>NC_135805.1:48415818-48785276 GCF_964213995.1 Mustelus asterias
CAAGATAAGTACTCATCTTAGACATGCAGTGTTTGTTTAGACAGAGTTAAGGCATTTCTGTTTACTTGGGTTCCCCTGGGGTTTCAGAGTAGAGTTTTGATTAAGTTGATTGACAAAATCAACATTGGGAGGATTAAGCTTGCAGGAAAGAAAGGGTTTCAGTTTCATTTTAAAATGCAAGCAGTTGCTACCTGGGCTGCCCAAAGCAAACAGTGTCTCTCTCTGTCTCGCTGGAAGTATACATGTCCAAAGGGATCTGGGTGCCCTTGTTCATGAGTCACTGAAAGCTAATATGTAGGTGCAGCAATTGCAAGAAGATTTGAGTGCAGGTATAAGCAGTCTCACTGCAATTGTATAGAGCCTTAGTAAGACTGCAACTGGAATAATATGTACAGTTTTGGTTTCTTTACCTAAGGAAGGAGATGCTTGCTAAAGAGAGTGTGCAACCAAGGTGCATTAGACTAATTTCTAAGATAGCAGGAGTGTCCTATAAGGAGAGATTGAGGAGACTGGGCCTATACTCTTCAGAGTTTAAAAGAATGAAAGGTAACCTACTTGAAACATACAAAATTCTTACAGGGCTCAACAGAGTAGATGCGGGAAGGATGTTTCCCCCAGTGCTATTTTTGGGGGAGGAAGGTAGATGGGGGAAGTGTGTCAAAAACCAGGGGTCACAGTCTCCGAATTTCTAACACTGAGATGAGAAGGAATTTCTTCACTCAGAAGTTGGTGAATCTTTGGAATTCTCTACTCCAGGGGGCTGTGAATGCTCAGTTATTACATTCAGATCAGAGATTGATGTATTTCTCGATATTAAAGTCATTAAGGGATATGGGGATAGTGCAGGAAAATTGCGTTAAGATAGACGATCAGCCATGATTTAGTTGAATGGTGAAGCAGGCTGGAGGAATCTGAATGGCTATTCCTGCTCCTATTTCCTATGTCCCTATGTTTATGAGATGTTTATGTAGATGTGCTGATATCTTGGCTTTTCCAACTTAATTTCCAAGTTTTGGTTTGACAAACTATTGTTTATTTGGAGGAAGAGAAGTATCAGAAGACAATTATATATTTTTATCAGCCCAAGAGTACACAGACGGGATGCAATGATAATCAGCTCATAGATTTTACAATACAGAGGGAACACTTTGGGCCAGGATTCGAGTGTTGGCACAAGACTTGCAACTGGAGCTTTTTACTCCAAATCCCACTCCTTGGCTATTTTCCTGCGGTTTTTCTTACTTTCTTTTCCCCAAATACTATCCAATTGCCATTTAAATGATGTGAAGCCGTTATTTCG
The DNA here is from genome assembly GCF_964213995.1 of Mustelus asterias. Lineage (NCBI taxonomy): Eukaryota > Metazoa > Chordata > Chondrichthyes > Carcharhiniformes > Triakidae > Mustelus > Mustelus asterias. The sequence goes on from NC_135805.1 coordinate 48,417,119, forward strand.
CATAGGGCCGTAGGACTTGCTGAATAAAATAAGACCAGAATCCACAGTTGCCGTTTCTCTTCAAGTAATGCTTGTCATCAGTTTCCTTTCATTACTGAAGATGGCCATTCTTTTCCTGTTTAGGTTTATCTGTTATATTTGGCTTTGGATCCTGATTGCAGACCTGCTTGTCTTTCCACAACGCGAGCAAAGATAAATTGTCTGATTTTATTGGGCCTGCCCAGTCTTTCTAGCTTGTGTTATGTCATTTGCTGCCTATATTCTTTGCTGTTCTTTCCTGTGCATTTTTCTTCCAGTTTGTGTTAGAAATGCCACAGATGCATGAGATATGACTTGGGCTAGAACAGCTTGGGTTGGGGAAGCTAATTTCTTTATTTTCTGTGAACCAAATGCACTAACTTGACTCAAAATGGGAATATCTTTCACAAATGGTGGATGGCACAGTGGCACAGTGGCACAGTAGTTAGCACTGCTGCCTCACGGTGCCAGGGACCCAAATTCAATTCTGGCCTTGGGTAATGTAATGACTTCAAACAGGCCATTGAGGTTGGTCTAGTGGAGTATGAACTCTCTGATTAAGGGTCCAATTGATGGGCCAATCAGAGGCCCGGAGGTAGACTTAAATATTAGCATGCTGTGTACTGCTGTTGGAGTTTGTAAATAAAGGGATTCTGGCGAAGGGACTTCAGCCTTCAAAGACTTATTACAGGTGACTGTCTGTGTGGAGTATGCACATTCTCCCTGTGTCTCCATAGGTTTCCTTCAGGTGCTCTGGTTTCCTCCCACAGTCCAAAGATATGCAGGCTAAGTTGTTTGGCCATGTTAAAGTTTCCCCTTAGTATCCAAAGATGTGTAGGTTCGGGGGGAATAGTGAGTAACATAGAAACATAAAATAGAAGCAGGAGTAGGCCATTCAGCCCTTCGAGCCAGCTCCTGATAGCTGATCATCATGGTTAGTCATCAAGTTCAATATCCTGAATTTGCCTCCCCCCCCGATCCCTTTAGCCCCAAGAGGTATATCTAATTTCTTCTTGAAATCACATATGGTAAGAATGTGGGGTTATGGGGATAGGCTTTGGGATGCTCCATCAGAGAGTTGGTGCAGATTTGATGGGCTGAATGACCTGCTTCTGCACTGTTGGGATTCTATGATTCACGTATCCCATGGTGACAAATCTTTTCTCTGGATGTTTGGACCCTTCCCTCCCCATTCCTACACCCAAGTTTCTATGTGCAGCTTTACTCAAGCAACATTGAGGATCTCCTATATGTATAATACATATAGGTATATGATATATGTATTTACAAGATGCAACATTTAATATCAAAACTTTTAACAAACTATTTTAATGCCAGGAGTGTAGTGAATAAAGTGGATGAGCTTAGAGCGTGGATTGCTGCTTCGAATTGTGATGTGGTGGCCATTACGGAGACTTGGATGTCTCAGGGACAGGACTGGGTGCTTCAGGTGCCGGGTTTTAGATGTTTCAGGAAGGACAGGGAGGGAGGCAAGAGAGGGGGGGGAGTGGCACTGTTGATCAGGGATAGTGTCACGGCTGTAGAGAAGGTGGACGCCGTGGAGGGATTGACTACGGAGTCTCTGTGGGTGGAGGTTAGGAACAGGAAGGGGTCGGTAACTTTGCTGAGTGTTTTCTATAGGCCGCCCAATAGTAACAGAGATGTTGAGGAGCAGATGGGGAAACAGATCCTGGAGAGATGTAGGAATAACAGAGTTGTCGTGATGGGAGATTTTAATTTCCCAAACATAGATTGGAATATCCCTAGGGGTTTGGATGGAGAGGAGTTTGTTAGGTGTGTCCAGGAGAGTTTCCTGACACAGTATGTGGATAAGCCTACTAGAGGAGAGGCTGTACTTGATCTGGTGCTGGCTAATGAACCTGGACAGGTGGAGGATCTCTCGGTGGGTGAGCATCTTGGGGATAGCGATCATAATTCTATCTCCTTCACGATAGCATTGGAAAGAGATAGGATCAGGCAGGCTAGGAAAGTGTTTCTCTGGAGTAAAGGGAAATACAGTGTCATCAGGGAGGAAATTAGACGGGTAAATTGGAAGGAGGCATTCTTGGGGAAAAGTACCGAAGGAAAGTGGAGGATTTTCAAGGAATGTTTGTCTGGAGCTCTGCATGACAACGTTCCGATGAGACAGGGGGGTGTTGGTAGGGTACGGGAACCGTGGTGCACGAAGGTTGTGATGAACCTGGTGAATAAGAAAAGAGAGGCGTACAGAAGGTTCAGAGAGCTAGGAGGTGTTAAGGATTTAGAGGAGTATACGGGATGTAGGAAGGAGCTTAAGAAGGAAATTAGGAGAGCGAGAAGGGGTCATGAGAAGACCTTGGCGGGTAAGATTAAGGAGAATCCCAAGGCTTTCTACAAATATGTCAAGAGTAAAAGGATGAGATGTGAAGGCATAGGACCCTCAAAAGGTGAAGGGGGAAAAGTTTGTGCGGAACCGTTAGAAATGGCGGAGGTGCTTAATGAATACTTTACCTCGGTATTCACGGTGGAAAGGGATCTGGGTGGTTGTACTGCTGGTTTGCGGTGGACAGAAAGGATCGAGCATGTGGACATAAAGAAAGAGGATGTGTTGGAACTATTGAATGGCATCAAGGTTGGTAAGTCGCCGGGACCGGATGGGATGTACCCCAGGTTACTGTGGGAGGCGAGGGAGGAGATTGCGGAGCCTTTGGCGATGATCTTTGCATCGTCGATGGAGACGGGAGAGGTTCCGGAGGATTGGAGGATTGCAGATGTGGTCCCTATATTCAAGAAAGGGAACAGGGACAGCCCGGGAAATTACCGACCGGTGAGTCTAACCTCAGTGGTTGGTAAGTTGATGGAGAGGATCCTGAGAGACAGGATTTATGATCATCTAGAGAAGTTTAGTATGATCAAAAGTAGTCAGCACGGCTTTGTCAAGGGCAGGTCGTGCCTTACGAGCCTGGTTGAGTTCTTTGAAAATGTGACCAAACACATTGATGAAGGAAGAGCGGTGGATGTGGTCTATATGGACTTCAGCAAGGCGTTCGATAAGGTCCCCCATGCAAGACTTCTTGAGAAAGTGAGAGGGCATGGGATCCAAGGGGCTGTTGCCTTGTGGATCCAGAACTGGCTTGCCTGCAGAAGGCAGAGAGTGGCTGTGGAGGGGTCTTTCTCTGCATGGAGGTCAGTGACCAGTGGAGTGCCCCAGGGATCTGTTCTGGGACCCTTGCTGTTTGTCATTTTCATAAATGACCTGGATGAGGAAGTGGAGGGATGGGTTGGTAAGTTTGCTGACGACACCAAGGTAGGTGGTGTTGTGGATAGTTTGGAGGGATGTCAGAAGTTGCAGCGAGTCATAGATAGAATGCAAGACTGGGCGGAGAAGTGGCAGATGGACTTCAACCCGGATAAGTGTGTGGTGATCCATTTTGGCAGATCCAATGGGATGAAGCAGCAGTATAATATGAAGGGTACCATTCTTAGCAGTGTAGAGGATCAGAAGGACCTTGGGGTCCGGGTCCATAGGACTCTTAAATCGGCCTCGCAGGTGGAGGATGCGGCCAAGAAGGCGTACTAGCCTTCATTAATCGAGGGATTGAGTTTAGGAGTCGGGAGATAATGCTGCAGCTTTATAGGACCCTGGTTAGACCCCACTTGGAGTACTGCGCGCAGTTCTGGTCACCTCATTACAGGAAAGATGTTGAAGCCATTGAAAGGGTGCAGAGGAGATTTACAAGGATGTTGCCTGGATTGGGGGGCATGCCTTATGAGGATAGGTTGAGGGAGCTTGGTCTCTTCTCCCTGGAGAGACGAAGGATGAGAGGTGACCTGATAGAGGTTTACAAGATGTTGAGAGGTCTGGATAGGGTAGACTCTCAGAGGCTATTTCCAAGGGCTGAAATGGTTGCTACGAGAGGACACAGGTTTAAGGTGCTGGGGGGTAGGTACAGAGGAGATGTCAGGGGTAAGTTTTTCACTCAGAGGGTGGTGGGTGAGTGGAATCGGCTGACGTCGGTGGTGGTGGAGGCAAACTCGTTGGGGTCTTTTAAGAGACTTCTGGATGAGTACATGGGATTTAATGGGATTGAGGGCTATAGATAGGCCTAGAGGTAGGGATATGATCAGCGCAACTTGTGGGCCGAAGGGCCTGTTTGTGCTGTGGCTTTCTATGTTCTATGTTCTAAAAGAATCTAATTTCCTATTTGTGACATTTGATTATTGGCTGGTTTTAATTCCATTCAGTGAAATCTTTAGAATATTTATTGGTCACAAGTGGGCTTACATTAACACTACAATGAAGTTACTGTGAAAATCCCCCAGTCACCACATTCCGGCACCTGTTCAGGTACACTGAGGGAGAATTTAGCACGCCATTCCACCTGACCAGCACATCATTCAGACTATGGGAGGAAACCAGAGCACCCAGAGAAGACCCACGCAGACACAGGGAGAATGCACAAACTCCGCACAAACAGTGACCCAAGCTGGGAATTGAATCCGGGTCCCCAGCGCTGTGAGGCAGCAATGCTAACCACTGTGCCACCGTGCCATCTCAGACAGCATGATTGTCAAATCACTTCTTGTTCAGTCCTGTTTGCCTATCAATTGGCCTGCCTTTCCTTCACACAGCCTTTTATCTATTGAGTTAATAATTTTGTATATACTTATTAAAATAACCATAAGTTTTTTCTGAAATGCAATGTAATGAAAGGTTCATCTTTGGGAAAAAATATGACTGAATGAAATTGAACAGAAGCAGTCAGCGTTTCTAATTAAAACAATTTATGAATGACAAGGAATGAAAATGCTAGGTTTTTCCTAGCACATGTACTGATGTCTGAACATGAAAATTGCAAGATTTTACAGTCCTGAAAATGCAGGAATATTTAGTATGTGGTATACATTATGTGGGATTAGTCTAGGTCTACAACTAAATTGAATACTTGGGCCAAAGCATATAGGTTTCTGTGGAAGAATGTTGTAATGCTTGATGTAGGATTCCTGACTCTACTCGGTGCTGCCATACGGATGTGTGTAGAAGAGCAATTGAAACCAGTTTGCAACCAGGACTGTGTTTGTGTAAGTTACATGCAATAAATAAATTAGCCTCAAGATGAAAGTAATTGTGGTTATGAATGATGTCCAACAAGTATTATGACATTTCCCAGACATCGCTAGCGTTTTAGTTTCTGGCAAGCAAAACAATAACAAAAAAGGAACTGCAGCTTTAGAAACTTCTGAAACACAAAACAGAGACCTTCCTTGCAGTGCTGCTAGGCATTATGTTTTTGCTGAGGATGTTATAGAGCATCAATATCCTGTCACTAATATTGGTAATGTGGCTGTGGAGTATTGTTCGCCCTGTCTGACGATATTACAAATAAATGAATGATGTTGGTTCTGAATTGTTCAACAGATTCAAACAAAGGAACTTGAAGTGTGCTGATCATTTGTATGACTAGAGTTACACAGTTTGAGGTTTCTTTGCGCACAATGAAATACTTTCAGGATAAATTATGATGGTAATTCTGCCCTGGAGAACATGGAGGCCATACAAAAGTGCCCTTTGCTTCGTTTTCTCCTCCGTTGTGAAAACTGTGCCAAATAATGATGAGAAAAATGGGAGAAATGTCAAATTTTCATCAAAATATATAATCAACTCATGAAATAGGAGGAGTGTGCACCTTAAGATACACTGGGTATATTTTCATCTTTACTGCGTGTTAAGTATTGCCTGTATGACGTGGGGAGTGAAAAATTTTTAAGGACATGAAAAGTAAATTTATTAGTCACAAGTAAGACTTACATTAACAGTGCAATGAAGTTACTGTGAAATTCCCCTAGTCGCCACAGTCCAGGTCAATGCACCTGAGCAGCACGTCTTTCAGAATGTGGAAGGAAACCGGAGCACCCGGAGGAAACCCACGCAGACACAGGGAGAATGTGCAAACTCCACACAGACAGTGACCCAAGCTGGGAATCAAACCGGGGTCCCTGGCATTGTGAAGCAGCAGTGCTAACCACTGTGCTACCGTGCCGCCCCTTTGTTAGATTTTCCTGTTATTAATTTGAATGGAAAAATCCAATGGACTTGGTTACCAGCATTTGATGCTCAGTTCCAGATTTTCCTTTCTGTCCTTCACCCAGCAGATCCTAATATCCCGTCATTAAAGACAGAAATCTGGCATGTGCAATCCTCCTAGCGCTATGGAGAATAGCACCCAATTGCAAAGCACCTGTAATAAGAATCCTGTTAAAACTTACAAACCAGTAACTAGCACCAAGTATGTTGATGCCCAACTCAGAAAAGCCACTTTAGAACGGAAACAAGAGGAAGAGGACACCTGATAAATTGGAGTCAAGCATGAATGAATAGTTGATGATATGAGGGAGGGATATCGGGCAGGATTTTCCGGTCGCGTTCGCCCTGAAACCGGAAAATCCCACCCAAGGCCAATGGACCTTCCCATGTTCCGCCCCTCATCCGCTCCGATTCCCGTGGCAGGCAGAATGGGAAAATTTGCCACATCACTGCGGAAAATTTACAGCACAGAAGCAGGTCATTCAGACCAATTGTTTTATCCCGATGTCTATGCACCACACAACCTCTTCCTATCCCTTTTAATCTTCCTTTCTCTCTCATATGCTTATCTCACTTCCATTTATATGCATCTCAACTAGTCCTTGTGGCAGCAAATTTCATATACCAACTATTCTTCTAAATTCCCTATTGGATTTATTGATGAATAATTTATATTCATTATGAGGAGAAAATGGCATTGTGGCATTGTCACTGGTCTAGTTCGAAACCCAGATGCTAAAATTTGAATTCAATAATAATCTGAAATTAAAAGTCTAATAATGACAATGCAATTATTGTTGATTGTTGTAAAAACTCATCTGGTTCACTAATGTCCTTTAGGTAAGGGAATCTGCTGTCCTTACCTGATCTAGTCTACATGTGATACCAGACTGGCAGTAATGTGGTTGATGCTTAAATGCCTGTGAACTGACCTAGCAAGCACTCAGTTTAGCAATGGGCAACAAGTGCTGGCCCAGCCAGCAAAGCTCACCCATGAATGAATAAACAATAGTTATTGCAGGCAGGTATGGAACCAGATTATGGCAGGAAGAATTTCAACTCTGATTTGATGGGCCTATTTATTACTTAGAATGTATAATGCTACTGATGACATTTCTATAAATCCATAAAAGTGACAATGGGGTCCGATGACCATTGATGGAAATCCTGTTGCCATCGTGAAGTAACATTCAGTGACTCATATTGGTGAAATTGAAGACCAGAGATCTGAAATGAGTATGTAATACCTAATGCACATCTGCTAGTCCGACTGGTGTGAAAGACGCTGGGAACATGTGCACAACCTGTGTCCATTAACGTCCTGAGAAATGTTCAGTAACGTGGTCTCCCTGCTAACTGTTGTGCCAGGGTAGGGCCCCAGCTCTGCAATGTTCAGTTGGAATTAGTGCAAAAGAAATCCAGAAGTTCCCTCTGCCTCTTGCCACCCTTTCCCTTGTACCTCACAAATCCCTCTGCCTCATGCAGCGACTCTGCTTTCATATTGGAAAACACTTACAACCACAAATGGCTAATCAAAAGCTGCTGACACCCAAAACCATTTATTCTACACTGGTGCTCCCAACATATTGTGAGCTAGTTGTCAAATATTACAATGAAATACCCTTGCTTTCAAGGGATCATTTTCAGATTTTACTCTTCCAGCAGTGAGTCTTGGCTGTCGAGACTGCAAATTCTGTAAATTACGTTACATTTTGTGCAGGATTTGCTAAAATGATTAGAAACTCTGGAGCATGAAAGGAAAACACAGTGCTCTACTGTGAATACAAACTCAGAATATTGCTCCGGAGTGGCTAGATTAGCTCATTCCTTTGCAACAATGCAAAGTGATTGAACAGCAATCGCCCTTCCCTGTTAGGGACCCCATTTTTTGGATGGGTTTCTACTCAAGAAAAGAAGGAGGTTTGGCATAAATGATGTATGGAATTTATTTGAGTGCAACTCCTGATGTCTGGGGAGCGACCTTTCCAAAATATGCAACTTCTCCTTAGTTAATCTTCAAGGCTCCATTAGCATAGGCCTTAAACACGGCTTGTGAGAAATCTAACAATCCCACAGTACTCCCAATTGGAAATGATTCCTGTAAGGATTAATGGTGCAGATTACTTTGTGTAACATCTTCTTAAACAGTACAGTCTTTGATGTTGCAGTTTATGTCCTATCACAGTCATACATTAGGGAAAGATTCTCAGTATGAATATGAATGTATGTGAATACATCCGTCATGTGCATACAGAGACAGAATGCATGAAAGATGCACTTCCCTTCATTTATCTTTAGGTTTTACTCCTTTGGTAATACACAGTGTGGTCTCCCTGCAATGGATGGCTATTTATTGGTCATGGGTTTGGCAGAATTTGACCATTACTCTGACAGATATTTTTGTTTTTTAAGATGGAATATCTGAAATCTTGTGGTTAGAAATTGTGACATGTTGTGCATATCCTGTTATTCAAGGCTTTATTTAGAATCATAAGAACTAAGAGCAGGAATAGGCAATTCAGCCCCTCAAACCTGCTCCGCCATTGAGGAAAGTGGCCTCAACTCCACTTTCCTGCCATTCACCATAGCTCTTTAAATGCTTACTAATTAAAAATCTGTCCACCTCTTCCTTAAATTTACTCAAAGTCCTGGCATCCCACCAGACTCTGGGTAGTGAATTCCACAGACTCATCACCTTTTCAGAGAAGTAATTTCTCCTCATCTGTTTAAAATTGTCACCCCCTGATCCTAAAACTATGTCCTCTTGTTCTGGATACCCTACAAGAGGAAATATCCTGTCCGTGTCTACTTTGTCAATCACCCTTGTCATCCTGTACACCTCAATTAGATCTCCGTTCGTTCTTCTAAACTGCAGGGAGTATAGGTCTAAACTGCCCAATCTCTCTTTGTAAGACAAACACCTCATCTCTGGAATCAATCTAGTGAACTTCCTCTGAACCACCTCCAATGCAACTACATCCCGCCTCAAGTAAAGGGACTAAAACTGTATAAAATATTCCAAGTGTGGTCTCATTAATGCTTTGTACCGTAGCAGCAACACTTCACCACTTTTATATTCTATTTCTTTAGCAATAAATGCCAAGGTTATATATGCCTTCCTTATTACCTGCATACTAGTTTTTTGCAATTCATGTACAAGAACACCCAGGTCCCTCTGCACCTGATGCAGTCTTGGTTCTGGTAGCTTAGCAACCACCATGTTCCATATAACATTTAATTATCCCCATTCTATGCTTAGAATCCTCAGGCTGCTTTTCACTTACATTTTCTAAAACAGCTTTTAATTGAATTGTGCAAATTTTATTCATGTCTTTACATCATTGCAGAACATGGGACCCCTGTAGCACCGATTTTTCAGGTACAATCTGGATTTCCCAAAATGGTTGACAGGAAGTTCACCGCTTGCCATATTGGAGAAGAATAGATGAAGTGTCCTTTGCCCACAGTTATAGTTGAGGCAAGCAGTGGACCCTTTATATGTAAGTATATAGACCCAATGTTTGTTTGAGATTCCAACACTATTTATTCCTGAAGCACTTCACGGCATCTATAAACATGGTCCTATAAACATGGGCAATCCTTACCATTGATAGGGCTCTTATATTTCCTCGGCAAGAAGCTTAGTTCACACAGAAAGGAAATCCCCAATATTTCCTTGGGACCAGAGAGAGAGCATGGAGTGTGTGTGTGGAGGGGGGGGCGGGGGGGGGGGGGGGGGGGGGGTTTGGAGTGAGGTAGGGGGGAGTTCCCAGATAATTCACAATTTTTTCTGCATTGTGGCGTTTGAGGGGGTATTATAGAAGTTGGGGGTGATTGTGAGGTCTGGTGGGATATAGGAGGTCAGGGATGAGGAGGTTACTTTTCTAATTATATACATTCTAATTTTGTGTTGATGGTACAAAATAAATAAATTATTTACACACAAATCAGTTTTGATATTTAAATTATGTTAGCTGTTATCTTCAGTTAATTTTTGTTCCCCATGGAACAAAGTCTCAGGAACATCCTTGACATTGCTTCTGTGAACTCCCTCGAACACACTTGGTGCTCTTGTGAAGAAAACTGGTTGTCCAGTTGTGATCTTCCAATGATCAGTATAAAGCTTATCCAAGTCTTAAATAAGGGTCTTCAATTACTTGTGGTTCAGCCATAAATAAATTACAAATTCACATCCATTTCACCATGCCCGCAGCTTATCTTTGGTGGAGGTCTGCTGGTACAGTTAGATTTTGAAGTTGGTACCTCAGAATGCTGCTTATATACTTCCCTCGCCTTCAAAAGGGCAGAATGTTTGAACGTGGAAGTTCATACATCCCTGAGTTCTTAGCTGGTGTGGGCAGGATTAGCACCAGTACAAAGTGCCAAGTCAGCTTAAGGACAAAGGAAATAGGAAGAGGAATAGACCATTTGGCCCCTCAAGCCTACTCCATTATTCAGCCACTTCATGGCTAATCTTCTACTTCTACGCCATTTTCCTGCTCCTAACCATTGATATCTTCTATATTTAGAAATCTATCAATCTCTGCCTTGAACATACACAATGACTGAGCCTCCCACAGCCCTCTGGGATAGAGAATTCCAAAGATTCACCATCCTCTGAGCGAAGAAATTCCTCCTGATTTCAGCCCCAAATGTCCTACCCCTTATTCTGAGGCTATGTTCCCTGGTTCTAGGTCCTCCACAGCCAGGGGAAGCATTAAGATTGCCAACTCTGGCTGGACAAATTCGGGAGGCGTTGACAGAAGTGATGTTTTGAAAAATCAGCGGCATAGCACGGATGCGTGAACTTCTTCACTGGCCCAATTTCTCATCTGTCCCATCATCTCACCCCAGTTCCCTTGGTCACTGTCCCAGATTCAGTTTTTTGACATTTATTTCACTTTTTGGTTGCTCCTTTCTCTCCTCTGCGACAACCAACTTTTAAATGTTTAATTTTGGCTTCCAACATGAGTTGTGTTCAACATCTCAAGATTAGAAGAAAATGAATAAAACAACACCATGTTAAAAATCTGTGACACTCCCAACCACTGTCTCTTCAGGATTGAGGTGACGTGCTCGAACCTTAATGATTGATACAGGCACAGGAATTGGATCAGGATTTAAGCAGGGCCCAGGTTGTCATTTCTTTCTTGTCTGCCGCCATTTCACCATAGTTCTAGTGCCCGACAAGTTACCAAATTGAGCATTTATGAGCGCAGCATGCGTGTGTGGTCAAGTCCGTTACATCTGTGTCATCACGTGGTGCCTGTGAGGTGGCTGCGAAAGCAACATCAACCTTCATAAGTAGACTGTGACCCGGATTACACATTATTGAATGGATTATCATTTAAAATTGCTTTTGCTAGCCAGCAGGAGATTGGTGGCAAAGCTGTTCCCGCAGCCATTCCAGGAGGATTGGTAACCCTAGGAAACATCTCGTATCTACCCTGTCAAGCTCTGTGAGAATTTTGTATGTTTCAGTGAGAGCACCTCAGTCTTCTAAACTCGAGAGAATACAGGCCCAGCCTCCTCAATCTCTCATCAGAAAATCATGTCATTCGAGGGATTCATCTGGTGAACTCTGTTGCATTCCATCCGTGGCAAATACACCCTTCCTTAGATATGGAGATCAAAACTATACACCATATTCCAGATGTGGTTTCTTCAAGGCTCTATATAACTGCAGCAAGACATCTTTATTCCTATACTCAAATCCTCTTACAATAAATATCAACATACCAGTTGCCTTCTTAATTGCTTGCTGTATCTGCACATTAGCTTTCGGTGACTTATGAACAAAGTCAACCAGATAGATCCCTTTGGGCATCACTTTCCAAACTCTCACCACACAAAAATAGATAATTCCACATTTGTTCACATTCCATTCCATCTGCCATGTTCCTGCCAACTCACTAAGCCAGTCCAAGCTTATCTCACCCAATCACCTATTCCCATACCCACTCACCCACCTCACCCACAAACCCATGCCCATTTTCCCATTTGTGCACCTCACCCTCTTACTCCCTACTCACTTCCCCACCTACTCATTCACTCATTCATTCACTCATTCATTCACTCACTCATTCACTTATCCGTTCATTAACATTCAAAGACTGCAGCAAATGAAAAAAAAGGGACATGTCTGTTTTCCCCCAACTTTACTCTGCTTCGATGAAGTTTCCCGATTGATGCTGCACTGAGCATTTCTGGGAAAGCTGGGTTCAGGACGTCCTGGAAGAATTGCAGAGCTGTGCACATTGGGGTAGGTTTTGATTTTAGCGGCAATCCAACCTTCATATTGCCACTGTTCGGAAGACCATTCTGCCTAACATTTCCTGGGTAACTGGGTAAGCAACATCGAAACCCCCCCCAAGTTTATAACCCTAACTCAGAGTCAGAGACATTCATGGAGGGTCCCAGGTAGCAGGGGAATTGTCCATTGGAAGATCAAACCTGCCGGGAATTCCCACATAGGTCAGTGTGTCAGAACTTCCACAGGGTCCTGATGCCCATCTTTGGTTGTACATCCAATCTCCAATGATTGGAGACGAGAAGATTTGGCCCACAATAAATTTGGGCATTTGTAATTGAAAAGCTGGAAAAAGAACCAGATATAGATGTTAAATTGTTGACATCTTATGGATAGATTATAAACTTTTAAGATACCAATAATAGAAGTACCAAATGTTACACAATCAGTCCTGATTTATTGCACTTCCTTCACCTTAGCCAAACCACAGTCCCAGATTGAAAAGAATCAATGCAAATGTCAATGTTATTTGGCTCTTGTCGTTCGTAGCTTAGAGGTTTGGCAGGTTGTTCTTTTTTTTACATAAATTAGCCAATTGCTAAGATTCTTTGCTTCTTAGTTTAAACAGTGGCCAACCCACATCAGGAACTGTTTTAAAGGTTCCAGAAAATGAACTGACAGATCAAATGTGGTTAGTGCATTAGTTTATTTATATTTGGAATTCACTAATCAATACAAAAAAAAGCAGGATAGGCTTTTACTGACAGTTGGGCAGACCCACCACACAATTCCCACAAAAAAAGCACATTTCTATTTGGAAGCGTTTGATTCATTTTCATTCTATCCCGTTTGCCTTGCCTCATCCACATTGGTGTATTTTCTGTGCTAAAGCGATATTTTGGCACAGGATGACACTTTGTTCACTGAAGGATAAGTTTTCATGTAAATGTCAATCCACAGTTTAAAATGGTCGCAGAAAGCCACATTCCAGACATGACTGTACATTCACTGATGTCATATTACATTAGTTAATTGGATATTTTTAAATAATCAGATTTTTAAAAAAGATTCTCACTTTGAGAGGCTAAAAGATAATTTTTTTTTAACATTGGATTCCCAGGATAATGCCTTGTTGATGTTAACGAGGGTGGTAACTTCGTATTACAGCAAAGTTTTCTACCTTGGCTGGAGAAACTATGTCCTGGATTCAGCTTAAGGAAAAAAAGCATTGGGTTGAATTTTACAGCCCTGTCACAAAAGGGTGGGGATGGAAAATATGGCGAACCATTCAAAAATCCACTGGGGGCGATTCTAAGTGCTGAATTAGCGTGAAAACTGGAGTAACTTCCACGGAGTATTTTGGCGTGATTTTCAGAATGAATCTCCCAGAGTGCCCTAGCGGGATTTGCTCTGAAAATCAGGGGGCGGGGCCTATTCCTGCCTGAGAGGCCAGCAGTATAGTGCTGAGCGGGCCACTGTGCATGCTCTGATCTGTCAGAGTGGAGATCGATGCATGCACACTCTCCCTGCAGTATCAACCCCCCCCGATCAATGTCATCCTGGACCTCTTCGGGCAAGTCACAATCTCCTCCACCCTTCTCCCTGCCAGCAGTCCTGACCCACCCACCCCAGCAGTCCAAACCATTCCCTGGCAGTCCTGAGCCTCCCCCAGCAGCCCTGACACCCCCGGCAGCCACGATATGCACCCCCCCCCGACCCCCACCCACCCGGATGGCCACTCCTGATCACTCCTTTACCTCCTACACCCAGTGATCCTCTGGCAGAGTGGCAGCTGGAACCTCCCACACCCTCCAATCTACCCCCCAAATAGGCCTCACCCCCGCTTCCCCCACCACCTTAGCACAGCTCGATGCCTGGTGGGCACTGCCCGGTGCCTGGTGGACAGTGCCAAGGTGTTCATTGGGCATTGCCAGTGCCAGGGGGTCAGGCTGGCACTGCCAGCCTGGGACTACTGAAGTGGCATTCCCCCTTACCCCCGACCTCCTGGGTTGGCCTCAATGGCCTCTGTTCCCTCTAGCAGGGTTGGGCCATTAGCGGGTAGGGCCTGGGTGGGATTGTGGTCGGTGCAGACTCGATGGGCCGAATGGCCTCCTTCTGCACTGTAGGGTTTCTATGATTTCCTGTCAGTGGGGAGCAGTTGTAAACCTCGCTGGAGTAAATGACTCCTGGCAGGGAGGGGGAGACGCAAGTGGGCCCGGAAACTTCAGTCCTGGGCCCACTAATGATATTTAACTCCGGATTTAAATATTGAAATCAGCTCTGTGTTGCTTTCCAGTGCGGAGCTGAATACTCCAAAAATCTTGGAGCTGGGGACACGCGGAGGCCATGATGCCCAGCGGGAAGCCTCCGCTGATGTCTTCCGGCCCGTTGCGCTGCCAGAGCAGCAAAGCAGGCTGGGAGAATCAATCCCATTGGCTTTGGTGGGAGCAGAAAATCTCACTGGTGGAAAATTCCACCCATTGATTTTTAGGTGGCGTCAAGTTGGTGGGAAGTAAAATTGGGTGGAGAGGTTGTCTATTGAAACAATCGCCCTATAGTAGCTGTGATATCCCTCCCAGGACTTTGCTATGTGATTTTGACTTCTCAGCTGGAATTGAGCTCTACGGAAATAGCGGCTAAATGCACGCCCACTCACACCTCCCCGTCATTTCACGATTTCTGCTCACTTGTCACCCCTGATAATAGTTACCATCATTGTGAGCAGACATGGCGGTCCATGGATAGCAAGCAATTAGGAGAGGAACGATTACACAGGAGTGAAATTCTGCAGTGATGTTGTGGCTGAGAGAAAGCTGCAGTCTCTGAGCATTTCAAGTACTTTATTAAACTTGCTGAGAATTTGCAATATTCTCTGTTTGGTGAGGTCATGGATTTCCCTCCTATTCTTTGAAGATGAGAAGGAGGATGTGGAGGAATTGAAGTAGGAAGCAATGGAATTCAGGAGGGTGCAATATTGTGCACGCAGGTATCTGGCGCTTTGAAACGACGGCCGACAGATAATCCACTCTGCCTTAGCACTGCCTTTATATTTAGCATATCTTCAGCACCAGGGGGTGTGTCAGAAAGACAAGACAAATGTGGTAAATCAGCTGGTGGAAGGGTCCCCTTGGAGGTGTTGGCTGCTTCTCACTAGATCTGTTCTTAGAGTTCCCTTAAATGCCGCTGGAAATGGCTGCTTCCCTTATCTTCACAAATTGTAGCATTGCAGCAATGACACCTTTGGTGTAGTGAAGTATATGTGGAAAATGAATCTTGAACCAGAGACATTTAGCTTCATTTATAGCTTTATCAGGATGTTAATCTTGGTCAAATTGGTGGGTTGTAAAGATTGTCTTAAAAGAGGGAGGGAAATAGAAAAAATAATTAGGGTTGGGGAAGGAATCAAAGAATCACTACAGTGCCATTCGGCCCATCTGTGGGAGGAAACCGGAGCACCCAGAGGAAACCCACGCAGACACGGGGAGAATGTGCAAACTCCACACAGACAGTGACCCAAGCCGGGAATTAAACCCGGGTCCCTGGTGCAGTGAGGCAGCCGTGCTAACCACTGTGCCACCATGCCACCCGCGAATCACTTATATATAGCTGGAATAACTTGATTCAGCTTAGAGTTGAAGACGGCTGAAATAGGTGTTGATAGATGTTTCATGTTGCTAATAGTTTCACATTAACTGGATACTTTTAGTGAATAATTCAAGGGATTTAGAGGAGCAATTCTAGAGTGTGGGATGTAGGTAGCTGAGGACATAGTCCCCGTGCTGGGGAAAAGGGACAGGGAATGCACAAGAATCCCAATTCAGAGAGAAGGGGCGGAAATATCCCGGCCGGCCTGCCATGGGAATTGACAACAGGGGGGGGGGGGGGAGTCAGCGGTCCATGCAGAGGCCTATTGACCTTGGGCAGGATTTTCTGGTTTTTGGAGTGAGCACAGCCGGAAAATCCCACCCAAGGGGCGCGATCTTACCGGCCGTTCATGCCATGCTCCCGCTGCAGCGATGTCAGAGATTTGGGGCGGCCAGCCAAATCTCTGTTCACTGAAACAGGATGGGAAAATCTCACCGGCATCAGCGGTGATAAGATTCTGGCCATGGAGTGTGTAAGGCTGGAGGAAGGTGGGATGGAAAGATGTCTGAAAGACATTGGAATAGTCCAAATGACAGCAAACAAAATGACACAAATTTCAAATTCTTATTGTGGCTACATTTAGCGTAACTATGAACTCATGAGTATGAACAAAGAACAAAGAACAAAGAACAATACAGCACAGGAACAGGCCCTTCGGCCCTCCAAGCCCGCGCCGCTCCCCGGTCCAGGATTGAATCCTGAATCCAGGATCCCCGCCCAATTTTCCAGCCTATCTACATACCAATATCCTATCCACCGAGCTGTCCCTCACAGCTACGATGCTTTGTTCATTACAACCTATTAACTTACCCCCACCCCCCCATTCCAGACCATGTGATCTCCAGGGAGAGGCGAAAACCCAGAGTGAAAAACCCCAGGGCCAATATGGGGAAAAAAAATCTGGGAAATTCCTCTCCGACCCCCTGAGGCGATCGAAACGAGTCCAGGAGATCACAATGGCCCCGATCGGAAAATGCTTCCCAACCCTAGTCATTTCCACTTCCACGAACACCATATGAATTCCCTGCCCCCGAGACAGGTTCCCAACTATCCGCAGTCTCACTCTGTACTGGCACCAGCAAGATGATCATAGAATGAAGCCTTGAAACGAGAAACCAGAAACAATTAGCCCGCGCCGCTCCCTGGTCCAAACTAGACCACTCTTTTGTATCCCTCCATTCCCACTCCGTTCATATAGCTGTCTAGATAAGTCTTAAACGTTCCCAGTGTGTCCGCCTCCACCACCTTGCCCGGCAACACATTCCAGGCCCCCACGACCCTCTGTGTGAAATATGTCCTTCTGATATCTGTGTTAAACCTCCCCCCCTTCACCTTGAACCTATGACCCCTCGTGAACGTCACCACCGACCCGGGGAAAAGCTTCCCACCGTTCACCCTATCTATGCCTTTCATAATTTTATACACCTCTATTAAGTCTCCCCTCATCCTCCGTCTTTCCAAGGAGAACAACCCCAGTTTCCCCAATCTCTCCTCATAACCAAGCCCCTCCATACCAGGCAACATCCTGGTAAACCTCCTCTGTACTCTCTCCAAAGCCTCCACGTCCTTCTGGTAGTGTGGCGACCAGAACTGGACGCAGTATTCCAAATGCGGCCGAACCAACGTTCTATACATCTGCAACATCAGACCCCAACTTTTATACTCTATGCCCCGTCCTATAAAGGCAAGCATGCCATATGCCTTCTTCACCACCTTCTCCACCTGTGACGTCACCTTCAAAGATCTGTGGACTTGCACACCCAGGTCCCTCTGCGTCTCTACACCCTTTATGGTTCTTCCATTTATCGTGTAGCTCCTCCCTACATTATTCCCACCAAAATGCATCACTTCGCATTTATCAGGATTGAACTCCATCTGCCATTTCCTTGCCCAAATTTCCAGCCTATCTATATCCTTCTGTAGCCTCTGACAATGTTCCTCACTATCTGCAAGTCCTGCCAGTTTTGTGTCGTCCGCAAACTTACTGATCACCCCAGTTACTCCTTCTTCCAGATCATTTATATAAATCACAAACAGCAGAGGTCCCAATACAGAGCCCTGCGGTACACCACTAGTCACAGGCCTCCAGCCGGAAAAAGACCCTTCCACTACCACCCTCTGTCTTCTATGACCAAGCCAGTTCTCCACCCATCTAGCCACCTCCCCCTTTATCCCATGGGATCCAACCTTTTTCACTAGCCTACCATGAGGGACTTTGTCAAATGCTTTACTAAAGTCCATATAGACAACATCCACGGCCCTTCCTTCGTCAACCATTTTGGTCACTCCTTCAAAAAACACCACCAGGTTCGTGAGGCATGACCTCCCTCTCACAAAACCATGTTGACTATCGTTAATGAGTTTATTCCTTTCTAAATGCGCATACATCCTATCTTTAAGAATCTTCTCCAACAACTTCCCCACCACGGACGTCAAGCTCACCGGCCTATAATTACCCGGGTTATCCTTCCTACCCTTCTTAAATAACGGGACCACATTGGCTATCCTCCAATCCTCTGGGACCTCACCTGTGTCCAGTGACGAGACAAAGATTTGCGTCAGAGGCCCAACGATTTCACCTCTCGTCTCCCTGAGCAGCCTTGGATAGATTCCATCAGGCCCTGGGGATTTGTCAGTCTTTATATTCTCTAACAAACCTAACACTTCCTCCTTTGTAATGGAGATTTTCTCCAACGGTTCAACACTCCCCTCCGAGACACTCCCAGTCAACACATCCCTCTCCTTAGTGAATACCGACGCAAAGTATTCATTTAGGATCTCCCCTACCTCTTTGGGCTCCAAGCTTAAGTCCCCACTTTTGTCCCTGAGAGGTCCGATTTTTTCCCTAACAACCCTTTTGTTCCTAACGTATGAATAAAATGCCTTGGAATTCTCCTTAATCCTGTCTGCCAAGAACATTTCGTGACCCCTTTTTGCTCTTCTAATTCCCCGTTTGAGTATTTTCCTACTTTCATTATACTCCTCCAGAGCTCCCTCCGTTTTTAGCTGCTTGGACCTAACATACGCCTCTCTTTTCCTTTTGACCAGTCCCTCAATTTCCCTGGTTATCCACGGTTCTCTAATCCTACCCTTCCTATCCTTCTTTTTTACAGGCACATGCTTGTCCTGTAGCCCTAACAACCGTTCCTTAAAAGACTGCCACATACCAGATGTGGATTTACCCTCAAACAGCCTCTCCCAATCAAGAGCTGCCAATTTCTGCCTGATCCCAATAAAGTTAGCCTTCCCCCAATCCAACACCCTACCCTATGAATTGCATTCCCTTAATAAAAGCAGGATAAAACATCCCATTAAACTTCTCGGTATTTTTCCCCATAACAGTTTTCCAGGACCGGTCAAGTACTCAAATACCAAGAATGATAAACTGTATTAAGAATTTTTTTTTTACATGGCATTTTAATGCATTGAAACATCTGAAATACTTCACAATCGGTGCACCAGCATGAACTGTTTTCCCTCAGGTCTATTTCAAACAGCAAAAGAGCTAGCTGGCATATTCCAGGTGTTCATGTCACAGGGAGGCTCTCAGGGGACAAATGCTCCTTTTGGATGAGCATGTCCTGATATCTGGTTTCCCGGGTCAGTATGCCAGCAAAAGCAATTCATGCATAACTTTTTATCAAATAGCATGCTGTTCAAAAGTGCCCGGACCTATCAGTAACACACATGTGGCTTATAGCCAGCTGCTCATAGTTAGGAGACCTTTCACAAAATGTTGTTACTTCCTCAATGTGCAGGTGGTCAATGATACCTCATATAAAGACATATTTTGAGTCCCATTACATGCCTGATGGGGGAAGAGTTTCCATCTCGTCCTTTTCTCTTCACCAGATGGTGGCTACTGATGATTCAATGCTGTCTGACCCCCTTTCCTTTGCCTACCTTTGCTTATGAATCCAACACTGTGCCATTCATGATAATGTGATCCTAATAAACAGAAGCAGGGGTAAATCATTTAGCCCCTCGAGCCTGCTCCGCCATTCAATAAGATCATGGCTGATCTGATTGTGACTTTTCTGCCAATCCCTCATTAGCCTTAAAATCTTCTGTTCAATCGAAAATCTGTCGGCTTGGTACCAAGTCCTAAGATTGACTTAATTTAGGGTCTGATGGTACAGTAGCTACGGTACTAGGGAGGCAGAGTAAGAAGTCTCACAACACCAGGTTAAAGTCCAACAGGTTTATTTGGAGTCACAAGCTTTCAGAGCGCTGCTCCTTCATCAGATGAATGAAGGAGCAGTGCTCCGAAAGCTCGGGATTCCAAATAAACCTGTTGGACTTTAACCTGGTGTTGTGAGACTTCTTACTGTGCCCACCCCAGTCCAATGCTGGCATCTCCACCTCATGAATAGAGAGGCAGAACAGAGGTCATGAGTTTAAGATCCACCACAACAAATGGTGAAATTGAATTGGCAGCAAAGTGGCACAGTGGTTAGCACTGCTGCCTCACAGTGTCAGGGGCCCAGGTTCAATTCTGGTGTCGGGTCACTGTCTGTGTGGAGTTTGGATGTTCTCCCTGTGTCTACTTGGGTTTCCTCCAGGTGCTCCGGTTTCCTCCCACACTCCAAAGTTGTGCGGGTTAGGTGGATTGGCCATGCTAAATTGTCCCTTAGTGTCAGAGGGACTAGCTAGGGTAAATGCGTGGGGTTGCGGGGATGAGGCCTGGGTGGAATTGTGGTCGGTGAAGACTCGATGGGCCAGGTGGCCTACTTCTACACTGTAGTGATTCTATGATAATTGCATTTAAAATTTGCATCTATTTCCATATTTGTGGCTGATAATACAGTATTTAGCCCATGGTTGCAGAGGATAGATTACAAATGGATTTCCAGCTGCAAAAGTTAAACAAATCTTAATTATACATCTGCAAAATAATTACAGTTGACATTTGGTGGCATCCGCTCCATAAATATGATTTAAAGCATGAACAAAGATCTGGCCACAATTTAGACCACTTGCTTCGATTTTCAGCCTGAATCTCTTTAGGATGGCTGCCAATTGAATCCATCTCCTTCGCTTGGGTGAGTTTCACCTCTTCTTGGCCAGACTACCAGATGGATTGTAGTGTGGAAGCAAGTGTGTTGTAAGGACACAGATTTTTTTGAAATCTTATGATTTATGTTTTGGAAGATTACTTATTTAAAAACTTTGAGTTTCTTTTCTGCAGACCAGAAGAATCAAGCAAATTGAACTCAGGAAAAAAAGACAAAACCTGAGGTGAAACACAATGAAGTAGATGACACGAAAAATAAAAGGATGTAGCTCTTATTGAGTAATAGATGGTGGGTACTGGGGCTCCCTTGATCGAAGAATGCATGAAGAGCAATGTTAGGCCCCTACATTTGTAAATACCATATTGAGCAGGGAAGAATCTGCCATTTTTTTAAGGAGCCAGGCAAGTTACAGTTGTTAGCCCTGAAGGGCGGGATTATTAAATCCTGCCCGAGGCGAATGGAGGTTTCTGTTCTATGAGCCTTGCCCACCCCAGAATCAGGGCAAACAAGGTGGCAAAATTCCGGCCAGTGTGTCTAAAGTAATTAAAATTACTGAGCAGTAAAACAGATTAACATGTAATGAGGGTGCTACAGTAGAATCTGCCATTTTTTTTAAGGAACCAGGTAAGTTACAATTGTATCTAAAGTAAATAAAGTATATAAGATGTTGAGAGGCATAGATCGGGTGGACTCTCAGAGGCTTTTTCCCAGGGTGGAAATGGCTGCTACGAGAGTACACAGGTTTAAGGTGCTGGGGGGTAGGTACAGGGGAAATGTTAGGGGGAAGTTTTTCACACAGAGGGTGGTGGGCGAGTGGAATCGGCTGCCGTCAGTGGTGATGGAGGCAAACTCAAGAGGGTCTTTTAAGAGACTCCTGGATGAGTACATGGGACTTAATAGGATGGAGGGTTATAGGTAGGCCTAGAAGGTAGGGATATGTTCGGCACAACTTGTGGGGCCGAAGGGCCTGTTTTGTGCTGTAGTTTTTCTATGTTTCTATTAAAATTCTAAAGTAATTAAAAATTATAAAGTGGTATAAAACAGATTAATGTGTATTGAGGGTGCTACAGTAGTCATGGTCGGCTTTAATCTATATATAGACTGGTCAAATCACATGAGCAATAATACTGTGGTGGATGAATTCCTGGTCTGTGTACAGGATGGTCTTTTGGACCAGTATGTTGATATTTCGAGGAACTAACTAGGAAACAGACTACCCCTGATTTGGTATTGTGCACTGAGAGGCGGCTAATTAACAATCTTGTGTGGGATCCTTTCAGGAAAGAGTGACAATGACATGATAGAACTCTTTATTAGGTTGAATGTGAAGTAGTCCAATCCAAAACTAGTGTCCTGAATAAAAACAAACGAACCTACAAAGGTGTGAGTGGTGAATTGGCTACAATAGATTGGGTAAATTTATGGTGGTGGATAGGCAAATGGCTAATATTCAAAGAACAAATGCATGGTTTACAACAGTTTTGCATTCATTCGGGCACAGAAACACAACAGACAAGATGGCCCAACTATGGCTAACAAAAATGATTAAGGAGCGTAGTAGATCCAAATAGGAGTCATATAAAGTTGTGAGAAAAAGTAGCAAGGCTGAGGAGTGGGAACAGTTTAGAATTCAGCAAAGGAGGATCAAGAAATTGTTAGTTTTCACTGCATTCATCCTCCCCCAAGTGAGAAGGTCTTTATGCCTAATGAGGCAGGGTAGCTCCCCATCACTGATACCCTCACACTACCCTTGCTGCCTGGCCTCTCCCAAAGCAGACCCCAGGACCTCATAGTCACACCCAGTACTACCCCTCTGTTGTGGCCGCCTCCCAGCCAGTTTGCAGCTCCAACAAGGAAGGACACCCACTCAGCTATTGTTTGAACACTAACCCAGCCTGGAGAAAATGGGAAGTGATGCCTGCTTGGCAGGCAGCCAGTGCATTCCCTTGGAGCAAGGGGTGATTGACATGAAGGGAAGCGAAGGCTTCTGAGTGACCTACACATGCTATCATCCCAGAATCGACGAAAAGCCAGGCAGCGTGCCTTAATGACTATCGTCTGGTGGCTCTGACATCCATCATTATGAAGTGCTTTGAAAGGTTGCTCACAGCACAAATCAATTCCAGCCTCCCAGGTTGCCTAGATCCACTACAGTTTGCCTGCCGCCGCAACAGGTCCACAGCAGATGCCATCTCCCTGGCCCTACACTCAACCCTGGAACACCTAGACAACAAAGACATCACTGTTAGTCTCCTGTTTGTTGACAACAGCTCAGCCTTCAACACCATTATTTCTACTAAACTCATCTCCAAACTCCATGGCCTGGGACCCGGCTCCTCCCTCTGCAACTGGATCCTAGATTCCTAACTCACAAACCACAATCAGTAAGGGTAGGTAACAAAACCTCCTCCACGATCATTCTCAACATCTGTGCCCCACAAGGCTCTGTCCTCAGCCCCTTACTATACTCCTGATACACCAATGACTGTGTGGCCAAATTCCCCGCCAACTCGATTTTCAAGTTTGCTGATGACACCACTGTAGATGTCAAACAGTGACGAGACGGAGTACAGGAATGAGTTAGAGAATCTGGTGAACTGGTGCAGCAACAATAATCTCTCCCTCAATGTCAACAAAACGAAGGAGATAGTCATCGACTTCAGTAAGCACAGTGGAGGACATGCCCCTGTCTACATCAATGAGGATGAAGTAGAAATAGTCAAGAGTTTCAAGTTTTTTGGTGTTCAGATCACCAACAACCCAGAGGATGGTGGGTTACCGCTTTGCTGAATAGCTCTGGTCCGTCCGCAAGCAGGACCCAGACCTTCCTGTCGCTTGCCACTTCAACACACCACCCTACTGTCCTATCCACCTGTCCGACCTTGGCCTTTTGCAATGTTCCAGCGAATCCCAATGCAAACTGAAGGAACAGCACCTCTTCTCCTGAATGGGCACTTTACAGCCTTCCGGACAGAACATTGAGTTCAAAAACTTCAGGGGATGAACCCTCTCCTCCACCTTCACCCCATTTCCATTTATTTTATTTCATTTAATTTCATCTCATTCATCCATTTTATCATCCTTCTTTTTCACTTCTATTTTTCCACTTTTCTATTCCAGCTCTCTTTCTTGGCCCCTCCCCCCCTCTCCCTTCAGTGCAACATTCCTCAGGCAGTCCTTTAACAATCTGTTCTGCCATTCACACATTCTGATCACTTAATGGACACTCTTAGCACCTTCTCAACCTTCTCATTTACATTCCCTTCATCCAATTCCACCCCCCTCACCCCAATAGTATAAATCTCTGCTGATTCTCTTTGCTCTTAACTCTGACGAAGGGTCATCTAGACTCGAAACGTTGGCTCCATTCTCTCCCCACAGATGCTGTCAGACCTACTGAGATTTTCCAGAATTTTCTGTTTTTGTGTCACACTTATGTAGAGCTGTTGTAAATGGCGTCGATGTGATTTCACGCCTGCACCAGCTGAATACTTGGTGCCGGTTCAATATCGGAGTGAGTGCTCACTAATGATATGCTGATGCATTCAAATTAGGTTTGCGCCCTACCCCTAGTGTTCCACATCGCTCTGCTAGCAAGGTTAGCTCAGAATTGCTCTGCTGGCGAGAATCACGCTTTTATGAACTCTCTGCATTTCCGCAGATGGTGAACGCGTGTTCAAGATCCTGCCCAAAATGTTCCTTACTAGTGGTGGAAAAAAGAAGCCATCAATAGCCATAGGGAGTTGTACGGGTGCCTCTTCTAGACTTGAGTAAATCTCAATGTTCGCAAAGACTTGAGGAGCTGGAGTGCAAATGAACAGCCTAATTGGCAGAGATAACGACACTTCAAGAATTTAGAAGTTATCAAGGTTACCGGCAAGGCTATGAGAGGTGACTGACATGAGAGAAGTTGAACAGTAATATATGTGTCACTCAGATTAGCTCAATAACATACAGAAGGTTTCTGTGCAAATCCAGGATATACAAGATGCAGTTTTTTTAGTTTTGTTTTAGTTCTTAGTTTAGTTGCACTCTTTTTGTAACCAATGTTGCAAAAGGTTTAGAAGGATGGCTCTGTGAAGTCAGCAAGTGCATTATCCAATAAAGAGATAGGATATGGGATATAATATTGTATACTAGCCAGATTCAGATGTCTATTAAATGTACCGGTTTTCCTGAGATCAAGGGGGGAGGTGGGATTAGAGCCAGCTGGACCAGATACAGCTATTAGCACACAGGGTGAACTTTCCCCGGCGCAGCAGACCCAGGAGGAATGGATAGTATCCCTATAGACAGAGATTCATCACTCTGACATCCCTGTAGGCTAACATCATCAACCCAGAGAAATGTGTGGTAACTTGTTGTGTCCATTCATTCGTTTGAATAGACAGGGGACAGCACCGATATGAGTTTTAGAATGGTTTTCTTTTATCGATGTGGAGATGCTGACATTGGACTGGGGTATCCCAGTCCAATGCTGGCATTTCCACATCATGGCTACCATTGACACTGCAAACTGCAAGCTAGTGCTGCCAAATAAACCTGTTGGACTTTAACCTGATGTTGTGAGACTTCTTACTTTCATTTATTGAACAGAACTTACCAAAATTAACATGACAGAAGCGGAAGGAAAAAGAAAAGCAAACTTGGAGACTGGCTTTTACCGCCAGCCCCTGTACTGAGCTTGAATGCACAGACCTCGAAAACAAACTGAAAACACACACTAAAATCCAAACTATTTTTCAACCGTTATCTCGTTATCGAAAACGGTTTCCTCAGGCTGCCTCTGTCTTAGAGAAACAATCCTTGCAGCTGTGGTTATGAAAAACTTGTTTGCCTGAATTGTGTACCCTTCAGGAATGCAGTCAGTTTTTAGCTAACCTTTAGCCTTCTGATTCTACATGTAGTCAAGTTAGCAGAGTTAATTGCATAGGCAGAAATGTCTTAAAATGAAATCTTTGCATAGACTGAAGCAAACAGGGCTAAGCATACATAGGATCTCTCATAACTAGTCCAACCATGTCAGCTCATATGGACAAGGGTGCATAAGTTAAGAAAAGGCAGAGACATTTTAGCCTATTCAGTGGACTATCTTGTACTGTAAATTTATCAGCTATCTATGGAATATAATCCTAAATTAATCTCATCAATTGATATCAATCTCTAACACTGATATCTTGAGTGTCAAAATTTATAATCAACGAACAGCTAATGCTGAATTATTGTGATATATCTGACCTGACTTGGTCATTTCTATATTATTTACTAACTGCTAATCTACTCATTATTATCTTACAGAATGTTTAAGTGCCTTTGGCTCTGAATCTAAGGTTAATAAATAATTTTTGGTTCATGACTTTGTCATCTGTGTTATTCTTTGATAGTTGGCAAGAAAAAGCTAATTCGATCTCTCAGTATCTGGTGCAGGTCGTGTTACGAGGTTAGTTGTATGAATGCAAATATAATCTAAATTTCTAGGCATGAATATGGGTGATAAACCCCAGACCGGTTCTGTGACAAAGAGTTAAGGTGAAGGGATTAATGACCATCTCGTGCCATCAATAAAGATTCCTGTTTAGATGTTGGATTTGTTAATTTGGGGCCTGCTTAAAAATGATTTAATTTCATGCATTCAAAGATCCAGGATTAAATGCTGCACCATGAGATCATCCAGGCTATTATTTTATGAGCAATTGCCTCCTATTAATTGCCTGGAAGAGGCGTTTTCTGGTTCAATGAATCAATTAGCCATGGGCAGAATGTTCCAGCAATAGAGGGAAGGAATATAAAAGTTTAATACAGTGGCTTTTGTTGGTCAGCAAAAAGAAAGAAGTCTGGAAAGAGAGTTTAAAAACGCTTTGCCTGAACATAATTCATGAGTTGTTAATAAATCTGTCAGATTATTTTTTGAATAGAAATCAAATGAGAACTTTCTACACTTAACAATAAAGTGGTCTCATTTAAGGAAAAATGTCACCCAGTGATTTGAGTGACAGGAGCCAGAATTTATGATTGATTTATTCCTGACAATTGCAAACATGTCATGCTATATTAGACATGAAGGATTCTTCAAAAATATATGACTTCCCCTCTTCTAATTTAGAGCAGCAATTTAAAAAACAATCTGGAACACGCCAGCGTTTTCATCCAAGACAGAACGGAGGCTTGAATCAGCCTGTCTCACTTATCGCCATGGCATTTCTCCAACAGTTGAGAAATAATCGGATGTTGGATTTATGTCACACTATCAGTAACCCCCACAGTTTGCCTCTTGGACTTGCAGAATCTCACTGGCTGTCCTGTCTGGAGACAATACACATCTCTTTAACCTGTGCTTAATGCTTCCTCCACTCACATTGTCTGTATCTTTAAGACCTGGTTGGTTGGAGAGATTCGCATTCTAATCAGTATTCTGTAACTTGAGTTTGTGTCTCTGTATGCCCTGTTTGAGAGCAGATTTCCACTCCATCTGATGAAGGAGCAGCGCTCTGAAAGCTAATGGCATTTGCTACCAAATAAACCTGTTGGACTTTAACCTGGTGTTGTTAAAACTCTTACTGTGTTTACCCCAGTCCAACGCCGGCATCCCCCACATAATTTAAAAAAGGAGGCAGGGAGAAAATAGTGAATTACAGATCAGTTAGCCTAACATCAGTAGTAGGGAAAATGCTAGAATCTATTATAAAGGATCTGATAACAGGACACTTAGAATGACTTTAGGCAGAGGAAACATGGATTTATGAAAAGGAAATCATGTTTGACAAACTTACTGGCGTTTTATAACGACTTAACTAATAGAATAGGTAAGGGTGAACAAGTGGATGCATTTGGAATTTCAGAAAGCTTTTGATAAAATCAATTATGGGATGTGGCAACGCTGGTGAGACTACAAACTTTTGCGCACCCCTAGTTGCTTTGAAAAGGTGGTGGCGAGCTGCCTTCTTGAACCGCTGCAGACCCTGAGGTGTAGGGGTACACCCACAGTGTTGTTTGGGAGGGGCCCAGTGATAATGAAGGAACAATAATATATTTCCAAGTCAGGATAATGAGTGACTGGAGGGGAACCTTCAGGTGGTGGTGTTGCCAGGTATCTGCTGTCCTTGTCCTTCTAGATGGTAGCAGTCGTGAGTTTGGAAGGTGCTGCCTAAGGAACCTTGGTGAGTTCCTGAAGTGCATCTTGAAGATTGTATACCTGGTTGCCAGTGTTCTTCAATGAATCATTTAATCATGGAATCCCTGCAGTGCAGAAGGAGGCCATTTGGCCCATCGAGCCTGCACCAACCACAATCCCACCCAGGCCCTATCCCGTAACCCCACATATTTACCTTACTAATTCCCCTGACACTAAGGGGCAATTTAACATGGCCAATTCACCTAACCCGCACATCTTTTGACTGTGGGAGGAAACCCACTCAGACATGAGGAGAATGTGCAAACTCCACACAGATAATGACCCAAGCCGGGAATCGAACCCGGGTCCCTGGCGCTGTGAGGCAGCAGTGCTAACCACTGTGCCACTGTGCCATCCAGGAGGACAAATGTTACCACATGAGGTCAGAAGGCTCACCAGACAAACTTTGTGAACACAACAGGACCAGATAGCTGTGATCCCAGAAGGAAAAGCCAGTTTGGATCAGTATTCTTATTTCCCCATTTTACTGTTTTTCCTTCTGTTGTGTTCAATGCCAGGAGCCCAATTGGGAAGAAACTGGATGCAATATTGTAAGAAATTCAATGACCTCACATATAAAAGGTAAGGGTCAGTGATTGTTAGATTCAAATGCCATATCGAACCAACTACGCCACAAGCCCCGCAAACAAACCTCATCCCATAACTCAACTACCAGTCTCAATCAATGGAGACTCATACCTTATGTTCCACCTCACACTCACACATAGAAAATAGAAAATGGGAGCAGGAGTAGACCATTCAGCCCTTCAACCCTGCTCCGCCATTCAATATGACAATGGCTGATCCCTGAAACCATACTCCTGCACCCTCCCCATAACTCATGATGCTTTTATAGTCGAGAAATCTCTCTATTTCCTTCTGAATTATGTTCAGTGATTTGACTCCACAGCCTTCTGTGGTAAGAGTGCCAAAGGTTCACCACCCTTTGAGTAAAGATTTGTCTCCTCATCTCAGTTCTCGAATTTTGCAGCCCATGAAAAGAACAACCTGAACTTTGCATTGTTTCGCATCATAAGATTAGGGAAAGTAATGTCAAAATGTTACACAATGTCGCTAGCCTCGAAAACAGATGTTTGTCCAGTTTTGATTTTCTTTTTCAAATAATGACAAACCAAGTTTTAAATCCAAGTAACAATTTTTGAAGCTTATGGCTTTCCTGGAAAATAGTTAAATTTTTGAAAAGTATTTTGACAATAACAATTGCATTTTCTAGTTCAGAGTAAAATACAATACAGACTCAATGAGAATATTTCCGAGTTACAAATAAAAAGTCCCAAATTCATCTCCATCTTTGTCTTGTTTCAGTAAGAAGTCTCACAACACCAGGTTAAAGTCCAACAAGTTTATTTGATGATACCAAATAAATGATACCAAATAAACCTGTTGGACTTTAACCTGGTGTTGTGAGACTTCTTACTGTGCCCACCCCAGTCCAATGCCGGCATCTCCACATTTTGTCCTGTTTGCCTTTTCTCCCAGTTTCTTTCTCATTACCTTGTTGTTTCTCCCTCACTTACCCCGCCCTCAGAGCTGTTTTGTGTCTCCCTTGCCCACTTTACCCTTTCAACTTTACTGATCTTGCATTTGTTTGTGTAAATGAGTCGTGATGAAATAGTTTGCAGTGAAGTTACTTCACATTATGTGGTGTAGTGCAAACTGCAATTAAAGTAATTAGAAACTGTACACAATTTAACTCCAGTAGCCAATTCTATTATGGGCAAATGTAAATAATGAGTTCTGTCACAGCAAATACATCACACTCCTCATGTACACAAGAATATTTTGAAGCGTATTGTGGATGGGTGGCCAACAGCAACAGTGAGGCCAAAAGTGACAATGAGAATCAAGCATGCTGGGAATTCTGGTCAAGTTGTGTTACACACCGATGCAGGTCAGAGAAGACTGCAGCAAGTCATGACCTGTCCTGTGAGATGTGACCTGACACTTTCGGTGTTGACCAAATAAGGATGATTGTTTGGGTTGATGCTAGACATGCTGGAGCCATTGATTCCATATATGGCAATGCTGTGTAATTTACATGTAGCTTGGTATAGACATTTAGGAGTTGTTTACGAGTAGCTCCATTGGCTACAATCGAACATTGTGGTCAGTCTCTGGTGATACAATTGACTGAGTGCCAGAGAACTTTCTGGAAGCGTATGTGAAGCTTAGGATAAAATATATGCTTGAGTCTTTGCCCTCAGTAGAACCTCAAGAATCACATTGGCAACGTGTGCCCTGAAGACATCTTCAGAGAAAGATAAAGAAACCATGAGGGAGAATCAGACTGAAGAGCAAGCCTGGCCAGTTCACTCAAATAGGTAGTATTTGTTTTGAGTCAAAAGCTTAAAGTTAGAGTTAAAGTTAAACTAGAATTAAAAAGGATTAAAGTTAAATGATTTAAAGTACGCGTTGAAACTAATGTGTGTTTATCTTGAGTATTGGCACCTGAAGTATTGAATACAGAGAAAAAGTTTCATTTAAGTGAAATTTGAGTTGATTCTCTGTCCTTTGTTTGTTTGTCACACATGGGGAAAATATCTGGAGGAAAGGTTTAAGTTTACAGTCGGATAACAATTTCAACTCCAATAAATTATATTTGAAGTGCGATCACTATTGTTTTATCGACAGATGCTGCAGTCTTCTCTGATTTGGAACACAGCAAGATCCCACACAGGACAGTGAGAAACATGAGCAGTTCATTTGATGAAACTGGTTGAAGGATAAATGTTGGCCAGGACACCAACTTTTTGCCCTTCTTCAGAAAACTTTGATGTCCACCTGAGTAGGGAATTCAGTTTGATATTTTATTGTACAGTACAGGTGGCGCGATGGCACAGTTGTTAGCACTGCTGCCTCATAGTGCCAGGAACTCAGGTTCGATTCCAACCTTGGCGATTGTCTGTGTGGAGTTCACACATTCTCCCAATGTCTGTGTGGGTTTCTTCTGGGTGCTCTGGTTTCCTCCCACACTCCAGAGATGTGAAGGTTAGGTGGATTGGCCATGCCAAATTGCCCCTTTCTGTCCAATGACATGTAGGTTAGGGGGATTAACGGGGTTACAGGGATGTGGTGGGCCTGTGTAAGATGCTCTGTTAGAGTGTTGGTGCAGATCCGATGGGAATCCCTAGAGTGCACCTTCTGCACTATAGGGATTCTATAATTCTAGTGATTCTAGGACTCTCTTACACAACAATGCAATGTCAGCTACAGCTATCATCAGGAATTGTCTTGGTTATTCTCTGGTTCTGCTGAATCTCCAGCAAAGTTACGGTGGCTGATAGAAATCTGGAGGAAATCTTCAGAGCATGCACTCAAATCTAGGATTGAGGCTTTGTCCTAAGCCTTCTGGCTCAGTTAAAGACTGCGAGCCTGAATCAGATCAACACATTTAGCTGTTAACATTTCATTTCCTGAATAAACAGCAACTTCAGATTGGCTAGCAGGGTAACAATGATGAAGGCAACATCCCTAAAATGAGGAACTGAATGTTCCCCGCAAAGTGATCAAAATCTAGCAGAGAAATATTACAAGCATTTTCTCCTGATGCAATGTTGATGCCAGGGGCATGAATCTGTAAAATCTACCCTGAAACTAAATGTTATTTGAACCATTGGGTGTTCCAGTGATGAAGTGCATTGTAACCAAATGTTTCCCATTACTGGTTCCCCTCCTCAACCCAAAATGGTCCAGAAAGAAGCAGTGAGTTTAAATAAGGTGCTATGTGGGAAACTGAGCAGGGGTTCTCTTTGTGTAATTGTATAAAAGAGGTGATTGTGAATCAATGGCCTGCTTTACATCTCATCCGTTACTTTTTAAATTTTAGTGATTTTAATGCAGATAGATATGTGGTGAACCATCGTTGGTTCCCACTGGATAGTACTGAGCCAGGGTCTGGCCAGTACTACAAGTATGTACATATGTTGCTGTTGGGTTAGGGATGGGTTGTGCTACTTGTTGCTGTTGGGGTTAGGGTGGGGTTGTTACACCTTTGTATTGTAGTGTTGTGGTACATCCCAGTCGGGCTCCGCCTCCTGGGAGAGGTATAAAGGTCCCTGCTCTGGCTGGGACCCCTCAGTCTGGGATCGTGTATATAATTGGTAGCTGCTTTGTTACAGCAAATAAAAGCCTTGATTTCCTGAGCATCAAGCCTCGTGTATGATAACGCGCATCAATTTTATTTGCTGTAAATAAACTCTCGTCGAAGAAAAAAAAAAGAGTATGGAGCAGATACCGAAGCCGGAACGCCTTACACTAGATCCACGTGCGGTGGGCGCCTCTAACACCTTCGACCACTGGCTGAAGTGTTTAGAAGACTACCTGGCAGCCTCCGCAGCGGTCACCACAGATGATGACAGACTCCGGGTCCTCCATGCGAGGGTAAGCGACACCGTCTACCTCGCGATCCGTGCGGCCACCGATTACACAAAGGCCCTCGAGCTTCTGAAGAAGCGTTATATCAAACTGCCCAATGAAATACACGCTCGTTACCTCTTAGCCACTCGACGACGGCAGTCTGGCAAAACGATGGAGGAATACGCGAACGAGCTCCTACAGCTAGCCAGGGGCTGTAACTGCAAAGCTGTGTCGGCTGAGCAGAGCATGAACGACCTCGCCCGAGATGCGTTTGTGGCGGGAGTCGGATCGTCGTACATTCGACTCAAACTACTGGAGAAAGGTAACCTTGACCTTACCCAGGCAACAGAGCTAGCGGAGATGCTGGAGACGGCCTCCAAAAGCCTAGTATTGTATCCTGAAGACCATGTGGAGACAACGTGGCAGGAGCAGTCGCCAATCCCTCCTCGTCCCTCGGGTTCAAAATGCTGCGTACTGGCATGCTCACACTCGGGCCAGATGACGGCAGCAGCTCCGGGCGGCCCGCGGTGTTACTTCTGTGGGGGAGCGAAGCATACTCGGCAACGGTGTTCCGCTAAAGCTGTGTTGTGCTCCGCCTGCGGTAAGAAGGGGCACTATTCGAAAGTGTGCCGATCCAAATCTAGGAACAGCAGTGCGGCCTGCGATTCCTCAGAGCCCGGTTCTTCGTCGTCGAAATCGTCGAGGGTTTCGTCCACGTGCGAGGCCAGGATGATGCCATTACGGTCGACGGAGTCGGAGATGTGTGACCACCAGGGATCGCTGA
Source organism: Mustelus asterias (assembly GCF_964213995.1). Taxonomy (NCBI): domain Eukaryota; kingdom Metazoa; phylum Chordata; class Chondrichthyes; order Carcharhiniformes; family Triakidae; genus Mustelus; species Mustelus asterias. The sequence continues at coordinate 48,450,443 of NC_135805.1, forward strand.
GTTTGGCGCCATCACCCACGTGCGACCTATGGGAGCGGCCATGTTGGTCGGCACCGACCGCGAACGACCAGCAGGGGTCATCCTCGTCAATTTCAGCTGCCTGCAGTGGCGCTCATGAACCAACGGTGGCGTCGATCATCCTGGACCAGGCCAAGCCTCATAGACTTGACAAATCTATGATGGACATTAAGGTAAATGACCACTTGATTTATTGTCTGTTTGACAGCGAGAGCACTGAGAGCTTTATCCACCCAGACGCTGTGAAGCGGTGTGAACTCCGGATTCAACCTGTTAAAACAGACAATTTCTATGGCATCGAGGTCCCGGTCTGTCACGGTGCTAGGGAGTTGCGTGGTAACTTTAACGGTGCAAGGCACAGTTTACGAGCGTTTCAAGCTCCTGGTGTTGCCGCACCTTTGCGCGCCAATACTTCTCGGACTAAACTTCATGGTCCACTTGAGGAGTGTAACCCTACAGTACGGTGGGCCACTCCCTTCGCTTTCAGTGGGTGAACAGCAGCCTCCAAATTGCCCAACGCGCCCCGCCTGTAGCCTCTCGACACTGAAGATCATCACACCCTCCCTGTTCCAGAATCTTGTGCCAGGCTGCAAGCCCATTGCGACTAAGAGTAGGCGTTACAGCGCTGAGGATCGGATCTTCATTCGATCTGAGGTTCAGCGGCTCCTCAAAGAAAGGATCATACAACCCAGCGCTAGTCCGTGGAGAGCGCAGGTCGTGGTGGTCAAGAGTGGGAACAAACCCCGGATGGTCATTGACTATAGTCAGACCATTAATCGATACACGCAGCTGGATGCGTATCCCCTCCCGCGCATATCTGACATGGTCAATCAGATTGCGCAGTACCGGATGTTCTCCACCATAGACCTCAAGTCTGCCTACCACCAACTCCCCATTCGCCCAGTACACGGCTTTTGAAGCGGATGGTCGCTTGTATCACTTTCTCAGGGTTCCCTTTAGTGTCACCAATGGGGTCTCGGTCTTCCAGCGTGCTATGGACTGAATGGTGGACCAGAACGTGCTGTGGGCTACCTTCCCGTACCTGGATAATGTCACCATCTGCGGCCATGACCAGCAGGACCACGACACGAATCTCCTGAATTTCCTACGCACTGCATCTCGCCTGAAGCTGACCTACAACAGGGAGAAGTGTGTGTTTCGTACGCGCCGTTTAGCCATCCTAGGATACGTGGTGGAAAACGGGGTCATTGGCCCTGATCCAGACCGTATGCACCCCCTTTCTGAACTTCCCCTGCCTGCTAGTGCAAAAGCACTGAGAAGATGCTTAGGCTTCTTCTCTTATTATGCGCAGTGGGTTCCCAATTACGCGGACAAAGCCCGTCCGCTCATTAAGTCCACTACTTTTCCCCTAACGCCAGAGGCCCGATTGGCCTTTGATAAATTGAAAGCCGACATCGCGAAAGCTACGATGCACGCGGTTGATGAGTCCATCCCCTTTCAGGTGGAGAGCGATGCACCTGATTTCGCCCTGGCCGCCACAGTTAACCAGGCGGGCAGGCCCATCGCATTTTTTTCCCGCACCCTCCAAGGCCCCGAAATTCGGCATTCAGCGGTGGAAAAGGAGGCCCAGGCCATTGTGAAGGCCGTCAGGCACTGGCGCCATTACTTGGCGGGAAAACGGTTCACCCTGATCACGGACCAGCGGTCTGTGGCGTTCATGTTTAATAACACGCAGCGGGGCAAGATCAAGAATGACAAGATCTTGCGGTGGAGAATTGAACTCTCCACCTATAACTATGACATCATGTATCGTCCAGGGAAACTCAATGAGCCCTCGGATGCCCTCTCGCGTGGAACATGCGCCAGTATACAGGAGGACCGTTTGCAGGCTCTCCATAATGACCTATGCCATCCTGGGGTCACTCGGCTCTACCACTTTATCAAAGCCCGCAATCTGCCCTACTCGGTGGAGGACGTCAGGTCCATAACAAGAAGTTGTCGGGTATGCGCGGAATGCAAACCGCACTTTTACCGACCTGACCGGGCACATTTAGTCAAGGCCACTCGTCCCTTCGAGAGACTGAGTGTCGATTTTAAGGGCCCCCTTACCTCAACAGATCGGAATGTGTACTTCCTCAACATCATTGACGAGTACTCTAGATTCCCTTTTGTTGTTCCCTGCTCTGATACATCCGCTGCCACGGTTATCAAGGCATTCCGTGCTCTTTTTATCCTGTTCGGGTACCCCGGCTACATTCACAGCGACAGGGGCTCGTCGTTCATGAGCGATGACTTGAGGCAATACCTGCTCTCATGCGGGATTGCCTCTAGTAGGACCACGAGCTACAACCCTAGCCGTAACGGACAGGTGGAATGTGAGAATGCTACAGTCTGGAAGGCTGTCTTACTGGCGTTGAAGTCAAAAAGCCTTCCAGTCTCCTGTTGGCAAGAGGTGCTCCCTGATGCGCTCCATTCTATTCGCTCACTCCTGTGTACGGCAACCAACGCTACTCCCCATGAGAGGATGTTTTCATTCCCTCGGAAGTCTTCCTCGGGGACCTCATTACCGTCTTGGTTGACGTACTCAGGACCTGTCCTCCTGCGGCGACATGTAAGGGCCCGCAAGTCCGACCCGTTGGTCGAACAGGTCCATCTCCTCCACGCCAACCCTCAGTATGCCTATGTGGCGTACCCTGACGGGCGAGAGGACACGGTCTCGATCCGAGACCTGGCGCCAGCAGGGGACGTAGCAACCCCTGTCGCTCCCATACCCCCTGTTACAAACCCCTTAACTCTTGTTTCCCCCCCGGACATGGCGCGGGCAGCATCGGGACCATTGCTTAACCCTTTTACTCCCGTGTACAGCTTGCCTGAGTCCAGAGGATGGTCGCCACTTCAGGGTGTGTCGGGACTCCATGGATTACCGTCACCTCAGGGTCAACCGGCCTGTGAGTCAAAGAACAAAGAACAAAGAACAATACAGCACAGGAACAGGCCCTTCGGCCCTCCAAGCCCGCGCCGCTCCCCGGTCCAGGATTGAATCCTGAATCCAGGATCCCCGCCCAATTTTCCAGCCTATCTACATACTAATATCCTATCCCCGAGCTGTCCCTCACAGCTATGATGCTTTGTTCATCACAACCTATTAACTCACACCTATCCCCCATTCCAGACCATGTGATCTCCAGGGAGAGGCGAAAACCCAGAGTGAAAACCCCAGGGCCAATATGGGGAAAAAAAATCTGGGAAATTCCTCTCCGACCCCCTGAGGCGATCGAAACGAGTCCAGGAGATCATACTGGCCCTGATCGGAAAATGCTTCCCAACCCTATTCATTTCCACTTCCACGAACACCATATGAATTCCCTGCCCCCGAGACAGGTTCCCAACTATCCGCAGTCTCGCTCTGTACTGGCACCAGCAAGATGATCATAGAATGAAGTCTGTGGAGGAACAGCTGGACATCGCCTTGGGGAGAACGCCACCGCAAGTGCCTATTCCGGTGTCACCGCCGGTATTGAGGAGGTCACAACGACGGTGCGGTCCCCCTGACCGTCTGAACTTATAGACTGATGACAAATTATTCTGTTTTTGTACCCAGCCGGCCTTTGTTTTCAAAGGAGGGGTGAATGTGGTGAACCATCGTTGGTTCCCACTGGATAGTACTGAGCCAGGGTCTGGCCAGTACTACAAGTATGTACATATGTTGCTGTTGGGTTAGGGATGGGTTGTGCTACTTGTTGCTGTTGGGGTTAGGGTGGGGTTGTTACACCTTTGTACTGTAGTGTTGTGGTACATCCCAGTCGGGCTCCGCCTCCTGGGAGAGGTATAAAGGTCCCTGCTCTGGCTGGGACCCCTCAGTCTGGGATCGTGTATATAATTGGTAGCTACTTTGTTACAGCAAATAAAAGCCTTTATTTCCTGAGCATCAAGCCTCGTGTGTGATAACGCGCATCAAGATATCAAAGGGATGTGAAACTAACTTGACAGCGTTTAAGGGAGAACCTGCCCACATTTCAGCAGCCCCTTTTCCTCAACACAAAGGTGAATTGTTGCACTCTTGAAATCCTCTAACCTCGATGAGATGTTGGGGGGTTGGAGGGAGGCGGGATTGCTGATGGAGGTGTCCCTTCAATGAATGGGGATGTGGGAAGGGTGTCCGGGGTTTGGGAGGGTGCCTGCAGCTGAGCGTCTACGGTTTCTTCAGTGCAGAGAGGACATAGCATAGCCATTCTCACGCTCATCAGGGATGAAGCACTGGGTGTGCGCAGGAGTTCACAAAGCTTCTGGCACCAAATGACATGGCGGAGGCTCTGTGGGTGAACAAAGTGAATATTTATTCGAGAACTATATACAGTGGTGACCTTTCTACGATTAAATCTAAGATTTACATAAGATGATTTGGAGTTGGGGACCAAGTGTAGTGTGTCAAAATAGCAGATGACACTAAGATGAGTGGCAGAGCAAAGTGTGCAGAGGACACAGAAAGTCTGCAAAGGGATGTAGATAGTCTAAGTGAGTGGGCGAGGGTCTGGCAGATGGAGTACAATGTTGGTAAATGTGAGGCCATCCATTTTGGTAGGAATTACAGCAAAATTGACTATTATTTAAATGGTAAAAAATTCCAGCATGCTGCTGTGCAGAGGGACCTGGGTGTCCTTGTGCAAGAATCACAAGGAGTTGGTTTGCAGGTGCAGCAGGTAATTAAGAAGGTAAATGGAATTTTGTCCTTCATTGCGAGAGGGATGGAGTTTAAAAACAGCGAGATTATGTTGCAGCTGTATGAGGTGCTGGTGAGGCCACACCTGGGGTACTGTGTACAGTTTTGGTCTCCTTACTTGAGAAAGGATATACTGGCACTGGAGGGGGTGCACAGGAGATTCACTAGGTTGATTCCGGAGTGGTTCCCAAAGGGTGTGGCGCGCCACACTGGTGTTAAGTCTTAACACAAAGAGAGATGGCATGAAATCTGGAAACTTCTACGGGTTTCTACACATGAATGTTTGAATGTTTCTTTGATTGTCCTTGAATCTTCCCGCCATCCTCTCTCGCCGCACCAGTGTGGCGCGCCGCACCTTTGGGAACCATTGGATGAGGAGAGACTGAGTAGACTGGGGCTATACTCATTGGAATTCAGAAGAATGAGGGGAGATGTTATAGAAACATATAAGATTATGAAGGGAACAGCAGGGAGGCTGCTTCCACTGGCGGGTGAAACTAGAACTAGGGGGCATAGCCTCAAAATAAGGGGGAGCAGATTTAGGACTGAGTTGAGGACGAACTTCTTCACTCAAAGGGTTGTGAATCTGTGGAATTCCCTGCCCAGTGAAGCAGTTGAGTCTACCTCATTGAATGTTTTTAAGGCAAGGATCGATAAATTTTTGAACAGTAAAGGAATTAAGGGTTATGGTGAGTGGGCGGGTAAGTGGAGCTAAGTCCACGAAAAGATCAGCCATGATCTTATTGAATGGCGGAGCAGGCTCGAGGGGCCAGATGGCTTACTCCTGCTCCTAGTTCTTATGTTCGTATGTTCTTATGTTCTACATGGTATCTACTTTCACCCGTGCCAACCAGATGCCTACTACATCTCGGTGCTTCCCCAGGATCCACAGCTGAGGTTGGAGAGGCCCGCTGACTTACACCCTCTGTTGCCTGAGATGACCTTGGTGGGCGTCCCTTGTTGCAACTGGACCTTACAGGTCCTGACCTGCTTTCAGGCAATTGGGGCATTGTTGCTCTCCTCAACTGTGTGGGGTTGGAGGTGTGTCGCTCATAGGGAGGGGGGTATCAGATGGGCTGGACACATCTGGGACCTCCTGGGTGGTAGGCCCTCGGCTTTGCTCCAAATTGTCCTCATCCCTTTGGATGCCTGATGGCCCTAGTGCTCCTCCATGGGATAGAGGAGCAGCAGAGTGAGGTCCAGAATTGCACCTACCATCCTCTGGCGCAAACACTTATGAATTCCCACACATGCCTGCTCCAGGCAGTTGAAGCCCTGCATCATGGAGCTCATGCCCTCAAACATGGAGGCCATGAATTGAACCATGGTGCGGACATCTCCTGCCATTGGGTTCTGTGCCAGGATCTCCAGCGCGGACGCCACCCTTGCAGTGTTGGCCTCATTGCGCTAGAGTGACGGCACCATCTCCTAAGACAGAAGACGATGGGACTCCTCCAGTCAGCCTTGAGGAGAGCTGCTGTCATCTCTTCCTGATACCTGCGACTCTGCCTTTACAGTTCCATCAGTTCTGAAACGACTGGACCCAGGGGCGCATCATCGACTCAGGACCCAGCAGAGTCCAGGTCTCCGGCATCCCTCTGAGTGCCGGTTCCCTGGAAACCCTTGTGGATCTTCAGCTGTGTTGTACTCACCAGTGAGTGACCCAGAAGCCTGCCTACTTAGTGATCCCACTGAAGTGTGAGTATCTGCACTGGTGCTGGGTGCTGGGTGCGGGTGACAGCTGTGATGCCTCTTCAATGGTGGGGTCTGAACTGCTTCTGCTACATACCATCCAGCAGTCTGGTCCCTCTGTAAAGTGAGGTTCAGACTTGCCCTGGGTAGATCTGGAACAAATGCTGAGGAGTGCTGGAGAGCCATTTATATGGAGCTCCCCAGTGATTGCAGCAATTAAGCTGTGGCAGGGCAGGTGACTCAGAGGGAGCATGCTACGAGTACAGCATGATCCTCGCGTGCATAACAGTTTTTCTTAATGAGGTGTAAGATTTGGTCAGAATCAGGTGCCGGTGACGATGGCAGGAATCACTCCGTTTTTCGTGCTGGAATTGATATTTTGCCAAATTTTCATAAAATTCCACCCAACGTATCTACAGTGTCCCCTTTATCCACAGCATATGCAAAGAATTCCGATAAATCGATTAAACATGATTTTCCTGGCACAAAACCATGCTGACTCTTTCCAATTATCTGGCATTTCACAAAGTGCTCAGCCTCCTTAATGATTGATTCAAATACCTTCCCCATGACATGAGGTGACACAAACGTCAGGCCATAGCTGCTGATCAGAAAAAAAATCAATACAATTCAATTATATGTGCTCAGTTCTGGTCGCCTCATTACAGGAAGGATGTGGAAAAGATTGAAAGGGTGCAGAGGAGATTTACAAGGATGTTGCCTGGATTGAGTGGCATGCCTTATGAGGATAGGCTGAGGGAGCTCGGTCTTTTCTCCTTGGAGAGATGTAGGATGAGAGGAGACCTAATAGAGGTATGTAAGATGTTGAGAGGCATAGATCGGGTGGACTCTCAGAGGCTTTTTCCCAGGGTGGAAATGGCTTGCTACGAGAGGACACGGGTTTAAGGTGCTGGGGGGTAGGTACAGGGGAAATGTTAGGGGGAAGTTTTTCATACAGAGGGTGGTGGGCGAGTGGAATCGGCTGCCGTCAGTGGTGGTGGAGGCAAACTCAATAGGGTCTTTTAAGAGACTCCTGGATGAGTACATGGGACTTAATAGGATGGAGGGTTATAGGTAGGCCTAAAAGGTAGGGATATGTTCGGCACAACTTGTGGGGCCAAAGGGCCTGTTTTGTGCTGTAGTTTTTCTATGTTTCTATGTTTCTATATATAAATACAAACCTTCTCATTTACTTGCAATTAGCAGGGAATGTCAAGATTAGACAAGCTTACAAATATGAATGATACATTTATATTAATTTGATATATCATTACTGTTGTCACAGCCTCAATCTCCTGGAATGCAAGTTGGATGGAGAAGGGCAGATAGACACAAGAATTCAGGCAGCATGCACAAGTGCTAGTTGTCTGCTCAGTTTTCTGCTGGCTGTAAATTTATACAGGGCCCCAGGATAGGTGTAACTTCCATTTGCTCCGAAGCAATATTCCAAACATCAAAGGCAACAGGACTGAATGAAAGGATGTCCTTGGTCCCAACCACCTTGCTCAGTGACTGGGATGAATCTATCATAAAGGTGGTTTGAATGTTGGAAGTCTGCTACATGGACGCAGTGGGATCAAATTTCTGCAGGGGTTCTTCCAAAGGCCAGCCTTAACTGTGAGGAACGGCCTGTGGAAGTTGCAGATAAACAATATAAACTACCAAATAAACTATTTCTCTGGGGTTTCCCGTAATCTTCCACAGAAGTTATAATGCATGAATAGAAGAAAGTCAGCCGGAAATTACTCCTGATTATATTCCATGTCTCACTAATGCACCACAAAAATAATTAATAACGTGGAAGCTTGCTGTGCACTTTCTTTCACCTGCTTTGAAACTTAACCTCGGCTGCATTGATGTGTCAGCCTAGATCAGATCCTGGATCTTCACCCACAACTTTCTGAGTCAGAGGAGTAGAGCTCAAATGGTGGCTGAGTAAATGCACGAGGCATATGTTTATTTGCCGAGATACGTATTTCTTTGTGTTATTGGGTAAATTACACAACAAGAGTAATCTGTTCTTGCTGTTGAAGTTACAGGTATGAGTGACATGTTTACAAGAGGGTTGCTGAATGGTGGCTTGGTTTACTTTCTTTCTAGAGAGTTTAAATCCTGTAAATTCACTTAATATTAGCAGCATGAGTAGACAGGAAGAGGGGCTTGCTCACTCATCAAGTCTTCTTTGTAAATGCAACACGAAGCATTAGATTTGCATTTCAATGTTTCTCTGTTTACATTTGTGAGCAATCGCCAAGGAAGCCTTTGATGTGGCGGTCCAAGTACTGAGTAAAGTGATAACTGAAGGACTTGGAAACAGTACCTGCTTAAGGGTTGTTGAAAGTTTGAAAAAGACAAACAAGAAACAAAACGATGAAAGAGATGAGGCCGAAGTGTGGAATGAATTTCTTGTGTTTGTGGGCAACTGCAAGATGATGAGGGAAGTAAACAATGGAGATTTTTGGGCTAATTTTCATGAACTTATAACTGCTGATATGGAGCTTCGTCCTTTGGGCATCTCTGACAGGGAATTGGCCCTCGATTTACTGGCCATAATTTTAACGAGCAGTAAATGATGGGATGAAAGTGCATGGCTTTATCCAATCTGGTAAGGGAGCTAGAGCTGGAGCCCTCCCACAATATCCCACCGTCACCCACCTCCCCCCGTTTACTTTTCTGACAAAAGCCCGAGTAGGGTATTCTATCAAAGGCCTCAACAGTGCCCCAATTAAAACAAGGATGGGTGGGCCATGCTAAGCTTTATTCGCCCCCCTCCCCCCATACTTTGTCATATAGTGGATAAGTTGGGGGCAGGAAGGAGGATGGCGAGAAGGTTCTCTGGGAGAATATTGCAGGTCCTCCTTTGCCTACAAAGCTGCTGGCAGGGGACCATGAAATTTTGCCCATGGAAATGTTCACAAAGAACAAGGAACAAAGAACAATACAGCACAGGAACAGGCCCTTCATCCCTCCAAGCCTGCGCCGCTCATGTGCCCACTAGACCATTCTTTTGTATCCTTCTATTTCCAATCAGTTCATGTGGCTATCTAGATAAGTCTTAAACAATCCCAGCGTGTCCGCCTCAATCACCTTGCTTGGCAGTGCATTCCAGGCCCCCACCACCCTCTGTGTAAAATACGTCCCCCTGGCATCTGTGTTGAACGTTGCCCCCCTCACCTTGAACCCGTGACCCCTTGTGTTCATCACCTCCGACCTGGGAAAAAGCTTCCCACTGTTCACCCTATCTATGCCCTTCATAATTTTATACACCTCTATTAAGTCCCCCCTCTTCCTCCGTCTTTCCAGGGAGAACAAGCCCAGTTTACCCAATCTCTCCTCATAGCTAAGATCCTCCATACCAGGCAACATCCTGGTAAACCTTCTCTGTACTCTCTCCAAAGCTCACTTTAGTAAGATGCCCAGGAAGAACTGAAAGGGAAAACAAGAGTAGAGAAAACAATGAGGTAGAGGAAAATAAGTTGATAATGTGGGAAAAAAATGAATCTGAGAGTAAAATAGTCAGGAATATGAAAACAAATTGTAAGAGCTTTTACGAATATATAAAAAGGAAGAGAGTAGCTAAACTAACTATTGATCCCTTAGAAGTAGAGACAGGAGGAATTATCATTGGGGAATTGAGGAAATGGCAGAGATATTGAACGAATATTTTTGTCTATCTTTGTATTTGAATACACAAGTTACATAACAGAAAGAAAGGATAACCAAGGGGATAATAAGAGTGAGAAAATTAAGTTAATTACTTCCAGCAGAGAAAAGGTACTGGGGAAACTAAAATTCGACAAATCCCCAAGACTTGACGGCCTACATCTTTGAGTTCTAAAAGAGATAGCTGCAGAGATAGTAGATGTGTTCGCTATGATTGCCTGGATTCTGGAATGATCCCATCAGAGTGGAAGCTAACAAATGTAACACCACTATTCAAGAGAAGGGGAGAGAGGAAAGAGGGAACTACTGTTAGCCTCACATCAGTCATTGGATAAATGCTGGAATTTATTATTAAAGAAGACATAACAATGCACTTAGAAAAACATTGGATGATTAGAAAAAGTTAACATGATTTTACAAAACGCAAATCCTGTTTGATAAATGTAGTAGAATTTTTAGGTAACTAGTACAGTTGATAAAGGGGAACCAGTAGATGTAGTATACTTGGATTTCCAAAAGGCAAAGTGCCACATGAAAGTTTAATGAACAAAATGACAGCTCATGGAGTTGGGGGCGATCTATTGGCATGGATTGGATAATGAACAGAAAGCAGGCAGTAATGATATAGGTTATTTTAACAGCCAGCTTCTCATTTCAGTTTGTCACCTAAAAGTGAATGATTTTTTTTTAAAGTGAATTGGTTTCTTCAATACTTTCACAGATAAATATTCATTAGTCTTACATCACTCAATAATAAACAAATAAAATGAAGAGATAGTGGGCCCTATTTTACCATTTTGATTCTAAGTGCTGGGCGGACAGGCACCTCCATGCGCACTCTGCCTGAAAAAAAATGTCAGCAATTCCAAATCGTGCTGCAGAAGCCTGGGGGCGGGGCTTAACGCGCCCGAAATCCTGTAGCTCCGATTGGTGCCTCCAACTGCGCATGCGCAGAAAAAAATGATAGAATGCGGCTCCCCTGCCGCATTGCGCACGGGCCAGATAATGCCTCCCCCAGGCCCCCACAGATATTACCCCACCCTCACAACATTACTGATCCCCTTATCCCCCCATCCTCTCCGTCACCCAGACCGATCGCGGGCCCCTCCCTCCCCTTCCCCCCCTCAATCTCAGGCAGAGTGGCAGCGGACCCCCCTTCCTCCTCACTGATCACAGGCACAGTGGTAGCAGACCCTCCCTTTCCCCTCGCCGATCTCAAGCAGAGAGCCATCGGACGCTCGGCACTTACCTCCTCACTAACTGGAGTGCTCGAATCAGACTTTTGTGCAGCATGTCTGTTTCGCACCAATTCTGGACGGGCGAACACAGTGATAAAGGGGGAAGTGCCAGTAAGGTTGGGCGTGCAGCCCTTTAAGTCAATTTAAATGCCTGCAAATGGATTGTGTTACTCGCCTCACACCTGATTTTACCAAGTTTTCGCACCCGAAAATGGGCGCAACTTGATGGTAAAATCGGGCCCAGTAACTTAGTTTTCTTGGATTGTCTTAATTATCTAGCATGGAGCATTGTCAAATTGGCAGGTAGTGACTAGTGGAGTGCCACAAGAATCAATGCTGTGGTCTCAGCTATTTACAATCTATATTAATGAATTAGATGAAGAGACAGAGTAATGCATTAAAATATGCCGATGATACAAGTATATGGGGGAATGTAAGTTGTAAGGAGGACACAAAGAGGCTGAAAAGAGATGTGGACAATTTAAGTCAGTGGGCAACAAGGTGGCAGATGGAATCTAATGTGGGAAGTGCACTAAGTTGATCTTTCTCTACACCTTAGCTATGACTGTATCACTACATTCTGCACTCTCTTCTTTCCTTTTCTATGAATGGGATGCTTTGTCTATATAACATGGAAGAAACAATAGAACCATAGAAAATTACAGCTCAGAAACAGGCCTTTTGGCCCTTCTTGTCTGTGCCGAACCATTTTATGCCTAGTCCCACTGACCTGCACTTGGACCATATCCCTCCACACCCCTCTCATCCATGAACCCGTCCAAGTTTTTCTTAAATGTTAAAAGTGACCCCGCATTTACCACTTTATCCGGCAGCTCATTCCACACTCCCACCACTCTCTGCGTGAAGAAGCCCCCCCTAATATTCCCTTTAAACTTTTCTCCTTTCACCCTTAACCCATGCCCTCTGGTTTTTTCCTCCCCTAGCCTCAGCGGAAAAAGCCTGTTTGCATTCACTCTGTCTATACCCATCAAAATCTTATACACCTCTATCAAATCTCCCCTCAATCTTCTACGCTCCAGGGAATAAAGTCCCAACCTATTCAATCTCTCTCTGTAACTCAGCTTCTCAAGTTCTGGCAACATCCTTGTGAACCTTCTCTGCACTCTTTCAATCTTATTTACATCCTTCCTGTAACTAGGTGACCAAAACTGTACACAATACTCCAAATTCGGCCTCACCAATGCCTTATATAACCTTACCATAACACTCCAACTTTTATACTCGATACTCCGATTTATAAAGGCAATGTACCAAAGGCACTCTTTACGACCCTATCCACCTGTGACGTCACTTTTAGGGAATTCTGTACCTATATTCCCAGATCCCTCTGTTCAACTGCACTCTTCAGAGTCCTACCATTTACCCTGTATGTTCTACTTTGATTTGTCCTTCCAAAGTGCAATATCGCACACTTGTCTGCGTTAAATTCCATTTGCCATTTTTCAGCCCATTTTTCTAGTTGGTCCAAATCCCTCTGCAAGCTTTGAAAACCTTCCTCACTGTCCACTACACCTCCAATCTTTGTATCATCAGCAAACTTGTTGATCCAATTGACCACATTATCATCCAGATCATTGATATAGATGACAAACAACAATGGACCCAACACCGATCCCTGCGGCACACCACTAGTCACAGGCCTCCACTCAGAGAAGCAATCCTCCACAACCACTCTCTGGCTTCTTCCATTGAGCCAGTGTCTTATCCAATTTACTACCTCCCCATGTATACCTAGTGACTGAACCTTCCTAACTAACCTCCCATGAGGGACCTTGTCAAAGGTCTTGCTGAAATCCAGGTAGACAACATCCACCGCCTTCCCTTCATCCGCTTTCCTGGTAACCTCCTCGAAAAACTCTAATAGATTGGTCAAACATGACCTACCACGCACAAAGCCATGTTGACTCTCCCTAATAAGTCCCTGTCTATCCAAATATTTGTAGATCCTATCCCTTATCACACCTTCCAATAACTTGCCCACCACCGACGTCAAACTTATTGGCCAATAATTTCCCGGATTTCTTTTGGAACCTTTTTTAAACAACGGAACAACATGAGCCACCCTCCAATTGTCCGGCACCTCCCCCGTGAATACTGACATTTTAAATATGTCTGCCAGGGCCCCTGCAAGTTCAACACTAGCTTCCCTCAAGGTCCGTGGGAATACCCTGTCCGGTCCTGGGGATTTATCCACTCTGATTTGCCTCAAGACAGCGAGCACCTCCTCCCCTTTAATCTGTAAAGGTTCCATGGCCTCCCTACCAGTTTGCCCTATTTCCGTAGACTCCATGCCCGTTTCCTCAGTAAATACGGATGCAAAAAAACCATTTAGTATCTCCCCCATCTCTTTTGGTTCCATACACAGTCTACCACTCTGGTCTTCAAGAGGACCAATTTTATCCCTCACTATCCTTTTGCTCCTAACATACCTATAGAAGCTCTTTGGATTTTCCTTCACTCTGTCTGCCAAAGCAACCTCATGTCTTCTTTTAGCCCTCCTGATTTCCCTCGTAAGTAGCTTCTTGCACTTTTTATACTCCTCGAGCATCTGATCTGTTCCTTGCTGCCTGTACGTTTCATACAACTCTCTCTTCCTCTTAATCAGTGTTACAATCTCCCTCAAGAACCAAGGTTCCTTATTCGTATTTACTTTGCCTTTAATCCTGACAGGAACATACAAACTCTGCACTCTCAAAATTTCTCCTTTGAAGGCCTCCCACTTTCCATTTACATCCTTACCAGAGAACAGCCTGTGCCAATCCACACTTCCCAGATCCCTTCTCATTTCATCAAATTTGGCTTTTTTCCAGTTCAGAACTTCAACCCGAGGACCAAATTTATCCTTATCCATGATCAGGTTGAAACTAATGGCATTATGATCACTGGATCCAAAGTGTTCCCTCACGCTCACATCCATCACCTGCCCTAACACATTTCCCAATAGGAGATCCAATATCGCATCCTCTCTAGTTGGCACCTCTGTATGCTGATGTAGAAAATTCTCCTGAACACATTTTACAAACTCTACCCCGTCTAAACCTTTAACAGTATGCGAGTCCCAATCTATATGTGGAAAATTAAAAATACTTTTCATTGTATACTAATACATGTGACAATAAATCAAATCAAATCATATCGAAGTGTGAGATAATCCACTTTGGTCATAAGAATAGAAAAGCAGAATATTTTCTCGAAAAACGTGAACTGTTAAAATATTGGTGTTCTGAGAAGTTTGGCTGTACTTGTACAAGGAACACAAAAAGTTAGTATGTGGGAATGGCAAATAATTAGGAAAACAAAAGTTATGCTGGTTTTTGAAATCCTGAGAAGACTTGCTAGGGTGGCTACCCAAAGGATGTTTCCTCTTGTGGGGGAGGCTAAAACTAGGGGACATAGTTTAAAAAGAAGAGATCTCCCATCTCAGACAAAGATGAGGAGAAACCTCTTCTCCCAAAGAGGCGGTGGTGTGTGGAATTATTTTCTTCAGGAAGTAGTGGAGATGGGGGGGGGGGGCGGGGAGGGGGGGTGATCTTGAGCCCACATTCGCCATCCATGTGAATGCTGCGGGGACTCAAGATTTGGAAAAACCCGGAAATCGCAAATCTCGCCAGCAAGATTGTGATTTCAGATTTTCACCACCCCTCGCCAGTGACATATTCAGGTTCATGCCCATGATTTACATTCATTTTAATATATTTGCATACTATTGAAAATCCCTTCGCCAGATATTGAGGCCAGGCCACATTTTCAAACCACACCGACATGATATCATGACGGCACAGTTTACAGCAGGCTCATCCAGCGGTGAAGCTGTCATGGGAATCCCCTGGGGTTTAAAGGTGAATAAAGCCCCTGGGTGAGAAAGACATTGCTAGCCAGTAGCCTGGAAATACCCCCGGCACTGCCCCTTGGCACAGGTTGGTACTGCCAGGTGTCCGATGCTCGGGGGTGCTGGCACTGTGGTGGGGATGAATGCTGGCTCTGATCAAGTGCGGGGGGAAGGGAAACGAATGCCTGCTCTGATCATAGGGTGGGGGCATGGAGAAAAGCCCCTGAAATCTCTGGGTGGGGTGGGGGGGGGGGGTGTGGGGGGCGGGGGGGGCGGGGCAGGTTACGTTTTGTTTTGATCGCCCTTTAAATATGGCACCCCGATCTGAGTGCAACCGCACTTTGAGGCCCCGGACCCTTCATGACAGTGTGAAACTCACTCAGCTGTTTTTTAGTGACACAGTGTGGTAAGATCTGGAGAGAAACACACTGTTTTTCTCACTAGCGCCAATATGCTGTCATTTTCTGGTAAGATTTTGCTCTGTGTCTTTGAAATTATTTAAGGCAGAGTTAGACAGATGTTTATCAGGCGAGGGAGACAAGGGCAATGGACAGCTGACAAGCGGAGTTGATTCCACAATCAGGTCAACAAAGATCTTCTTGAATGCTGGAAGGGTCAAGTGGCCGCATCCTGTTCCTATTGCATAGCGTTGGAGGACAAGGATAAGTAAATCTTGTTACAGTGTATAGGGCTTTAGTGAGATCACACCTGGAATACCATGTGCAATTTTGGTCTCCATGTTTAAGGAAGGTTATACTTGCATTTGAGGCAGCACAGTGAAAGTTCGCTAATTTAGTTCCTGGGATGAAAGGCTGATTCCTGTGATGAGAGGCTGAGCAAATTGGGATTCTATTCTCTGGAGTTTTGAAGAATGAGAGGTGATCTCACTCGTGTATAAAAGCAGATAGTAAGAATTTCTGTAAGTGTTTAAGTAGCAAAAGAGTAATGTTGGTCCTCTCGAGAATGAGTCGGGTGAATTGATAATGGAAAGCAAGGCATTGGCGGAGGCGTTGAACAGATATTTTGTGAGTGAGTTCACTGTAGAAAACTTGAAGATACTTGAAAATTGAAAGCTGAGGGAGGAATTTTAAACAATCACATAACTCAGGAAAAGGTGCTGGGGAAACTATTAGAGCTAGAGGCTGACAAATCCCAGGACCTGGTGGCCAGTAGATGCATTGGTTCTAATCTTCCAAAATTCCTTAGATTCTGAAAGGGTCCCAATAGATTGGAAAATAGCTCATGTAACACCTTTATTCAATAAAGTCAGGAGACAGAAAGCAAGAAACTACAGGGTAGTTAGCCTAACATCTGTCATTGGGAAATTGCTAGAGTCCATTATTGAGATGGTTATAGCAGGTTAAAAAATCACAGTGTGATCAGGCAGAGTCAACATGGGTTTGTGAAAGGGAAATCATGTTTAACTAATTTATTGCCGTGTTTGAGGAAGTAACAAGCAAGGCAGATAAAGAGGAACCTGTAGACACAGGGTGAGGTTTTATGGTCCCACCTGCTGCAGGAATTGTAATGGGTGAGGCAGAAAATTCTGCGGACCATTTATAGGTCCACTGACCTCGGGTGGAATTTTCCATTCTTGGGGCACGCACGGCCAGAAAATCCTGCCTGTGATGCACTTGGATTCCCAAAAGGCATTTGATACGATGCCACATCAAAGATTACTACACAAGATAAGAGAACATGGAGAAGGGGATAACGTATTAGCAAGGCTAAAGGATTGGTTAGCTAGCAGGAAGCAGAGAGTCGGGGTAAATGAGTCTTTTTCAGTGCCACAGGAATCAGTGCTGGGCCCTCAACGATTTACAATCTATATCGATGATTTGAATGAAGAGACGGAATATATGGGAGCTAGATTTGCCAATAACACCAAGAGAGGTAAGAAAGTAAGTTGTCAAGAGGAAGTAGAGAGTCTGTAAAGGGATGTAGATATTCTCAGTGGGAAGGCAAAAATTCGACAGGTGGAGCACAATGTGGGAAAATGTGAACTTGTTCAGTTTGGCAGGAAGAATGAAAAAGCAATACACGAATTAATTGGAGAGAGATTGCAGAGCTCGGTGGGAAAGAGAGATCTGGGTGTCCTGGTACATGGATCACAGAAAGTTAATGTGCAGGTACACAGTGAGTGACTAGGAAGACAAATGGAATGTTGGCATTAAGGGGAATGGAAAATAAAAGTAGAGAGGTTTTATGACAACTGTACAGAGGATTGGTGAGAAATGATCTGGAAGACAGACTTTTGGTCTCCTTATTTGAAAAAAGATTAGAAGCAGTTCAGAGAAGGTTCATTTTCTAAAATTCATTTACAGGATGTGAGCATCGCTGGTTAGGCTCATTGGATTCATTCCTGAGATGAAGGGCTTATTCTCTGAAGAAAGTTTGAAGGGATTGGGCTTATACCCATTATTCTTTAGAAGACTGAGCGGTGATCATATTGAAATATATAAGATCTTGATGGTACTTGACAGGATAGTTACTGGGAGGATGTTTCCACATGTGGGAGAGACTAGAACCAGGGAAATTAGTTTAAGGATAAGAAGCTCCACTTTTCAGGCCGAGATGGGGATTTTCTTTTTCTCTCAGAGGGTTGTTAGTATATAGAATTCTCTGAGAATCAGAGAGGTTTTCAGCATGGAAACAAGCCCTTCAGCCCAACTTGTCCATGCCACCCAGTTTTTACCATTAAGCTAGTCCTAATTGCCCACGTTTGGCCCATATCCCTCTATAACCATCTTACCCATTTAACTGTCTGAATGCTTTTTAAAAGACAAAATTGTACCCACCTCTATTACTGTCTCTGACAGCTTGTTCTTGGCACTCACCACTCTCTGCATGAAAAAATTTCCCCTCTGGACCATTTGTATCTCTCCCCTCTCACCTTAAACCTATTATGCCCTCGAGTTTTAGATTCCCCTATCTTTGGGAAAAGATGTTGACTATCTACCTTATATATGACCCTCATTATTTTATAGACCTTTATAAGATCACCCCTAAGCCTCCGATTCTCCAGGGAAAAAAGTCCCAGTCTATCCAGCCTCTCCTTATAACTCACACCATCAAGTCCTGGTAGAATCCGAGTAAGTCTTTTCTGCACTCTTTCTAGTTTAATAATATCTTTCTAGAATAAGGTGACCAGAACTGAACACAGTGTTGGAGTAAAAGTGAGACGCTGCCAGGGGGAATCCCGAAATTAAAAGATACAAGATGGTTACCTGGTACAAAATGGACTCTTTGGAAAGACATTACGATGTGCTGACTTAGGCATAGACATTGCCCAACGAGCTAAATCCTGTTATTGTCTAATTACTACAGGAAATAAACCAGAACTTGAGGTCCAGATGATCACCTTAGCTTCAGATAAAGCAGAACCGAAACAATGAGTTTTGTTAACGAGATCAGTCATTGATAGGGGGCATAATCGACTAACGATGTGATAACTGCTAATGTCTGTACTTGTCGACTCTTCGAAATGGAAAACGATGTGATAACTGCTAATGTCTGTACTTGTCGATTCTTTGAAAAGTATAAAAGAAGCCCAGCTGCCATTTTAAAATTGAGAAGATGACTGCGAGCACTGCGGAGAGCCCAGCGCTTGTCCCAAAGCTTTGTCCGATAAACTGCATGTTGAATCTTTAAATCTGACTCCAAGTGGTGATTTTCCCACAACAACAGTATTCCAAGTGTGGCCTTACCAGTGTCTTCTACAACTTCAACATGACATCCCAACTCCTGTATTTAATGTTCTGACCAATGAAAGCAAGCATGCCAAATGTCTTCTTCACCACTCTGTCTACCTGTGACTCCACTTTCAAGGAGCTATGAACCTGTACCCCCAGATCTCTTTGTTCTGTAACTCTCCACAATGCCCGACCATTAACTGAGTAAGTCCTACCCTGGTTCGATCTACCAAAATGCATCACCTCACACTTATCTAAATTAAACTCCATCTGCCATTCATCGGCCCACTGGCCCAATTGATCAAGATCCCATTGTAATCCTAGATAACCTTCTTCACTGTCCACTAAGCCACCAATGTTGGTGTCATCTGCAAACATACTAACCATGCCTCCTATATTCTCATCCAAATCATTAATCTAAATGACAAATAACAGTGGACCCAGCACTGATCCCTGAGGCACACCGCTGGTCACAGGCCTCCAGTTTGTCAAAGCAATCTTGTCTCCCCTTTTTGCCCTCCTGATTTCTCTCCCAACTCTACTCTGAAACCCGCTATACTCTTCAAGGGATCCACTTGATCCCAGCTGCCTATGCATGTTATATGACTCTTTCTTCTTGACCAGGGCCTCAATATCCCGAGTCATCCAGGGTTCCCTACTTCTACCAGCCTTGCCCTTCATTCTGATAGGAATGTGCTTATCCTGAACTCTGCTTAACACACATTTGAAAGCCTCCCACTTATCAGGCATCCCTTGCCTGCCAACAGACTCCTCCAATCAATTTCTGAAATTTCCTGTCTAATACCATCAAGATTGCCCTTGCCCCAGTTTAGAATTTTAACTTTTGGACCAGATCTATCATTCTCCATAGCTATCTTAAAACTAATGGAATTATGATCACTGGTCCCAAAGTGATCCCTCGCTAATACTTCTGTCACCTGCCTTTCCTTATTTCCCAAGAGGAGATTAAGTTTTGCCCCCTCTCTAGTCGGGCTATCTACATACTGAATGAGAAATTCCTCCAGAATTTTTTAAAAATTCATTCGTGGGTCATGGGCATCGCTGGCTGGCCAGCATTTATTGCCCATCTCTAGTTACCCTTTAGAAGGTGGTGGTGAGCTGCCTTCTTGGATCGCAGTCCATGTGCTGTGGGTTGACCCACAATGCCATTAGGGAGGGAATTCCAGGATTTTTACCCAGCGACTGCGAAGGAACGGCGATATATTTCCAAGTCAGGATGGTGAGTGGCTTGGAGGGGAACTTGCAGGTGGTGGTGTTCACATGTATCTGCTGCCCTTGTCCTTCTAGATGGAAGTGGTCGTGGGTTTAGAAGGTGCTGTCTAAGGATCTTTGGTGAATTGCTGCAGTGCATCTTGTAGATAGTACACACTGCTGCTACTGTGCATCGGTGATGGAGAGATTGAATGTTTGTAGATGTGGTGCCAATCAAGTGGGCTGCTTTGTCCTAGATGGTGTCAAGCTTCTTGAGTGTTGTTGGAGCTGCACCCATCCAGGCAAGTGGGGAGTATTCCATCCCACTCCTGACTTGTGCCTTGTAGATGATGGATAGTCTTTGGGGAGTTAGGAGGTTAGTTACGCGCCGCAGTATTCCTAGCCTCAGACCTGCTCTTGTAGCCGTTGTGTTTATGTGGTGAGTCCAGTTGAGTCAATGGTAACCCCAAGGATGTTGACAGTGGGGGATTCAGTGATGGTAACACCATTGAATGTCAAGGGGTGGTGGTTAGAGTGTCTCTTATTGGTGATGGTCATTGCCTGGCATTTGTGTGGCACGAATGTTACTTGCCACTTGTCAGCACAAGCCTGGGTATTATTCAGTTCTTGTTGCATTTGAACATGGACTGCTTCAATATCTGAAGAGTCGCGATTGGTGCTGAACATTGTGCAATCACAGCGAACATTGGAATTCTCTACCCCAGAAGGTTTTGATTCACCATCATTGAAAATATTTAAAACTGAGATAGGCAGATTTTTGGTCTCAGAGGGAGTGGCAGGAAAGTGGAGTTGAAGCCCAGAATCTGTCATGATCTTGGGGGACGTGTGTTCCTACTCCTATTTCTATGTTCTTATGTAAGCTATTTGGAGCACCACTCCCCCCACCCATCGAACCTCCCTAAATATTAATGCCTATTGAACAAATGGACAAATGGAAGCTAAGTCATGTGGATATTGCTAAATGAAAGTTTAAGACATTGTGCACATTTACATCAACTTGGCACTTAACCCTAATGAGCATTCTCCAAACAAAATGACCAGGATCACAGGTGCCAAGGTGAATTGGAATAAGCTATTACCATTCACATCAGAAAAGTGGCCAGTTGGACAGGATGACAGAAATGAATCTCACTGGTGGTTTGAACACTTCCTCCAAGTTGCACACATCTGTCTCCGAGACAGTTTTTATTTCCTCCCCATTTCGCTTTCCTAGTGCATGTATTTTTTTTTCAGTTCTTCATCCAAATTTAACTTGTATCTAATTTTCGTCACCTACTGACACTTCCTTCCAGCACTCCTCTTTCATGGGTAGTTGTCCCACCTGGCATCAAGATTAAGTTAAGTTTATTTATTAGTGTCACATGTAGGCTTATATTAATACTGCAATGAAGTTACTGTGAAAATCCCCCTAGTCGCCACACTCTGGCGCCTGTTCAGGTACACTGAGGGAGAATTTAGCATGGCCAATGCACCTAACCAGCATATCTTTCGGACTGTGGAAGGAAACCAGAGCACCCGGAGGAAACCCACACAGACACAGGGAGAATGTGCAGACTCCGCACAGACAGCGAACACTGTGCCACTGTGCTGTCCATAGTATACAAGCTAGGTAAATATCTGTATTTAAATACAAAGCACTGGTAATATGAGGTAAGCAGCTTGCTGCAGTCTGTGGAACATTGAAGTATTAATCAATAATGCTGTCGAGTACAGGCTAAGAATACATCATTACTGTTGAATGCAAACCTGACCCAGCATAAGGCTTTTTTTTGCCTATTTAATATGGCTGCCTCAGCTTTCCTTTGTACAATGACAGATGAATCAAGCCAGCTTTGACTTTTCTGTGTATTCCAGTTCTGAACAAAGTTTTCTTATGTTGCACCTTCCAGAAACCAATGATTTGTTTTTTGGCCCTGCACTGCCCTCTTGAGGTTGACAGCATTTATGCTGTTAACATGTGAACAACATTCACAGAAGCAGTATAGAATTGTCCTCGGCTTTCTGCTTAACCTCAGTGAACAAACGTTCAGGAATCAAGATTCCCAAAGCATGCTTTTCTTCTCAAAACCGCTAGCTTTTTGCATTAAAAAAAAAGAACACTATAATTCAGCTGGTCCTTCACAAAGTTTCCTTTCAGATTCCTGACTTCCAATTATGGAATTTCATTAAAAGTTTTTAAATAATTTTATTATGGAAGAGTGTGAATTTGTAAAAGAGCCTTCTCGATAATTATAAGACAGTGCAAGAAAACTGGGCTACTGTCTCTTAATTTTATTTATTATTAAATGATGCAAGAGTAATAAATATTTACCTATGAAAATACTGAAGAAACCAATCCACTTTAAGATCTACTTCACAGACTTATAGATGGCAAACCAAATGACAAGCAATAGCTGTTAATTTAATTTATTGTTGATGCATTCAAAACAGATTGGGCTAGTTCATTTGATAGAAAATGTACTGTGCCAAATGCACCTTAATTTCTCAGTAACATTGCAGTCTAACCAGGTAAGTGATATTTGCATATCTGGAAGATCTAACTAATTTACTGTTCTTTTAAGTACTTTTGATTTTTTTTCCACGCCACACCTCTCGTAACCCCGCTTTTTTCACTCTAGTTTTTCACAGTATCTATTACTAATTAAGCATTCAGCAACATTTCTTATTATGGAAGCTGTGTACTTTGCAAGGGAAATTCTTGTACAGAGAGATGGAAGCATTGTTCACTGAGGGCGTCTCTATATTTCTGAAAGGGTTGCCCTCTTCCAAATAGCTTTCTCGTTAAAAGAGAGCTGTTAAAAAAAAACGAAGTTTTCTTTTAAGTCCTCTACTGTTACAGTGTCGCGGCCATCAAAGCCCCCTCCTAGCCATTTTCATTTACCTTGTGACTCTGACCCTTTGTGATGCTGTGCAGTTTCAGGGTAAGCTGATCCCAAAGGTCCCCAAGGATGTTATTCTCATTTATTCACACAGCTCTTTGACTGTAACAGTCCGTGTTTGGCAGTAGATCAGCTCTCGCTGATTCAAGATGCACAATACAGTACCTTTTATTTTTCCCCTGGCCTTTTAATAAGGCCCAGGTTGTCAGGGAGTTTCAATGGGTATCAATCGATTAGCATGTTACATTTCATTCATAGCTGCCAGTAACTTTGGGATGACTACAGGAGATGTAAAGGCTAGACAATGCTGAAAGGAATCATCTTTGGTGTCTTTGTGTTCTGACATTTCTCCCAGTTCCGTAGTAGACTGCTTCATTCACTGGAAGGAGTTAACACCCTGTTTAATTGTTGCCACACCTAAACCCCATAAAGAACCACATTGCTTATGCTTGGAACTCAGGCCAATTTATTTTGAGGTTGCATGCAAGTGTATTCAAACAGCTGCTCATTGGGAGCCCAGTTTCAGGTGTGTGATAGATGGGTTGAACTACCTTTGGTGCCATCTGTGTGACTACAGGCAGTCCCTACCTTTGACAGCTGTCCCACCTCTCTGAACATCAAATGCTTGTGTGTAGTCTCTGGAGAACGATAAGACAAGGCTGCGGCAGTCACTGTCCCATGAGGCCACTATCATGAGATACTGTACCTGCCAAATGGTGTGTCGGAAAGGGCTCAAGTTACGGGCTGGTAAATCATCTGATTAAAAAAAGTTCTTTCATTTTACATCAATAACTGGAGGTAAAAATAAATGCAATGATCTCGAATACTGCACAACCTTCAGCAGATGGGAAGGAGAAAAGATGATTAACCTCTTTGTGCTGGTATTAATTTCTTGAAATTTCAACCAATTTACCTGATCTGTTTGACAATAAGCACTTCAAAACTGTTTTAATTTTACCTTTGACACCTTTTATGCCAATGTATTCTCATTTCTGTGCCTTTTATAAATAGAAATACACTGAAAGTCTCTTTATAGGTTTCAGAGCATTGAGCGTTTGAGGTGATATTTTGAAATTTGCGCAAGTGAAGAATATTAAAGAAAATTTTCAGTTTTCGAATGGTGATTACAAAGAATGGAAACATATGCATAGGAAGACACAACTCTGGGTGAGACTCCTTCAACTTTGGTTGGTAGCTTTAAATTATGTTTACAGCCTCTTCTCCAATCAATTGAGAAGAACAAAGTCCAGTTAAGTAGTGATAAGACTGGAACAATTATCATTTGCCCCTGCCACAGGCTTCCTGCGCTTGCCAATAATTCCAATCACTTTGGCCATCTCCTCAGTTTGTAACCTGAGTATTGTATTGGACACTAAGTTTAGTTCCTGATGCCACATTCTATCCAGCATAAAAACTGCCTAATTCCATATCTATAACATTGCCCATGGGCGGCATGGGTGGCACAGTGGTTAGCACTGCTGCCTCACAGCTTCAGGGACCGGGTTCAATTCCGGCCGTATGTGATTGTCTGTGTGAAGTTTGCACTTTCTCCCAGTATCTGTGTGCGTTTCCTCTGGGTGCTCTGGTTTCCTCCAAAGATGTGCAGGTTAGGTTGATTGGCCATGCTAAATTGCCTCTTAGTGTCCAAAGATGTGTAGGTTAGATGGATTAGCAGGGTAAATGTGTGGGGTTATGGGAAGAGAGTGGGTGAAAGGGTCTGAGTAAAATACTTCGTCAGAGAGAGTTGGTACAGACTCATAGAGTCATAGAGGTTTACAGCATGGAAACAGACCCTTCGGCCTAACTTGTCCAAGCTGCCCAGTTTTTACTATTAAGACAGTCCCAATTGCCCACGTTTGGCCCCTATCCCTCTATACCAATCTTACCCATGTAATTGTCTAAATGCTTTTTAAAAGACAAAATTGTACCCACCTCTACTACTACCACTGGCAGCTCGTTCTAGACACTCACCACCCTCAATGTGAAAAAATTGCCCCTTGGACCCTTTTGTATCTCTCCCCTCTCACCTTAAACCTATGCCCTCTAGTTTTAGACTCCCCTACCTTTGAGAAAATATGTTGACTATCTAGCTGATCTGTGCCCCTCATTATTTTATAGACCTCGATAAGATCACCCCTATTCTTTCTATAATGGGGTGACCAGAACTCTGTACAGTATTCCAAGTGTGGCCTTACCAATGTCTTGTACAACTTCAACATGACATCCCAACTCCTGTATTCAATGCCCTGACCAATGAAACCTAGCATGCCGAATGCCTTCTTCACCACATGACGCGATGGGCCTCCTTCTGCACTGTGGTGATTCTTTGATTCTATGATTCTGGTCCTCTGTGAATTAGCTGCTAAAGTCCATGCTTTTCTCAACCACTGACTAAGCTATTCTAATGCACTATTGGGCCTTCCATCTTCCACCCTCAGTAAACTCTCACTCATCCTAAAACACGCTGCCCACATACTATCCTGCTCCATCCGTTCATTTAGCACCATTGGCTCTCAATGTCTCAATTTCAAGTTCTCATCCTTGTATTTAAATCTCTTTATGGCACTTCCCCTCTCTGTTTCTACATCTTCTCCTGTCACTGAACTATCTGTCCCTCTAATTTTGGCCTTTTGTGCATCTTGCCTTCATTTTACCTCATAATCCAAGGCCAGGCCTTCAGCTGCCTGTTGCCACACTCTTCTCAAATCCTTCCAGCTCTAATTGCCTCTAAGATCCTCATTAAACTTACCCTCTGTCCTGCTCAAACTTTATCCCTCAATCACCATAATTATTTGGTCACTTACCCTGTTTTTGGGAGCTTGCTGTGTGCACACTAGTTGCTCTGTTTCTTACCTCAGTGGCTGCAATTCAAATGTACCGCATTGGCTATAAAGAATTTTCTTGTCTCGCCTGCCATGGGAATCGTCACGGGGGGTGGTGGACCATGCAAAGGTCTGTTGACCTTGGGCAGGATTTCCCAGTTTTGGGGTGAGTGTGGCTGGAAAATCCCACCCACGAGTTTGCAAAAAAAGCAATATAAATGCGAGTTGATTGGTTCTTTCTACCCTTCCTGCTTTCCTTCATTTCTTTCTTGTTCCTCATCAGTAAAGCTTTTTGGTTATCCTCCTTCTTAGGTTTGGTGTCCACTTATTTTTGTTATGCCTCTATGGATTGCTTTGGGACAACGCATGCTCTGTTCAACACTAATGGTGTGATCTTACCTGCTATTCATGTCATGCTCCCGATGCAGCGTAGACGCAGTATTTGGTGGTCAGCCATGTGTTCATTGCGTCGGGATTGGAAAATCCTGCCGGCGTGAAGGGTGATGAGATTCCAGCCATAAAGCCTGTTTCAAGGCTTGGACAAAATTAGGCAACAGTCAGCCTGGCCATGTTGCCATCTGTGTCTCTTACCACCCTGCACGGGTAGCAAATCACAACATACAGCTCAGTACTGGCAAAGAGTCACCAACCTGAAACTTTGGGCAGGATTTTCCATTTAGTATCAAGACGCCGGGTTTAGCATCAACTATGGGCCCTGACCTTGCAGCATGTCAGGAGCAGTAATGCCTCCAGCTTGAGGTACCTTCTCACTAATTTTAACATACTGGAAAATTTCAGAGCATCAGAGCAGCTGGACCTCCAGGACGGAGGGAAAACCTCTTCCACGGGTGGCCTGTGGTTGCAGCTGTGGCTGTGGGGAGTGTGGGTGGTTAATGGATTGATGGAGTTTGGGAGCTTAAAGTCATCCTGGAGAGCTAGTTCCAGGCACCCGCCAGGTTCCTTACACCACGGGTGTAACCCACGCTTGCAATCAACTGGAATACTCCAGTCAACCTCTGCTTAATGGCCTTAATTTGCCTTTTTAATTGACTTAACAAATGACTGCCATTTACAGATGGGTAGATATTTCTTACCTAAGCCATCCCCCTGGGAAATGGCTGGGAATTGGGACTATGGCAGGGAACAGGCATGCCAGCTGAGTTGGGAAATCCTCTGCCTGCCCACAGTGGGACACTGGTTCGCGCTGCTGCCTCACAGCGCCAGGGACCCGGGTTCAATTCCCGGCTTGGACCACTGTCTGTGCTGAGTCTACACATTCTCCCTGTCTCTGCGTGGGTTTCCTCCGGGTGCTCCGGTTTCCTTCCACAGTCTGAAAGACGTGCTGGTGAGGTGCATTGGCCATGCTAAATTCTCCCTCAGTGTACCCGAACAGGCGCTGGAGTGTGGCGAGTAGTGGATATTCACAGTAACTTCATTGCAGCGTTAATGGAAGGCTACTTGTGACACTAATAAATGAACTTGAACTCTGTTTCCAACCTGGCCAAAACCCTGCCCATTCACTTAGTTACTCTCTGCACAGATGCTGCCGGATTTGCTGACTGTATCCAGACTTTTGTATTTTTATTTCAGATATCCAGCGTCCACAGTATTTTTGCTCCTGTTGTACTGATCACCAGGATCAGACCTGAGCTTAACATTTGACTGCTCCTGCAGGCAGCCCACTCCACTATTTCAGTTCAGCTGTAAATTTCTGGTAACAGATCAACTTTGGAGTTTGTTCACTGTTTCTGTGATTGGTGTAAGGTTTCTGAAATGTTTTTGTTCCAGAAACATAAAAGAATAACCAGCAGTTAGATTTGGCTTTGGAGGAAATGCCTTGGGAAGTATTGCAATGCGATCCAAAAATAACGACAACATTCAGGTGTATGTAAGATTTTATTGAAAAGCTTTCTTCAATGTAATGTGGAGATTTTATTACCAAAGTTAAACATTGACGACATAAAAATTGAAACACAATGTACCAAAGCAATTTCGACCAATGTACAAATTCTCCACACTTACGCTAATCTTCAGAATTAAGGGTGGAATTTTCTGCCACCCCTTCCCCCCACAATATCACAAATGCCAGTCTTTAGCCACTTCGCTTCACTCAACATGACATCAAGAAACAGCTCAGTATGCTGGACACATCAAAAGCTAGAGGCCCCAATAGCAAGGTTGTAGTGCTGTAGGAGCGTGTGCTCCTGAATTAGCTGCGCACCTAGCCAAGCCTTTCCAGCGCATCTACAACACAGGCACCTACCCAATAAACATTGCCCAGTTATGGCCTGCTGGTGAAAAGGGGCCTATGGGACACTTGCCTTTATCAAGCGAGGCATCGATTACAAAAGCAGATATGCCACTTTGGTGTTGTATAAAACTTGGTGAGGCCACAGCTGGAGTACTGTGTGCAGTTCTGGTGGCCACATTATCGGAAGGATGTGATTGCGCTGGAGGGGGTGCAGTGGAAATTCACCAGGATGCTGCCTGGGATGGAACATTTAAGTTATGAAGAGAGGTTGGATAGGCTTGGGTTGTTTACATTGGAGCAGAGAAGACTGAGGGGTGACCTGATTGAGGTGTACAAGATTATTAGAGGCATGGACAGAGTGGATGGGAGCAGCTTAGTTGAATGGTCAGTCACGAGGGTACATAGGTTCAAAGTGAGGGGCAGGAGGTTCAGGGGGGATGTGGTGGGGGAATTCACAAACATCTTCAACCTCTCTTTACAACAATCTGAGATCCCTATCTGCTTCAAAAAGATGACCATCATCCCAGTACCTAAGAAAAACCAAGCAGCGTGCCTTAATGACTATCGCCCGGTGGCTCTGACATCCATCATTATGAAGTGCTTCAAAAGGCTAGTCATGTCACAAATCAATTCCAGCTTCCACTACAATTTTCCTACCGCCGCAACAGTTCCTCAGCTGTTGCCATCTCCCTGGCCCTGCACTCAAGCCTGGAACACCTACTTAACAAGGACACTTATGTCAGACTCCTATTTATTGACTACTGCTCAGCCTTCAACACTATCATTCCCACGAAACTCATCTCCAAACTCCGTGGCTGGGACTTCCCTCTGCGACTGGATCCTGAACTTCCTAACTCACAGACCACAATCAGTAAGGATAGGCAACAACACCTCCTCCACAATCATCCTCAACACCGGTGCCCCACAAGGCTGTGTTCTCAGCCCCCTACTATACTCCTTATACACCTATGACTGAGCGGCCAAATTCTCATCCAATTCGATTTTCAAGTTTGCTGATGACACCACCGTAGTGGGACGGATCTCAAACAATGACGAGACAGAGTACAGGAATGAGATAGAGAATCTGGTGAACTGGTGCAGCAACAATAATCTCTCCCTCAATGTCAACAAAATGAAGAAGATTGTCATCGACTTCAGGAAGCATAAAGGAGAACATGCCCCTGTCTACATCAATGGGGACGAAGTAGAAAGGGTCGAGAGCTTCAAGTTTTTAGGTGTCCAGATCACCAACAACCTGTCCTGGTCCCCTCATGCCAACAGAATAGTTAAGAAAGCCCACCAACGCCTCTACTTTCTCAGAAGACTAAGGAAATTTGGCATGTCAGCCACGGCTCGCACCAACTTTTACAGATGCACCATAGAAAGCATTCTTTCTGCTTGTATCACAGCTTGGTATGGCTCCTGATCTGCCCAAGACTGCAAGGAACTACAAAAAGTCATGAATGTAGCCCAATCCATCACGCAAACCAGTCTCCCACCCATTGACTCTGTCTACACTTCCCGCTGCCTTGGCAAAGCAGCCAGCATAATTAAGGACCCCACGCACCCTGGACATTCTCTCATCCACCTTCTTCCGTCGGGAAAACGATACAAAAGTCTGAGGTCTCGTACCAACCGACTCAAGAACAGCTTCTTCCCTGCTGCCATCAGACTTTTGAATGGACTTACCTTGCATTGAGTTGATCTTTCTCTACACCCTAACTATGATTGTAACACTACATTCTACACTCTCTTGTTTCCTTCTCTATGAATGGTATGTTTTGTCTGTATAGCGCGCAAGAAACAATACTTTTCACTGTATGTTAATACATGTGACAATAATAAATCAAATCAGATTAAATCAAAATCAAATGTGAGGAAAAACTTTTTTACCCAGAGGGTGTTGATAGTCTGCAATGCACAACCTGGGAGGGTGGTGGAGGCGGGTTGCCTCATATCCTTTAAAAAGTACCTGGATGAGCACCTGGCACATCATAACATTCACGCCTATGGGCCAAGTGCTGGTAAATGGGATTAGATAGGAGTTCAGGTGTTGCTCGCGCAGACTCAATGGGCAAAACGGCTTCTTCTGCACTGTATGATTCTATGATTCTAAGCAAAGCAGGACAAATCGGGCCAATTATGCCCCATCAGCCTATGCTCAATCATCTGCAAAGCAATGGAAGGTGTTGTCAACAGTGCTATCAAGTGATACTTACACAACAATAACCTGATCACAATTGCCGAGACTGAGTTCTGCCAGAACAACTTGACTCCAGCTTTATTAACAGCCTTTGTCCAAACATCGACAAAAGAAGTGAGGTGAGAGTGAAGTCTTTGCCATCAAGGCCGCATTTGACATGAAGGAACCCAAGCAAAATTGAAATCAAAATCAGGGAGAAAGCTCTCCATTGGTTGGAGTCTTACCCAGCACAAAGGAAAGATGACTCTGGTTGTTGAAAGTCAATCATCTCAGTCTAAGGACATCATTGCAGGAGTTCCTTAGGGCAGTATGCTTCTGCATCTGTTTTATCAATGACTTTCCCTCAAACATAACGTCAGAATTGGAGATGTTCACTCATGACTGCACAATGTTCAGCCCCATTCACAATTCTTCTTCAGATAACAAAGTAGTCCATACCCGCATGCAACAGGACCTGGGCAACATTTAGACCTGCACTGATAAAGGGCAAGTAACATTCGTGCCACTTGAGTACAATTACTGATCATTTCCTATAAGTGTGAGTTTACCCCTGACTGATGTTCCGTTGATGGTCAATGGTATTTTTTCACTGAATCCCTCACCATCAAAGGTAGTTATCCCTGAACTGGACCATCCATATAAGTACTGTGGCTACAAGAGCAGGATAAAGGCTGGGAATTCTATAGCGAGTAATCCATCTCTGAACTCTCCAAAGCCTGTCCACCATCTGCAAGACACAAGTCAGGAGTGTGATAGAATACACTCTACTTGCCTGAATCAGTGCAGCAGCAACAACACCCAAAAAACTCGACATTATCCAAAACAAAGCAGCCCAGTTGACTGACACTCCATGCACCACCTTAAGCATTCACTCCACCACCGTGTACCATCTCCAAGATGCACTGAGTCACTAAGACATTTACAAGAGCACCTTCCAAACACACAGACTCTACCACCTAGAAGGGAAGTGCAGCAAACTTATGGGGTCAACACGACTTCCAAAACTCACACCATCCTGATAGGGAAATATATTGCCATTCCTTCATCATTGCTAGGTTAAAAACCTGGAACTCCCTTCCCAACAGCACTGTTGGTGTACCCACTCCACACAGATTGCAATAGTTCAGAAAGGCAACTCAATACCACCTTCTCAAGGGCAATTAGCAATGGGCAGTAAACTGTGGCCTTGCATGTGTTGCTCACATCCAGTGAATGAATAAAAACAAGTCAACAAACTTATTATCATTCTCCACTTCTCCATTTACAGGTCCAGATGAAATACAGAGTAAAACACAGATCACAAGTGTGACTTGAACTATTTAAATACAAGAGAAGAGAAAACATTAAAGCCAGATAAATGTACAGAAGATACAATTACCAAAGAAAGACTATAGGAGTATAATGGATGTAGATTTGTCTATTTTATGTGCTAGTAGTTTGTCCAGTTGTAGTACGGCTTGAGCA
This sequence comes from Mustelus asterias, assembly GCF_964213995.1. Classification (NCBI taxonomy): domain Eukaryota; kingdom Metazoa; phylum Chordata; class Chondrichthyes; order Carcharhiniformes; family Triakidae; genus Mustelus; species Mustelus asterias. The sequence goes on from NC_135805.1 coordinate 48,482,129, forward strand.
TTTTTTATGTGCCCATTACTTCCTTCCCTGAATATCTATGATTACCTTTTCCACTGAAACATTCGAATTTTCTCTTTTCAGGAGACCTAAGCTCAGACCTTCGAGTGTATAAATACTTTATTCTCAACAGGTGGGAATGGGATTCAGAGTAGTTATGCTAGATCCCTGACCAATTTCACGCCTGCCAAAACTTCCTCCAATTTATGTGGACAGGTGCATTATACACCACCCACAAATGAGAGGGAACAAATGGGTGAATTATTTCATATGATGTATTTCCTACATTTGTGCCCTGAGCAACACTTGACATAGGAAACCCTGGTGCATTTCTGGTATCCAGCTTTGCTGAGGGCATTCGAGACATGTGAAAATGAATAGGCCGTGGTTTCCATATTGCAAATAATTGCGGAATCTTTAGCTGCACAGTCAGCTCAATGAGCTGCAATCACTAAGCCATGCTCTCTGTACCCTGAAATGGGACGCTCAGTTTTCCCATTAGTAAAAAAAGAATGCCTCAGTGGAAAAGCAAACCAGCAAAGGAAAGGAAGCAGTGGGCAACGAAAATGTTCAAGCTATACTACAACCAGACTAGGTAGCAAAAATAGACAGTTCAATGGGCCGTAACTTCCGAGTGCCAAGGCATCATGTTGTGGAGGAGACTCCAGAGATATGCTGCAGAATATCCCCCCAGATGTTCCCATGTAAGGTTTGCAGGGCATTTTCCCGGAAGTCCAACTTCCCCAGGACAATTACCATACACTGGGAACCATTCGAAAATGCAATTCAGATCTCAAACTTCCAATGGTTCTGACTGGGTTACATCAATATTTACTCAGGAAATGTTAGAAGAATTAAAACCTCTTCCAACTTCTGGGTAACTATTGCACAGATCTAGACTGAACCTTAGGGAACTCCCCCCATCGCTTCCATCCCACACCCACCCACTACCCCTGATTACTCCTGCTACAAGACCCCCATCCCCACACCCCTGACCTTGCTGCGTGCCAGTGACGTGTGGTTTTGGATCAGCCCACTGGCCCCCTGGAGGACACTTTGAGCACGACTGCCATATCCAATAATCCTCCTGTAACCTTTGTGCAGAAACTGTACCTTTTACACAGTTACTTTGCTTTAATTTATTCTTCTTTTGTAGTTGCGCCTATAACAATGAATTATTCCACAAGCAGCCTACAGATGTAAATGGAGAAGTAACAAAGACGCTGATGGTTAATTATTTATTTTCATTTATTCATTCAAAATTTTACAAATACTTATAAACCTGAAATTCAGGATAGGATCAGGGCTTTAGATAGAGTTATAGAGAGTCATAGAGGTTTACAGCATGGAAACAGGCCCTTCAGCCCAACTTGTCCATGCCGACCTTTTTGTTTAAAACCTCTAAGCTAATCCCAATTGCCCGCATTTGGCCCATATCCCTCTTTTTTATGCCCATATTTACTAGCATCCTAGTAAATCTTTTCTGCACTCTTTAGTTCAGTAATATCTTTTCTATAATAGGGTGACCAGAATTGCACACAGTATTCCAAGTGTGGCCTTACCAATGTCTTGTACAACTTCAACAAGACGTCCCAACTCCTGTATTCAATGTTCTGACCGATGAAACCAAGCATGCTGAATGCCTTCTTCACCACTCTGTTCACCTGTGACTCCACTTTCAAGGCACTATGAACATGTACCCCTAGATCTCTTTGTTCTGTAACTCTCCCCAACGCCCTACCATTAACTGAGTAAGTCCTGCCCCGGTTCAATCTACCAAAATGCATCACCTCGCATTTGTCTAAATTAAACTCCATCTGCCATTCGTCAGCCCACTGGCCCAATTGATCAAGATCCCGTTGCAATTGGAAATAACTTTCTTCACTGTCCACTATGCCAACAATCTTAGTGTCATCTGCAAATTTACTAACCATGCCTCCTGTATTCTCATTCAAATCATTAATATAAATGACAAATAACAGTGGGCCCAGCACTGATCCCTGAGGCACACCGCTGGTCACAGGCCTCCAGTTTGAAAAACAACCCTCTACAACCACCCTCTGGCTTCTGTCAAGAAGCCAATTTTGTACCCATTTAGATACCTCACCCTGGATCCCGTGAGATTTAACTTTACGCAACAACCTACCATGCGGTACCTTGTCAAAGATGTACTCCCAAAGTGCCATGTCCGTCTGTAAAAGGCCTTCCCCAGCCACTAAGTGACTCCCATGAAGCACCATGGAGCATCTCATAATGTTAAAGACACCAAATCAATGTTGTATCACAGCATTTAATCAACACACGCCTTCTTTATAAACTGGCACTTTTTCTGGCAAATGGAATGTGTGGCTTAGTTAATTCTAAAAGAACTGATAATTACAGGTCTCATTACTGAGAACAGTGTGTTGGCCTCATAACTAAATCTAAGCACTCATTATTTTCTCTAAAATTTCTCCATTCCTGTCCTGAAAGCACTAATTCTTGCTAAGATGCAAATTCACTGATAGCAATACCTCTGTAATAATGTGCTTAACTATTCTCTGTGGCTGTGCACCGACAAGGATATTTTATGACCTGGAGCATCACAGCTAAGCAAACCCCGATCCTCAAATACTCACCTTCCTGCTGGAGTCATTAGATTGTAATAAAGAGCAGGAATTCTGGCTGACTTTTGTTCTACTAAGCAAGCGTGCGGGTGCCAATTGTAACACACCAATGGTTGGGATGAGTTAATTCAGTACAGATTGCAGACCAGGGTCGGAATTCTCTGACCTCGCCCACAGTTGGGATTCACCGATCCCGCTGCAGTGAATAGAGATTTGACTGAGCGCCAAATTCTCCGCTCTCACTGGCAGCGGTAGCGGGCGTGTGAGAGCGGACAATTCCGGCCCAGAAGTGAAAACTTCCTAGTCTGTATGGTTCACCACTCATAGTTGCCAGACATATATTTTCAGTGTGAATCTTAGCATTTCCAGCTGCTGTTCGCATGGGTATTGGAACATCAGCGGTTTGACGGCACGGTGGCACAGTGGTTAACACTGCTGTCTCAAAGTGCCAGGGACCCGGGTTCAATTCCTGGCTCGGGTCACTGTCTGTTTGGAGTTTGCATGTTCTCCCCATGTCTACGTGGGTTTCCTCCGGGTGCTCCGGTTTCCTCCCACAGCCCAAAGATGTGCGGATTAGGTGGACTGGCCATGCCAAATTGCCCCTTAGTGTCAGGGGAGCTAGCTAGGGTAATAGGAATAGGGCCTGGATGGGATTGTGGTTGGTGGGCCAAATGGCCTCCTTCTGCACAGTAGGGCTCTATGATTCTATGGTGAAGAACTTGCCGGGATCACTCAGTATTGAAGTGCATGAACGCTGGAGGTGACTTCATTCACTGCCATTGATTTCTCGCCCAAGGTATCTCTCAGCCTTCCACTTCAAGACCTTATTTTCTAGCCATAATTTTACGCTTTCTATTTACGCTTATGTGGGATCTGAGGTGGGGGTGGAGGCATGAAATTGCATGGCCAGGATTTCCTCCGAGGCTGTCTAAACTGGTTGTGATTTTATGCTGGGGCGGGCAGTGCCTCAAATAAGAAGCCTGCTCTTTATCCATTTAAGACTCCTAAATGGCTTCCTAATGGCTACTTAAGGAGTTTTCCTGCCCAGCCTCATGTTTAGGCTGGTGGGTGGATGACACATCGGTGGGTGGGGCGGGGGGAATTCCCAAAATTTTACAAGGTTCGATCTCAGGTGGGAAAGGGGAGGGGGGATGGCGCCTCCATCAGAAGCCCTCTTTGACCAGAGTTGCCCACCCCCTAGGGCCCAGTGACCTACGGATCTCCTTCACCTCTCTGACTTATCCCCCCTGACCCTGATCTCCCCTCTTGCGAGCCCCCAGGACATCTGTACTGGTGCCCCGTCCCCTGACCCCTGACCTTTCCACCGGTTCCCAGTCCTTAGTTCCAGACAGCTAGCTGCAGTGCCCCTTCTGGTCACTGCGGCATTCTTTGTGGAATATTGGAAAGCTGCCAGCCTATCAAATTGGCTGGCAGCTCTTCAAGGCAGGAGCTCCACCCGGTGCCAGGCAAAAATCCTGTCTTTTGCCACTTGACACTCGGTAGAGCATGAAATGGTATCTGGCCTGCTGGAGTCAACAGGGATGTGTTTCCAACCAACTCCCCAGATGATGAAAAGTCTGGCCTACGGATAATTTTGTATCCTCACGTGTCAGTATTTCTTTCTGCACCCTGCCTCAATATAATAATCTCATTTGGCTGCCATCAGTGAATAGCTTTGATTTGATTCCAAGTCTTCTGTTTTATCTTATAATGTCTTTAAAAATTCTTTGAAATATTGTGCCTTCTTTGCTCCTTTTTTGGCATTTTGGGCATTAGTGCTTGGTGGAAAAACAGAAGAGATAAAGGAGAGAGATGGGAGCTCAGTTAATAAAAGACGAGAGGACATTCCTGCACGTTTAGTCCTGGTTATTTCTAGACTCTACAATGAGATGGTGTTAGGAGTGTGGAAGTTAACAAGGTTAACAGTGAACTTGAGATGAAAACAAAATAACAGGCAAGTAACAGGAGATCTGTTCCATCTAACATTTAGAACCATGGCAGATTGCACTCCTCAAAAAGACGCTGAACCAGGAAAAGACATTTTTTGCAAACTTCGTCACCTAAACTGTATTATGTGGTAACTATGAGCTAGATTTGGCATAGAGTTACTAAAGTGAATGTTGTTTGAGAAAAGGGTGTCTTCTTGAGTTCAGGGAATGTAGGTAATTTTTGGGAACAAGAGGTAATTTTTTTCTTTTTATAAACATTCTTTATTAATTATTTACATGATGACTGGACTGGTTCCTCAATGGGCTGTACATTGTTCCTTGCATTATTCCAAACAAATATACACCACGAAGAACCAATGTTTCAAGTTAACCTTCTGGGTTTTGAGACACTCTTGCAGGTAACATCATCAGGGGTCTTAACAAAAATTGGGAGCTCTTAATTCTTAATTTGAAAAAGAATAATTCCTTTTGGATGTAAGGAATTTGTGATTTTTTTAAACAGACCGAGAGTGAGGAACATGTGAAGTCAAGTGAAACATAGAAGATAGGAGCAGGAAGAGGCCATTCGGCCCTTTGGGCCCGCTCCGTCATTCATCATGATCATGGCTGATTGTCACGATCATGGCTGGATTTTCTAGCCATAATTTAACACTGTACATGAGAACATGTTATTTAAAATAAGCACACTGCAAAGATGGCTCTTGCTTGAGCCCAGGTGTATTTGGAAGTAGACAACATAAGCTTAGAAAATCAGGATTTATACTGAGGATTTATACATAGTGGAAAAGAGCAAACAATAGGAATGGAAATGTGGTGCACAAATAATACAGGGGCAGGGTAACCAGCAGGAGGCTGATGTGTTTAAGGATTTTGTGTGCAAAGTTCAAGTATTTCTATGTGGACAGACTAGAATGGGGAAAGATGTTAAAATGTTAAGAGTTACAGGTGTGAGCCAATCCCTAATGTTGTGGAATAAAGATATTTGTTGGCAGAAGGGATATTGAAGGAAGAGGTTCTAGTCAGCAGCATTCAGGCTGAAACAAGAAAAAATCCTTAAGGAGTATCTTGAAGATGACAGAAGTGGTTGTAGGAATGATAGAAACATTGGCCATTGCAGGGATTCACTTCATTTTTTGGGAATGATATAACTGGATCACAGACAGTAGTGCTGCCTACTGTGGCTGAACAGCTGAGGGAAAATCCAGCTACAGAGCAATTGCAAACAGACCAATCCATGTTTTCTTTCTGATTGTGTGGTGGTGAAATCACAGGGTCATAAGACAAAAGATGGAGGAGTTGCAAATGAGGTCAAGTTATCTGGTAGATCATTAGCAAGCTGAATGAAGCTGAACCAGACAAAGGAAAAAAGACAGATGTGTTTAATTCAAAGAGATTGATGGAATTATGGCAGGATGATTCCAAATGAGAACAAATCTATCATACGGCTTGCTTAGCATTGGGAGCTCAGTGTATTCCTGAATGTTATGATGTAAAGGACCAAATACCAATGAGAAAATGACAACCACCTGTTTGTGCAGATGACAAATGGGCAAAAATACACCAAATTGTATTGCCTTCTGAGTGCAGGAAAGAGATTCTAAGGATAACACTTGAAATTTCATTTGGGGGACATCCCAGAATAAAGAAAACCCCAGCAAAGATCCAGAAAACAGTTTTACTGGCCCGATGTAGTCAACTTCTGTCAAATCTGTCTCACTTGTCAAGTAGTAAAGTTTATTTATTAATGTCACAGGTAGGCTTACACTAACCCTGCAATGAAGTTACTGTGAAAATCCCCTAGTCGCCACACTCTGGCACCTGTTCAGCTACACTGAGGGAGAATTTAGCATGGCCAATGCACCTAACCAGCACATCTTTTGGACTGTGGGGGGAAACTAGAGTACTCGGAGGAAACCCATGCAGACATGGGGAGAACGTGCAGATTCTGCACAGACAGTGACCCAAGCCAGGAATTGAACCTGGGTCCCTGGCGCTGTGAGGCAGCAGTGCTAACCATTGTGCCACCGTGCCATCCCGTAGAGAAACTGTAAGCTGAAATAAAACCAGCACTTTTGATCCCTATTGCCGTTTTTGAAGAACCGTTTACACGAGTTCTAATCGACTGTGTAGGACCATTGCCTAAAACGTGAGGTGGAAATTGATTCTTGTTAACTATAATGGATGTATCCACGAGATTTCCTGAAACCATGCCATTAAAAACCATTACAACCAGGAGAGTGGTGGAGGAATTAATCAAGTTGTTTACAAGGTATGGCTTCCTGAAGGGGATAGATCAAGTGTCAAATTTCATGTCAAGATTATTTAAAGAGATCATGAATCACCTGGAGATAAAACAGCACAAATCATTGGCATATCATCCAGCGTTACAGGGAGCATTAGAGAGGTGGCATCCAACTTTGAAAACAATGATGAGAGTGTATAGCCAAGATTACCCTCATGATTGGGACAAACGGATTCCATTTTTATTATTTGCCATTAGGGATGCACCTAATGATTCTGCCAAATTTCATCCTTCTGAATTGGTCTACAGACATGAAGGTGGAGAACCACTGAAATTAATCCAAGAAAAATTATTAAGCATGAAGCCTTTTAGATTATGTCTCAAATTTCAGAGAAAGATTGAATGCGGTTTGTGAGGTGGCAAGTAAACATTTAAAGACAGAACAGCAGGGAATGAAAGCCATGGCAGTTAGGAAGATACTACCTCGTAGTTTCATAGCCAGGGAAAAAGTGCTTGTGGAATTATCCGTGTCACGTAAATGACTGAAAGCCAGATTTAGTCAAATTGAAAGAAAGTTGAGTGAGGTAAATTATCTGGTATGCACACAAGATAGACATGAATCCCACAGAGTATGTCATATTAACATGCTTAAGAAGTATTGGAATAGAGGAGATGAGGACAAAAATGAGCTCTTCATAATTAAACAGGGAGAATAAGATGGGTTAAATTCAGACAGTGACTTCCCTCAAATTCTTTTGGATAATGAGGAAGTCCTGGAACTTTTAAGCAACTGGTTAAATTGCTTTCCAGATAAAATCCAGAGCGAATTGAAAGAGTTACTACAGTCCTATAAATGTATTTGTGGGGATAAATCAGGGAGAACGGAGGCAGCAATGCACGATGTAGATGTGGGGGACACCATTTCGACAAAACAACGTCCATATCGCTTAAATCCAGAAAGGTTGTCACAAGTACAGAAGGAATTTGACTGTGTGCTCCAGCATGACATAATTGAATTGAATTCATTGAATATCATTACAAGAGGGATTCATTTCCTATTCCATGTTTGGAAGATTGCATCGAAAAAGTTGGACAGTCTAAATTCATCACAAAAATAGATTTGCTAAAGGGCTATTGACCGAGAGGGTAAAGAAAATCTCTTGATCTCCTGCATAACCTAAGTGCCGGCTACAGCACTTCCTGTGGGTCATGAGTATCACTTCCCCTCGAGGAAACCTTTGGCCAGATTCAGCCTAGTTTGCAGAATTGATTCTTACCCGCATCTCTACACTAGCCTCCTGATCGCAGCAAGCTCTCCGGCCCCCAGTCACAATCCTTTCCAATTGCAGGCCTCATTTATCTCTCTCGCTGATGCTTCCAGCTGCCTGGGACCAGCCCCATGGGTTCCCCAGCTGTTGCCTCCTGCTGCTGTGAACTCCTCCTGTGTGAGCAGCTGGCAGGGGACTGAGCTAAAACATATAACTGAGCTGCTGTCATTTTCAACCTTCGCTGCACCCTCACACAGCCCTATAAATAGCAGGGCCCTGCAGTGACTTGTTAAAACTCATCCCTTTCAGCTTTCTTTTCTGAAATTGAATCACAGAAGCATACAATGCAGAAGAGGCCCTTTGGCCCATCGAGTCCACATCAACACGCGAGAAACACCTGATGTCGCACCTAATCCCATTTACCAGAACTTGGCCCATAGCCTTGAGAGCTATGATGTGTCAAATGCTCATCCAGGTGCTTTTCAAAGGTTGTCAGGCAACCCGCCTCTATCACCCTCCCAGGCAGAGCATTCCAGACCATCACCATCCTCTCAGTAAAAAGGTTTTCCTCATATTTCCCCGAACCTCCTGCCCCTCACCTTGAACTTGTATTCCCTTGTGACTGACCTTCAACTAAGGGGAACAGCTGCTCCTTATCCACTCTGTCCATGTCTCTCATAATCTTGTACACCTCAATCAGCTCACCCCTCAGTCTTCTCTGCTCCAACGAAAACAACCCAAGCCTATCCAGCCACTCTTCATAATTTAAATGTTCCATCCCAGGCAGCATCCTGGTGAATCTCCTCTGCATGTTCTCCAGTGCAATCGCATCCTTCCTATAACGTGGCGACCAGGACTGCACACAGTGCTCTAGCTATGACCTCGCCAATGTTCTATACAACTCCAATGTGACTTTCCTGCTTTTACAATCTATGCCTCGATTGATAAAGGCAAGTGTCCCGTATGCCTTTTTCACCACCCTACTGGTTACTGTAAAATCTAGCCACAATTCATAAAACATAAGAATTGGAACTGGTCTGTTCTGCCACTCAGTGTGATGATGGTTGAGTTGACTACAAGCTTAACTCTATCTTCCCACTTGTTCCCCATAATCTTTCACTCCCTTGTATACCAAAATATCTCATATATTCAATGACCCAACCTCCATTGCTCTCTATGGTAGATAATTCAAAAGACCAAAAACCATTTCAGAGAAGAACGTCATCCTCATTTCCATCTTAAATGGACAACCCTTTATTCTGAAACCTTGTCCCCTGGTTCTAGACTTACAGATGTGGGGAAACATCATCTATGTATCCATCCTCTTAAGCCTCCTCAGAATTTTGAATGTTTAATCTTCTGAACTCCAATGAATATAGATCCAACCTGCTCAACCTTTCCTCATAAGCCAACACCTTTGTCGCAGGAATCAACCAAGTAAACTTTCTGGGAACTGCCTCCTAAGCAAGTATATCCCTTCTTAAATAAGAAGACCAAAGTTGCGTGCAACACTCCAGGTATGGTCTCACCAATGCCGTGTAGAGTTATAACAAGACCTCCCTACATTTATACTGCATCCTCCTTACAATTTAGGCCAATTTTCCATTACCCTTCCTAATTACTTGCATTACTCTTTCTAATTCTACTTGCATGCTAAGCTTTTGTGATTCATGTACAAGAATACCCAAATCCATTTATATCACAGCGTTATTCAATCTCTCTCCATTTAAATATTATTCTGCTTTTCCACTCTTCCTGCTACATTTTCCCACATTGCACTCCCATCTGCCAAATTTTTGTCCACTCACTTGATCTATCTAAATCCCTTTGCAAGCTCTGTGTGCTCCTCAGAACCTGCTTTCTCAAGTATTGGCTGCAATACACTTGATCCCTTCATCCAAGTCATTAATATAGATTGTAAATAGTTATGTACTGATCCCTGTGGCAACATGCTAGTTACAGTTTGCCAGACTGAAATTGACACATTTCTCCCGATTCTCAGTTTTCTGTCTATTAGCCAATCCTCTGTCCATGCTAATATATTACCTCAATACCATAAGCTCCTCTATAGCAAGATTTTATGTGGCACCTCACCAAACACTTATTCCATCCTCAAAGCATTCTAATAATTTTGTCAAACACGATTGCACTTTCATTAAACCATGTCAACTCTGTTAATATTATTATTTCCTAAATGTTCTGCTACTTTATAATGGATTCTAATATTTTCCTAATGACAGATGTCGGACGTTTCCTGCTTTCTGCCTCCCTACTTTCTTGAGAATGGCATGTTACATTTGCGCTTTTACAATCCATTGGGATCTTTCCAAAATCAGAATCCTGTTACGAACTCTAGTTGTGATTTACTGCTCTAATTCCTCAATTTACACAGTCTCAAAATGTGCTTGGGTCCCCGTGCAAAATGTAAAGCATCGTGTGAAAAACAGATGGTTGGCAATGATGTTAATGAAGATTTTTAATGGGTATTCCTGCATTGTGCCTACACTACAACAGTGACTATACTTCAAAAGTGCCTAAGCGGTTGTAAAGAATTTTAGGACATCTTAAGTTGCAACATAAATGCAGATAAACCATGAAGCTATAGGAGGGCATTACAGGTTCTACTTTCTGTCATTGTGGTTCTGCGATAGTGACTTTTAAGGGGCGTCTTGACACATACATGAATAGGATGGGAATAGAGGCATACGGTCCCCAGAAGGATAGGGGGTTTTAATTCAGTCGGGCAGCAGGGTCAGTGCAGGCTTGGAGGGACAAAGGGCCTGTTCCTGTGCTGTAATGTTCTTTGTTCTTTGTTCTTTTGTTCTTTGAAAGGCACTTCCATTTCTCAATCATTTCTTATCCATTCTACCTTATTAACCATTATGAAGATTTAAGAGCATGCATTAACAATAAAGGGATAGTCCAGAGCATTTGCACTCAATGTTCCCAAAAGTCTCTTTAAACTTGTGATAAAGCATCCGAAATGACATTCTCTTTCCCAGCCACATGAATGATTTTTAAATTCAATGGTTTTAACAACAAGCTCCATTGGAATAACCTGGTGTTCTGATCCCAAAATATTTCCAAACACTTTAGGGAATTATGGTCCATTTACATGATTGTTTCTGCACAGTTACCAGCAATCTAAATCTCAAAATGTTGCAATGCCAGTACCAAGCTTAAAGTGTCGTTCTCAATGGTGGAATATTGCTGTTGCTGATGATCTAATTTCTTTGAGAAATAACCCACAGTTTTCTCAATAGCAAGTTTGCCTTCCTGCAGTAATACGCCTCCCACACCAATGTCATGAGCGTCCACACCCAGTTTAAACTGCTGGTCATAATTTGGTGCGGCTAACACTGATTTTGTTGTCAACATAGTTTTTAAATGTTTGAAAGCCATTTTGCACTCCACCATCCAGTTAAAGTGCTTGTTTTTCTTTAAGAGCTCTGTTAGTGGTGCTACTACACTGCTAAAGTTCAGCACCAAACTTACCGGAGAATCCATTCATTCCCAAAAACTTAAAAATCTCTTTTCTTGTTCTGGGTTCCAGAAAATCCCAAGACCATAAGACCATAAGACATAGGAGCAGAATTAGGCCACTCAGCCCATTGAGTCTGCTCCGCCATTCAATCATGGCTGATTTTTTTCTCATCCCCATTCTCCTGCCTTAACCCCTGATCCCCTTATCAATCAAGAACCTTTCTATCTCTGTCTTAAAGACACTCAATGACCTCTGCGGCAAAGAGTTCCACAGATTCACCACTCTCTGGCTAAAGAAATTCCTCCTCATCTCTGTTTTAAAGGATCGTCCCTTTAGCCTGAGGTTGTGCCCTCTGGTTCTAGTTTTTCCTACTAGTGGAAACATCCTCTCTACGTCCACTCTATCCAGGCCTCGCAGTATCCTGTAAGTTTCAATAAAATCCCCCCATATCCTTCTAAACTCCAACGAGTACAGACCCAGAGTCCTCAACCGTTCCTCATATGACAAGCTCTTCATTCCAGGGATCATTCTTGTGAACTTCCTCTGGATCCTTTCCAAGTCCAGCACATCCTTCCTTAGATATGGGGCCCAAAACTGCTCACAATACTCCAATATAGTGGCCTATATTTTTGCAACTCATGAGGCCACTTGACCATGTCCCACGGTAGCACAGTGGTTAGCACTGCTGCTTCACAGCTCCAGGGACCTGGGTTCGATTCCTGGCTTGGGTCACTGTCTGTGTGGAGTTTGCACATTCTCCTCATGTCTGCGTGGGTTTCCTCCGGGTGCTCCGGTTTCCTCCCAGTCCAAAGATGTGCGGGTTAGGTTGATTGGCCGTGCTAAAATTGCCCCTTAGTGTCCTGAGATGCGTAGGTTAGAGGGATTAGCGGGTAAAATATGTAGGGATAAGAAGGTAGGGCCTGGGTGGGATTGTGGTCGGTGCAGACTCGATGGGCCGAATGGCCTCTTTCTGTACTGTAGGGTTTCTATGCTTTCTATGAATATGCCCCAGATATGAAATCTGGGTTCAGCATATCCACTTTTTTGCTAGATTCATGATGAGATTAATCCCTTTTAAGTGGTCAAACAGTTCTTTTAAGTGGTGCGGATGTTCTTCCCAACTTTGACTGAACACCACTAAATCATCAGTGCACAGTGACTCAGCCTTCAATAATTTTATTTGTGAGTCTGAAAAGTTGCAGGTGCGTTCTTCATCCAGAAAGGCATAACTTTGAATTCATAAAGTTCATTTGGCAGTGACTTGATTCAGGGAGGATTTTTTTTCCCTGGTTGGGGAGTCTAGAGCCATGGGACACAGTCTCAGGATATGTGGTAGACCATTTAGGACTGAGATGAGGAAAACTTTCTTCATGATGACACAAAGATTGGCCGGGTGGTTAACAGTGAGGCTGAGTGTCTTGTGTTACAGGAAGAGATAGATGAGATGGTCAAATGGGCGGATAAGTGGCAGATGGAATTTAACCCTGAAAAGCATGAAATTATGCACTTTGGAAGGAATAATTTGACAAGGAAGTATACTATGAAAGATCTGACACTGGGAAGTTCTGAAGAACAAAGTGAACTTGGCGTCTTTGTCCATAGATCTCTGAAGGCAGAAAGGCAGGTTAATAGGGTGGTGAAAAAGGCATATGGCACACTCGCCTTTATCAATCAGGGTATAGATTAGAAAAGCAGAGAGGTCATGATGGAATTCTATAGAACTTTGGTGAGGCCACAGCTGGAGTACTGTGTGCAGTTCTGGTCGCCACATTATTGGAAGGACGTGGACGCACTGGAGCGGGTGCAGAGGAGATTCACCAGGATGCAGCTTGGGATGGAACTTTTAAGTTATGAAGAGAGTTTGGATAGGCTTGGGTTGTTTTCGTTGGAGAAGGGAAGACTGAGGGGCGACCTGAGTGAGGTGTTCAAGATTATGAGAGGTATGGACAGGGTGGATAGGGAACAGCTGTTCCCCTTAGTTGAAGGGTCAGTTACGAGGGGACACAAGTTAAAAGTGAGGGATGGTAATTTAGGGGGAATTTAAGGAAAAATCTTTTTACTCAGAGGGTTGTGACAGTCTGGAATGCATTGTCTGGGAGGGTGGTAGAGGCGGGATGCCTCACATCCTTTAAAAAGTATCTGGATGAGTACTTGGCACACCATAACATTCAAGGCTGTGGGCCAGGTGCTGGCAAGTGGGATTAGGTGGGCAGGTCAGGGCATTTCATGCATTGATGCAGACTCGATGGGTTGAAGGTCTCTTCTGCACTGTATTAATCTGTGATTCTATGATTCACTCAAAGGGCATCAAGGGGTATGGAGAGAAAGCGGGAATATGGCATTACGATAGCAGATCAGCCATGATCATATGGAATGGACCTCTGGATTACTTGTTCAGTGTTATTATCCTGATTCTACCACCTCCCTCAAATGGTTTTTTTTAATCAAACATTTCTTTTCACTTTTCTAACCTTTGAAAAGGCTGAAAATTAATTTAATGTCCTTTTAGAAAGGCTAAAAAAAAGTATCCTGACATACAACTATTTTAAATTAGCACATCCCCAGAATGCAGTCTTCTAGAGGTTGAAGGGATGGTTGCCCCAAAGTTTTCCCTTGTGTGATACCATGAATGATGAGAACTACCCATCAATCCATGATGCAATAGAAAGGTCCAGGTTACCTTCTATTAAGAATGATTAAAGTGGTGTCACAAAGTGTTGTTGATATTTATAATCAACTGATTTTCAACTCAGTAGGATACATTATGAGGATATTTACTGAGTATCCCTGAGGCACAGTTACATTTGCTTGAATGGGCACAGCTGCTGGAACACTCAAGGAGCTCATCAACCTTGAGAACAAAGTGAACTGCCTGAACCTATGAATCAAAGACTTGAGGAGGGTTGGGGGGCTGGAGGGGGAGAAGGGGCAGTTGTAATGATGTAAATACATGGGGTAAACAGGGACAACTTGTGAATATGTTGGATAAAGACTGAGGGGAGGTGTGTTATAAGGGTCTGGAACATAAGGGGTTAATGTGTGTCTGAGTACTGTACCACCCACTCGGTGATGTAGAGAACACATAATTCATACTCAGGAGTCAGTGTAGTGTTGGACAGAGCCGTGTGTAGATGCAAGCATGGAGACAGTGCCTAGCTCGGACCTTTACTGTACCAAGGTATATAGTTTCTTGTAGTTAATAAATGCTTACTGTTGTACTACCTAAGACCATGAGTACCTTAATAAGGCCTACCAATCTATGTCCCAAACATAGATTATAACATTCCAGCTCGCAGAGATTGCAGAAGAAAATTAAAATCCTGGAAAACTGAAGGAAAAATCATAGAAATGTTCTGAAGAAAAGTTCAGGAATCGAAGGGCCAGAAGGAAATTATCAGAGAAAAGCTCCAAAGAAAGGCTTGGAAGCTGAAGGTAGGAATTAAATTCCATACTGTAACAGATGACTCTATTGAAATATTGGGATATTCAGCTTCAATACCCAGAGTGTGCTGAATCACGGACCTAGCAGGGGTGAGCTAAAAAAATTCTTGACAATGCAAGTCTGGAAAAAAGTTAAATACTGTAGTGTTTTGAAATTTCTGTTTAAATCACAGCCTGAGAACACAGATTCCTGAGTCAACTCTTGAACACATGATGGCTGAGTTTGCTCCAAAAAAAATTATTTGCAATGGAGTAGGCAGCTTAGAAAACAAAAGCTGTGATTCACTGCCTACAAGACCCAAGAACACTGCACCAAAGCGGTAAAGACTCCAGTCAGCCAATACAGGCAGTCATTGCTGAAAACATTTGAACACTGAGATCATGAATGCTATTATTGAGGGAGTCCACAAACTGGCACGCGAGGGAAAATCTTTTGTGAAGAAGTGTATGGAAGCGCCATCTTTGATTTTCAGAAATCTCTTAAAGCTGAACCTGTAATTTAAAATTTTTAACCATGGATCAGAAAACCACCTGTCCAGATCACTTTAGGCTTAACCAAGGTCCAGATCAATCACAAAACTAGGGACTTCAGAGAAATAGATTCCTCAGATACATGAGCTCCTCATGTCTGCATAAAAAGGTGGAAACTGAAACAGTTAATACACTGCTTTATTAAGTAAGCCTGATAACTGATAATATAATAGTTAGACGATTGAACCAATTTATCATCTACAAAATTTGATGAAATTTTAAAATCATTGGATGCTTATTTTAACCTCAGATGTAACAAAATCCTTGAAAGGGCTAAACCTAATACACACATCCAGTAGCCATGCGAACCTGTTGACTAATGAATTGTACAGAATGGCAGAAAGCTGTGGTTATGATGACCTGCAATCTGAGATAATCCGGGATAGAATAGGTGTAGGAGTGGCAGATGATGCATTCTCAGACATACTTCAAGTGAAGGGATATCTGGCCCTTGAGAAAGCCATCCAGATGGTCAGGCAACCTGAAATTAATTAGCAGCACAGATCCATATTCAGGGAGAAAGTAAACCATGGTACAAATTAAACCAGACTGTCCAGTTAGTAAAACAGGGATACTACAGATCAAAGGAAGCAATATTCTAACTGACTGGTAGAGTGGAAGCAACTTGACCACACGACTCCAGTGGTTTAAGAAGAATGTCAACCACCAACTTCTCAAGGGGATCCTGCACTGCCAACCTTGCAAAGAACATAGCATTGCACAGGAATATTACCTCAGATTATAAACTCACTTTCCCTGAATATAGACTGGGGCTCAATTATACTAATATTAAAGAAAGAAAGATTGGAAACACCAAAAAAAGCCTTTGGTAGTAACTCTATGAATGATTACTGCCACCCGATATAATTTAACGAAAGCTGAAAAATAAATTGTTCTCATTTGTCACCAACTTGAAAATCCAACTTTGATTTCATGTGCAAAACTACATTCTTGCCACAAAATGTATTGCCAGAACAATTGTTGTACATTGTAGCTAGAATAACAATGAGACAACTTACTCCTCCGGAAGGCCTTGTGTGGCAGGTGTCAGTTTCAACGTCTGTTCCATTCATCGTATTCTCCAAGATTTCAGCGCGTTGACTAAATGTCTGGTTCAAAGTCAGCTCTATGACATGAAAGTCAATTCTAACAACCCACTCCAGATAATTCTTGAGATCCCACTCCAGATTCCAGGTCCCCACTCCACATCATCTTGATGTAACTCTATGTAATTCTGCACAAACAATTTATGAAGGAAACATGCCATTGAAATTACCCAATCCAAACATGACTGCAAATACTTGCTGAAATTCCTTTGCCTGCTACTAGCGGCATTAACCAATGATTTTATTTTAATGGGTTAATATCTCTGTTAAAATATTACACAAAGGAATTTTATCTGAATGTAATAAATGTTCGCTCACTTATATTCACACAGTGTAATTTCGAGGCCAATCTTTTGTTTCGGTCATTCAATCTCATAATGATAAGGCTTCTCGCTTTTTGTGTAACCACTAAGTCAACAGGCTTTTGTTTGAAAAGGTGAATGATTTAGGTTTTAGGTAAACTTCCTCATGAATTAACTGGTAGAGAAAGAACACACATTTTATAACACTTTATTGGACCTCTTAAGGCTTCCATAACACTTCACATCCAATGACTTTCTAAAGTGCAACCACTTGTCTCGTAGGTTAGCGTGGCAACTAATATGCACCTGGCAAGGGCCCACAGAGAGTAGATGAGATGAATGAGCAGTACAATAGAAAGATGACATGCTCAACCTTTGTGGGTGGTAGGTAAACCAACAAGGTGTTCTGATTTTGAAAACTCTTACTTATAGGGTGGAATTTTCCCGTCCCGCCTACCACAGGAATCGTAGTGGGCGGGGGCCGGACCATACAAAGGTCCGTCGACCTCGGGCAGGATTTTCCAGTCTTGGAGCGAGCGCGGCTGGAAAATCCCGCCCATAGTGTTTGGCATAATTATTTGAACAATAACACCATTGCATGTTCTTAATTACTGCAGGAGTGTTTCTAAAATCAATATGCAACTGACCATTCTAGTGAATGCTCCAAAGATGTTAGAAATTAATTATCCACTTGTCAAAGAATGATTTTTGCATATTGAATTCTTATCTGGATATTAATAATGTATTTCACTATCCTTTGTTGTAGTTTTTGGTACTTTAAAAAAAAGTTATATCCAATCAAATCCAATCAAATTCTAATTCAAGTCTCAACCAGTGAGACATTACAGATCCAAGCTCGCAAGACAGGCTGGCTGCTTCCTGTCCTGGACCTGATATACATGATCCAAGCTGATAGGAGCAGGCAATGTCCCCCTCCAGTGCTTGATCTCATTTGCATCTTAGCCAAAAGGCCTAGATGCCGTTTTCAAACATTGCTTCAAATGAAGCCTCAGTGTAACCTCATTGACTTCTGTCAAGTGCAGGACAACAAAACTACACTTGATCTGAGCCAAAAGGCCTGAAACAAAATTAAGCACGGTGAAGTTCGTCACTGCCATGGGTGTGAGAATGGGCTGACTGGTCATCAGCGGCTCACATTATATCAAGTCTGATTGAATTTTCCACAGAAAAGAAAATTGTGCAAATCAACTAACTCCAACCCGTCTTTGTCGAATTGAGAAGTGCTTTGTTAAATCAGTATGGTACAATTTCTAGCTCCCAGCTAATTGCATGTTTAGTTTCACTCAGAATAAATGAGATGAAGAAAGGAGGTGATTATCAGCACATATGTGTTTTGTCTGGTATGCTGTGTGCGCCGGTTAGACTGATCCCTGGTGACCTGTTGAGACTGGACAGGCGATGGATAACTTTACTCTGGAACAAAACAAAAAAGCTGCCAAGAGGACAGGAAGTTGGAAAGACTTCCAAAGCACAGCATCAATGGGAGTCTTTCATTAATCTGAGCATGTGCAGTAGGCCGGTGCATTGAGGTGAGAAGGTATTTAATGCATAATAAAAAAAAACAAGCTTTGTGTTTCAGCAAGTGGAATTCCATCTCACTGGGGACACAAATGAAAATAGCCCATTGCATCTTTGCAAGTCATTATGGTTACTCATGATGCAGACCTATGGTATCTTGTGAGGAGTGGGTGCATCAGACCAATTTAAATGTCTGGGCGATTTGAAGAGCTTTGTTCTATCTGCCAGAATCTCCCGTCTCTCTTGTAATTTAGGTTTTCTTGATTTGTTTTCCAGAGAAAAAGCACTTGCATAACGTTTCTTAGAACAATATCACTACTAAAATAGCAGGAAGTTCGGAGGGCATGTGGGACAGTCCTAAGAGATTTTAAAGTGATCTGACTGTAATAAAGGAAACTTTACAATACATTTTCACGACCGTTCTTCTTGCTCAGGGATACACAAATTACAGGCTAGTGGTTCCAGTCTTAACTGTTGGTATATTTACTGCCTTGGATTTCCAGATGCTTCAATAGTGTTTAAAATATACATTATTTTTCCCCATAGGCCTAAAGGTATAATTTACGTTGGCCCAGATTCTGTGGTCAGTGGCAAAGCAACGGCACTCATCGCTGGCCTCAAAGAAAGTTGTACTGAAGGATCTAGTGATCTTTTGTGGCAGGAGGTTTAGTTTTCTTGTCATGCAATTGATTGTAGCGTAGATTAATGGGGATTCCCAGCATTGAACTGCAGGCTTCATGTTCAACTGCAGGCAGCAACATCAAGAAACCAAGCACATTACATTTTCACACCCCCAGCAAACTAGGAGATGAAAAGCACTATAATCGAATACATTTTTAAAAAGATTGCAAATAAAAATAAAATAGAAATAAATATTGGGGTGTACACATGGGGTTAAGTTTAAAGTTTATTCATTAGTGTCATAAATGGGGTAACATTAACACAGCAATGAAGTTACTGTGAAAATCCCTGAGTCGTCACACTCTGGCGGCGCCTGTTCGGGTACACTAAGGGAGAATTTAGCATGGCCAATGCACCTAACCAGCAGGTCTTTTCAGACTGTGGGAGGAAACTGGAGCACCAGAAGAAACCCACGCAGACATGAGGAATATGCAGACTTCACACAGACAGTGATCCAAGCCAGGAATTGAATCCCGGTCTCTGGCGCTGTGAGCCAGCAGTGCTACCCACTGTGCCACCGTGCTGCCCTACTTTAAGGTAAAATGTGAAGTATCGTGAACAAATATTTAGGAACATACTTTAATTATTTTATGGACCAACAGTTAATCATACTGGAGACATAATATGACATCCCATGAATATGAAACTATCTTTTCAAGGTCAGATCAGTTTTTCAAAAATAGTTATTACTTAGTTTGATATTAAGACCCAGTTACACCTCATTGAAAAGGGATGTTTTTATAGAAATCCTACAGTGCAGAAGCAGGCCATTCAGCCCATCAAATCTGCACCAGCAACAATCCCACCCAGGTCCTATCCCCGAAACCCCACATATTTACCCTGCTAATCCCTCTAACATACACACCCCGGGACACTAAGGAGGAATTTAGCATGGCCAATCAACTTAACATGCACATCTGTCGGAGGAAACTGGAGCACTCAGTGGAAACCCACACAGACAAAGAAAATGTGCAAACTCCACATAGTCACCCAAGCTGGGAATCGAACCTTGGTCCCTGGAGCTGTGAGGCAGCAGTGCTAGCCACTGTGCCACTGTGCCAACCATATGAGACATGAAAGTAAGAAAGGGGAAGTTCTCATAATTCAGATCATCTAATCTTGTGACTGTTGACTCTGATGTTGGGGGTGGGGATCAGAAGGAGGATATGGATCACAGCCTATGGTGCAGCAGTGAATGGCAAACTTTTAGGATTTAGGATTCCCACGTGAATCTGCACTTGCGATGAGTCCTAAAGTGGTAATCAGATTCAGAGGTTCAATGACTGCTAATGTCGGCAACGCGCCATCAAAGCTTGCACATATCCTGACCCACCAAAAGATATCAGTCTGACATGCTATGATCCAGCGAAGTCTGATGTGTTCATATCAAATTCTTATAGAATATAGAAACCCTACAGTGCAGAAGGAAGCCATTCAGCCCATCGAGTCTGCACTGACCACAATCCCACCCAGACCCTATCCCCACATATTTACCCGCTAATCCCTCTAACCTACACATCTCAGGACTCTAAGGGGCAATTTTTAACCTGGCCAATCAACCTAACCCGCACATCTTTGGACTGTGGGAGGAAACCGGAGCACCCGGAGGAAACCCACGCAGACACGAGGAGAATGTGCAAACTCCACACAGACAGTGACCCGAGCTGGGAATTGAACCCAGGACCCTGGAGCTGTGAAGCAGCAGTGCTAACCACTGTGCTACCGTGCCGCCCCATCGTCTTCATCGTCTTCATCGTCATATGATAATGTTGAACAGGACCATTTTCAAGTAATCAGGAATTGTTTCCGAAAATGTGTTCCAATGGCTGAAGATGAAACAAGATGTTGGTCTGGTGTGGTATGCGCACTCTGCCAAAAGCAGCTCCTTGTCTCATTGTCTGCTGATCTTTCATCTGATTTTGTCACTGGTGGTTGGCCATTGCCATCCATTCTCAGGGAGAGGACAGGGAGGCAAATCCCATGTCTACCCCAACCAGAACGTCAATCCAACCCGCGCTTTTGGCATTGCTGGTTAGGTGCATTGACCCAAACAGGCGCTGGAGTGTGGCGACTAGGGGAATTTTGCAGTAACTTTGTTGCAGTATTAACGTAAGCCTTACTTGTGACTAATAAATAAACTTTAATAAATAAACATTATTGAAGCTAACTGATCGCCAACTAAATTGCATAATTCCTGTAAATGAATGCAGGGATTGCAGTGCACAATTAACCTGCACCTGCTCAATGTGATGTGGGTAGCATGCCAGTGCTGTCCTGCCTACTGATTAAGATGATTGCAGCCTACAGACAGCACTAACTGAGCTGTCAAGTGACTACCGCACACCTTAGCAGCGACCCAAAATCATTAGAGGCCAGCATAATTTAAAACTAGCCTGCAGTCCTTAAAGTTAGCTTGCAACCTTCAAAGAGGAGGTGCATTGTGGCTGGAACAGATGTTGAAAGTTATTCTACAACTGATTCTAACCCGAGAAAGACAGAAGAATGGGACAGCATGGAAGAAAGTGGATTCCAAGATTTTCAAGCGCTACACTGGAGTCCTTAGTGGAGAATGTGCAAAAGAGGAGAGAGGTGTATCTGCAGGGGTTCACAGATGCTCAGAGGTCAGTGGGTGCAGATAGCTACAGAGGTCAAGCCCTGAGGAGCTTGATACAGTGTTGCAAAAAGTTCAATGATGTCACACGAGTGATCAAGGTCAACATAGCCCACCAACTCTACGACTGACCTCAATCACTGCTCGAATCACCACAACCCCATCCCTCACCTACCAACAACAATCCCTATCAATCAGGTTCATACGTACCATTCATAACATACTAACCTAACATACTACATTGCAGCCTCACACATTTATCAAACTCATATCTCACAGCTTGCCCTCCATAGGGGAAAGAGCACAGGCCATTATTGGAATGCCCATTGCTAAGTTTGTGACTAATCGATGCATTGAAACAATCATAGAGGTTGGTATCCTCATACCTAATCCTCCTCCGATCCCACTTCCTCCTCATCCTGCATTCTTTTCCGATTTACAAGCCACAGATGGTGTAAGCATGCATCCCCATTCCGCTGAGAGGCAGAAACAGCATGTAGTGAGACTTCAGGCATAAGTGGTTTGGAGCCAGGGCAGGAGGAGGGGTAGCACAGATTCCAGCTGACCGAATGATCAGCTCACACACGATTCCAGTTGCGCAAGACTCTGATGAATGTCTCGATGGCGCAGCCTTTCGAAGGAGTGATGGTTGGCGCAATAAAATGCTTGATGAGTTAAAGCCCGCGGCCAATGCCAAGGAGGATGGGGAGTCTGATCCATGGTGCAGCACAAGCAGCTTTCCCTAAACGTCTGGGAAGTGGAAGCTCTGATTGAAGTCATACAAGGTCAAATTGCTGCCACCCAAGCTCTGCTGCCATCATGGCTGGAGATTGCACGGTGCAAAGGGGCAGTCCAACAATCTGTTCTGCACAGATGACTCAGATTGCTGAGATGCCATCCCAGAGGAGTGGCAGTGGTTCCATCGAGCATTCAGACTCCATCCCACCTCTCCACTGCTGCCTTCTGTCAGCCAAGCCTTCTAGGTCCCGAGCTGTTCAAGGTTGTCATCCAAGGCTATCTGCAGTCACCTCACTGAAGGTGAGCATCCTTCTGCCTTGCATGCTGTAGACACGGGTAAAACTGCATAGGAGCATTGCAACAGCAAAGACAAATGAAAGCCAGACACTAAGACAATGCAGAATGTTGGTTAGTTGATTTTTGCATGCAATATGCATGATTTTATTTATAAATTTGATTCAGTGTTTATTTTGTGATGGCTTTTATCTTTCCATATCGTGGCCAAAGGGATGGTGTAATGCTGTGTGAGATGTGGGAGCATTGAAGCTATGGTTATTGGAAAGGTTTTTTTACAGACATTGCAGTTGGAAAGGGGTTGGTTAGGTTGCCTTCTTTACTCCACCCCCTCATCCTTATCATGCTCCTGAGATGATCGTTGTATCTTCTCAAGGGTCATTAGTGATGTGCAACAAATACTGGCCTAGCCAGCAACTCAGTTCATTAAAAAATAAAAGAGAACCCTGTTTGCTCTAGTCACAACAATGGCAGCAGTAGCATATCTACTTTCTTACCTGGTTGGCTCCAGCTATGGAGAGGCAACCAGTTTCTGATCTGATCTCTGTCCTGGTATCCCTTCTGAAAAATGCATGGTTTGCAGACATTACAGGTTGGGTTTTCTGACTGGTGGAATCAGGCATGTTGCAGGATGGGAGTTGCACGTTTCCAATGTCATGACTCTGACTGAACTATCATTTTGGAATACCAACATCAATAGAAGGTATAGGATGAGCTCCTATTGGTAGTTGGGAAATAGCACCCTAATGCTGAAGATAAGGGGCTTCAGCAGCTTAAAGAATGAGAAATTATCACCATTCCTTTGGTTATACGAAATCCAAAGAACAAAGAACAATACAGCACAGGAACAGGCCCTTCGGCCCTCCAAGCCCGCGCCGCTCCCCGGTCCAGGATTGAATCCTGAATCCAGGATCCCCGCCCAATTTTCCAGCCTATCTACATACCAATATCCTATCCACTGAGCAGTCCCTCACAGCTACGATGCTTTGTTCATTACAACCTATTAACTCACCCCCACCCCCCCATTCCAGACCATGTGATCTCCAGGGAGAGGCGAAAACCCAGAGTGAAAAACCCCAGGGCCAATATGGGGAAAAAAAATCTGGGAAATTCCTCTCCGACCCCCTGAGGCGATCGAAACGAGTCCAGGAGATCACAATGGCCCTGATCGGAAAATGCTTCCCAACCCTAGTAATTTCCACTTCCACGAACACCATCTGAATTCCCTGCCCCCGAGACAGGTTCCCAACTATCCGCAGTCTCGCTCTGTACTGGCACCAGCAAGATGATCATAGAATGAAGCCTTGAAACGAGAAACAAGGAACAATTAGCCCGCGCCGCTCCCTGGTCCAAACTAGACCACTCTTTTGTATCCCTCCATTCCCACTCCGTTCATATAGCTGTCTAGATAAGTCTTAAACGTTCCCAGTGTGTCCGCCTCCACCACCTTGCCCGGCAACACATTCCAGGCCCCCACGACCCTCTGTGTGAAATATGTCCTTCTGATATCTGTGTTAAACCTCCCTCCCCTCACCTTGAACCTATGACCCCTCGTGAACGTCACCACCGACCCGGGGAAAAGCTTCCCACCGTTCACCCTATCTATGCCTTTCATAATTTTATACACCTCTATTAAGTCTCCCCTCATCCTCCGTCTTTCCAAGGAGAACAACCCCAGTTTCCCCAATCTCTCCTCATAACCAAGCCCCTCGATACCAGGCAACATCCTGGTAAACCTCCTCTGTACTCTCTCCAAAGCCTCCACGTCCTTCTGGTAGTGAGGCGACCAGAACTGGACGCAGTATTCCAAATGCGGCCGAACCAACGTTCTATACATCTGCAACATCAGACCCCAACTTTTATACTCTATGCCCCGTCCTATAAAGGCAAGCATGCCATATGCCTTCTTCACCACCTTCTCCACCTGTGACGTCACCTTCAATTAGTTAGTGTTGTCCAGATACCAGAGGCAAGTTGCATGATAGAGAACCTTTATGCTCTGATGTGTGAGCTGCCAGTGCCTGCACACATCTCTCTGTTGCGTTATCAGCTGTTGATTTTCTCTTTTTCCAAATAGGATAGATAAAGGGGTAATTCCTTTCAGGGAACCCCTGGGTGGCTCGGTGGCACAGTGGTTAGCACTGCTACCTCACAGCGTCAGGGCCGGGTTCAATTCCTAGCTGGGGTCACTGTCTGTGCAGAGTCTGTACATTCTCCCCATGTCTACATGGGTTTCATCTGGGTGCTCCGGTTTTCTCCCGCAGTCCAAAAGACATGCTGGTTTGGTGCATTGGCCATGCTAAATTCTCCCTCAGTGTACCCAAACAGACATTGGAGTGTGGTGACTAGGGGATTTTCACAGTAACTTCATTGCAGTATTAATGTAAGCCTATTTGTGACACTAATAAATAAACTTTAAACTACTGTGCTTACATAGGGGAGGGGAAGCAAGGGTGGGGAGAAGAAGAAAGAAAATAACAGCCATATATTTATTATGATCTTATATTCTTTTAACTAAATCAGTTCATAAATAAGTCTTCTAGAATTCAAAAATAATGCCTTTATTATCTAGCAACCCTGGGCACTGTTCTCATAAGGATAAAAGCATGATCGAATCCAAATGAGGGAGAAATGATGGAAAATGAGGAGAACAACATGACCATCTCATTCCAACCTTATTTGCACGAAACTCCAAAAATAAAGTGATGCTTTTTCCATGCCCAATAAAAATTACTTTTGGAAATGGGATGGGGGGATTAATATGTGTGGAGATCTGGTTAGCATTGATATCATAGACAGCAAAAGTACAGAAAATGCAAGCTTGGGCCTTATGTTCAATAATCTTCTGGCACTCACTATTCAAGTTCACACTTGAAGAATAACCACTTGAGTGAAGTAGGGAACAGCTGGCAGCCCCTTGAAACTATATCCCAGCCTATGTCGGTGCTTTCAAGGAGATCGATAAGGAGGAGAGAAGTTGGAATAAGATGTTCGCAGACAAGTGGAATGGTATAAATTCAGTGGCAGGTTGCTATGATTAGTACCTTACCTGGGACTTACTGGAGCATTCTTTCTGTTAATCCCTATCAGTAGCTGTTCACTATCGAAATTCAGGTTATGGGGAATTGGATAGAAAATGTAATCAATTATATAGCACCTTCTCAGAATGTCGCATGAATTACAATTAGAGGTGATACTGAGATCTGGCACTTCAAGTAGGAAAAGGCACTTGCAAGCAGCACTTCTTTATGATCACAGAAATGTATGCTGTGATTTTCCATCCATGGATTTTAAGGGATGGAAAATCATGGCCTAAGCACCCACAATTTTCCTAGGTACCCTCCCTCCAAGTATAGAACGATTACAAATTCATTCAGGTAAATTTTTCGGTCCAGTCCCGCCCCGCCGCTGGAATTGTTACAAGCGGGATGGACAATTTGATGGACCATTTAAAGCCCGTTGACCTTGAATAGGAATTTCTAGTCTTGGGGTGGGTGCGACTGTAAAATCCTATCAGGTTGTAAACAGGCTTTTCATACTAATACCCAAAGCTATAGCTACTTATGCTAATAACACATGTATCACAATGCCGGGTACAACTGCAAGACAAGTAACTGTCACTAAACTATAGTCCTTTGAGTATCCATACTTATTTTAATCTGTGAGTGATATACAGACACATGCAGATGGAAATAAATACAGATAACAAAGAGGATAATAGGGATAATTTTCAATGTGGGGGAAAGATATTGGAAAATTTACCCTCAAATTTAATGATTCCATGCCCTCAGTGAGAGCCTTGCTTAAAGGTGTTGGAGTCAGCACTGCAGTATTGTACACCTTGCGTCTGGACCGCACTACCTTTGGAGGAGGATCAGTGTATTCATACTTATAGATCTTTCCATGCCCATCTCATTTTCTTCTCACCGTTTCTTCTGCAATCTTAATCAATCTGAAAAGAAAAGTAAAAATCCCCGAGTCACATCTGTAAAAAGAAAATGAAATTGGGTCTCCAAAAAGTTGGCAGCAGTTTCAGTCAGTCTCTTGGAACTGTATTTTTAAAAAAAATTAAACAGACATTTAAAAAAATGTGGCTAGACTCCAATTCCCTCATCTCACCTTGAGCTGAGGGTATTTAGCAAAATTATGCACACTCATTCACTACTCAGCCCTCCACAGAGGGCCCGCTTTTTCATACAGAAAATGTACGGAATTGTACATTGTAGTCACTCACTCATTGCGCACCAGTCCTTTGCAATTGGATTTCTTGTTCCCAAGTAATGACCTCCAACCCTTTTGACAATGTATTTTTATACCATTAACAAGTACTGGTGTTCACGCAGAAACAAAGGCACTCACCAGGGATTATGAACAGGTCTGTTTTACAGGAAGGTTAATAAAAGGAAAGGTCAAATTGAACTGGAAGTTGAGAGCTGACAGGAACATAGAGATAGCTCTTTTTTGACTGGATTTTGTAGCAGCGTGATAATATACACAAGCATTCAGTCCAGGGGGAATGCTTCTTCTTGGAGCTTAAAGCTTATACATGTGGCAGAAATGTTAGTCTAACTGAGATAACCCAGAGACATTTCAAGGATGTACATTTATATTTTTAGCTCTTGTGCTGAATCATATTGCACAATGATACTTAGCATAATTGACCTTTCCCTCTGTGTTATACAATTGTTTTTTTTAGATATTTTTTGCACTGGTGTACTCAGTGCCACTATAAAAAGGGGCAAGTCTTGTTAAATGATATGCTTCACTATGATAAGTGTTGATGCTAATATTTAACAGAAAACTAGCCTGATCAAAGACAGCCTGGAGGGATACAGACGACTACGTTTGGTATCAGAGCAAAAAAACGTTTGAAGAGAAGAAAGAGCTCAAGCCAGCAGTCAGTTTACGCTGACGTTCTTCTCTCTTCAAGACACTGATTTTGCTGAGTTACAGTTCCATGGCCACAGGTAATCCTTCAGTTTATTGCTGACATTGACAATCTAAATGTGGAAGCTCCCATAATGAAGGCTAACAAACTCCTTGACCATGTGGCAGGGCTGGGGGTGGCTGCACGAAACCAGAACTGATGCTATTCTTACCCTTTCACAAACGTCATAGTCCGAATTTAACTAGGGGCGTGAGGGTCAGGGGATGAGGAGATTGACAATTTTATACATTTAAGACCCAGGTCAGAAACTCCAAGGTGTTTAATGAAGATAGCCTAGATCCTAAGTTTTTACATTTGAATTTGGCATGGGTGAGCATAAGGTGTGTCACTTCAGGTATGATTCAAGTGACCCACTAGGAAGCTTTTATCAAACAAAGTTCATTTAAGAACGCAGTTAAAATATAACAAAAAGAATTAGCATGACTTTTACCAATTACAAGATTCAAACATAATACAGTACAAACCTTAACAACTAGCTATCTATGATGTTCCAATTCAAACAACATCCCACAAACATACACTCCTTTCTAGACTTGGCACAAAAAGCAAGCATGCTCACATGATGCTGGATTTTCAGCTTTTGTACCCTATGTATATCCTTTGTTATGTTGGATTAAATCTCTGAGGCTTCCCAGTCCTGGAAATTTCCAATAAGCCTCTGGAGAGAGAGAGAGACAGAGACACTGCTTGCATCCACCAGATTCTGGCATCAACCAAACCAAAACTAAAAAGTTGTACTTTTCTGGAGGAAAAAAAAACCTGTCCCCAGGCATCACGTGACCTGCTAATCATGCCCCACCCAATAATTCCAAAAGGATCATAAAACCCCAGGACACTGCATTAGGCCAGATTAAAAATAATCATGGTGTCCATTACATTGCTTCAGTAACAATTAGAGGACACCAGTTACAGACAAAATGGTGCCAACAACTACCAGGGCTGGCTAGAAACATCCTGCTAAGGAACATGATTAAAATACATTTGTTAAAGGCACAGTATCATCAGAATACAGCCACACTGATGTGAGGTCTGGACCACTTTAACCTCAAGGTTCATCTCTATTTGGAGTACTGTGAGCAATTTTGGGCCCCACACCTCAGGAAGGACATACTGGCACTGGAGTGGGTCCAGCGGAGATTCACACGGATGATCCCAGGAATGGTAGGCCTGACATACGATGAACATCTGAGGATCGTGGGATTATATTCATTGGAGTTTAGGAGGTTGAGGGGAGATCTGATAGAAACTTACAAGATAATGAACGGCTTAGATAGGATGGACGTAGGGAAGTTGTTTCCATTAGCAGGGGAGACTAGGACGCGGGGGCACAGCCTTAGAATAAAAGGGAGTCACTTTAGAACAGAGATGAGGAGAAATTTCTTCAGCCAGAGAGTGGTAGGTCTGTGGAATTCATTGCCACAGAGGGCTGTGGAGGCCGAGACGTTGAGCGTCTTCAAGACAGAAATTGATAAATTCTTGATTTCTCGAGGAATTAAGGGCTATGGGGAGAGAGCGGGTAAATGGAGTTGAAATCAACCATGATTGAATGGTGGAGTGGACTCGATGGGCCGAATGGCCTTACTTCCGCTCCTATGTCTTATGGTGTTATGGTCTATTCTGAGCCTTGCCTGCTCCCTGAACCCAGCCGGAATCGCTACTCG
Organism: Mustelus asterias; assembly: GCF_964213995.1. Classification (NCBI taxonomy): domain Eukaryota; kingdom Metazoa; phylum Chordata; class Chondrichthyes; order Carcharhiniformes; family Triakidae; genus Mustelus; species Mustelus asterias. Next base: position 48,511,527 of record NC_135805.1, read on the forward strand.
CCCAGTGGAGAGGGAAGGGATTTCAGGTAGCAGGAGACCACCACTGGGGGTACCTGAGAGAATGGTCCTTGACAGTCAGGTTAATGGTTTATGAGACAGTCACTGTTGGGGAAAGGTGGGGAAAAAAGCTAAGGCAGGGAAGGCACCTGGGGAACACTTCCTTTCTCCTGGCTCCACAAAGCAATCATTGAAATGATTTTACCTTGCAGGGGCTCTGGATTCTATTCTATTTCTCGGACGCTTCCCCCCCGACGTGATCAGTAATATGATTGACTCAGGCACTCTGCTGTTAAAATCAATTCAAAGTCGAACAATGTTACCAGGCTGTGACATTTGAAAATTTATGAAGCCATTGCCAGAACATGCCCAGAAGGAAATATCGGTAAAAATAGGGAAATAAGAATTCTGGTCCAAATTCATAGAATCCTTACAGTGCAGAAGGAGGCCATACAGCCCATCGAATCTGCACTGACTCTATGACAGGGCACTCCACCCAGTCCCTATCCCCATAACCCCACATATTTACACTGCTAATCCCCCTAACTCACACATCCTGGGACACTAAGAGGCAATTTGGCATGGTGAATCATCCTAACCCGCACATCTTTGGACTGCGGGAGGACTCCAGAACACCCGGAAGAAATCCACGCAGACACGGGGAGAACGTGCAAACGCCACACAGGGTAGACAGTCACCCAAGGCTGGAATTGAACCCGGGTCCTTGATGCTGTGAGGCAATAGTGCTGACCACCGAGCCACCATGCCACCCAGTGCAAATTGGTCTTGTATACCTTAAAATGGAAGACAGTCAACTAGGAAATAAGAACCCCAGTCCAAGCTGTTCTTTCCTATTTGGAGGCCACTCAGTATCCATGTTCCACCATTCAGTAAGCTCATAATTGATCTGTAACTTAACGCCTCTACCTGTCTTGGCTCCATATTCTTTTATATCATTGTCTGTCCAAAGCATATTGATCTCAGATTTAAAATTACTGTTTTTTGTGGTAGGGAGTTCCACATTTCGACCAGCCTTTGCATGAAAAGTTTTTCTTTAGCTCTGATTTCAAGATCATGCAAAGATTACAAATGGGAGTATTGGAGCTCTTGAGTTTAACACACTCCCCTTGCCCTCCACAACTTGCATGCCAGGTTAAAATCTGGTTTTTATATTTTCCAGTAGAGATCACTGGATGATTTTTTTAAAATAATCCTTTCTTGGAGTTGCACAGCCAATGTGCAGAGTGGACAGGGCAAGCCCTTAATCCATCTCCTTGCTTGTTCCAAAATCCAATTCAAATTCAGATTGAATCCAATTCATGGTCCCCAGCAAAGGGACATATCAGATCCAAGCTGACATCTGATCTCATGGTTGATCTTAGTCAAGAGGCCAAGAAGTGACCAAGAAAGGGAATTTTCCTGCTCCTTGGCCTACAGTTGCTGAGGCCAATTGCAATAATCATATTTTGCCATTTTGATTTTAAGTGTAGGGCGGACTTGAAACTGGGAGTGTTTCAGATCCGACTTTTAGCTGAAATCCTACAGCTCCGATCACCACCTCCAGCTGCGCATGCGCAGAAAACAAAATGATAGAATGCGGCTCCTCTGCCACATCACTCCTGGGCCGGATAATGCCTCCCCCTGGCCCCCACAGACATTGCCCCACCCCTACAACATTACTGACCCCCTTATCCCACAAAGCCCCGCTGCCCAGACCGATTGTGGCCCCCCCCCCCCCCCACTGATCACAGGCAAAGTGGCAGTAGGCCCCCCCTTCCCCCTCATTGATCACAGGCAGAGTGGCAGTGGGACCCTCTTCCCCTCCATTGATCACAGGCAGAGTGGCAGCAGGCCCCCCCTTCCCCCTCATTGATCACAGGCAGAGTGGCAGTGGAACCCTCTTCCCCTCCATTGATCACAGGCAGAGTGGCAGCAGACACCTCTTTCACCCCCACTGATCACAGGCAGAGTGGCAGCAGATCCCCCCTTTCACCCCCCCACCGATCTCAAGCAGAGAGCCGTTGGACCCACCTTCACCCCCCGCCCCCGCCACTCACCGATCACAAGCAGAGAGCCGTTGGACCCACCTTCACCGCCCACCCCCCCCCCCCCCCCCCCCCGCCACCCATCGATCATAAGCAGAGAGACGTCGGACGCTTGGCACTGACCTCCTCACTAACCCTCATTGACGGAGCGCCCGAATCAGACTTATATGGAACATGTCTGTTTCGCGTCGATTCTGGATGGGTGAACGCGGTGGTAAAGGGGGAAGTGCCGCTAAGGTTGGGCGTGCAGCCCATTAAGTCAATTTAAGTGCATGCATCTAATCGTGGCCATTTTCGGGCCTTGGTAAAGGGGGAACCAGCGCAGAGGCAGGCATGGATCACGCTACTTGTCTCACGCCCAAATTTACCAAGTTTTCACGCCCGAAAACGGGTGCAACAAGATGATAAAATCGGGTCCATAGTGTCCCCTCCACAATTAGGTATACACGGTGGCACAGTGGTTAGCACTGCTGCCTCACAGCGCCAGGGACCCAGGTTCGATTCCCTGCTTGGGTCACTGTCTGTGCGGAGTTTGCACGTTCTTCCCGTGTCTGTGTGGGTTTCCTCCGGGTGCTCTGGTTTCCTCCCACAGTCCAAAAGATATGCTGGTTTGGTGGATTGGCCATGCTAAATTCTCCCTCAGTGTACCTGAACAGGCGCCAGAGTGTGGAAATGGGGATTTTCACTGTAAAATCTTTGCAGTGTTAATGTAAGCTTACTTGTAACACTAATAAATAAACTACCTATGTAGCATCTTTAACATAATAAAGTGTCTTGAAGTCTCATTTTAAATCAGTTAATTCAGCAGAGAGTTGGATTGAATGTTGCACCACCATGGACAGTACCTCACAGGGTGATGTATTTATCGCTGTTGTGGGAGATGGAGGGGGCTATTCAAGTTTTGAATGGACTTTGTACATCGCAGTTGTCAGTTCTTCTGGTTGAGTCATTTTGGGAAAAAAGAGGTCTTGAGTACCTTGTATCAGAGGAAAGATTGTTTCATTCAAAACAGAGTGGTTAACTGAACAGTGTTTTGTGTAGACATATGGCATGCAGAATTGAAACGTGAAATTCAGATTTAAGGAGTGAAATTTTAACCTAAACCTCAAGGCAGGAAATAGGCAGGTTTGATTTTATGCTTCATTGCAGTCAATGGGGTGTAAAATCTGATGAGCTGTGAGTTTCCTGCCCCATGGATTGTCTCAAAGATGTTCAGCTTTTAAGGTTTGCGCGATGCAAGATTTTATGCTGATGTCCATCGAACCTACACACCTTGGGACACTAAGGGGCAATTTAACATGGCCAGGTCACCAAACCTAAACATCTTTGGACTGTGGGAGGAAACTGGTGCACCCGGAGGAAACCCACACAGACACGGGGAGAACGTACAAACTCCACACAATCACCCAGGGATTGAACCCGGGTCCCTGGCACTGTGATGCAGCAGTGCTAACCACTCTGTCACTGTACCACCCTATGTCTAGACTACAGCTTTGGGATTTGCCGAGAGAGTGGGCTATCATTTTTCTAAGAATTCTACGGAATGGCAGTTTGAGAAAGTGGGCTACTATTGTATTTGTACATTTTGATGAAGCTATTTGATGAATCTATTAAATGAGCTGGCAGTAGTATTTATGTAATAATACATTACTCCGTGAGATCAGCGCCCCACTGGCGTCGTGCTGACCCTGATGTGACAATGGTAAATATAAAATCAATCACTTTTTTATGTCCCTAATTCAGACAAGAAGAATAGGTGAGACAGAATCCCTCCAGGTGACTCGCCAAATTCACATTTTATCCTTTTAATACCCAGCTAAAGAGGTCAACCTTCTCACAAATACATGAAAGACCACCAAGCTGAAGTTCATGTGTTTTAATGAAAATGATTGACAGCAAAGATCAAACGATAGGTTCACAAAGGTTCAAAAGGAATTTTCTTCAGAGTAAAATGTTACAGGGCAGACCTGAAGAAATGGGATTACTATATTTCCACTTCCATTAGTCTCGTCTGTGTTAAATGTCACCCACCTGGGGACATTCTGTCCTTCCTGAATTCTGCTACTATGAGCTCCGTGGAGCGCTGCTTTCTTTTGGTGTAGTTATTGACAAGTTAAAATGTAACACTGGTTAAGCCTTCCGTAACAGCAATCACAAAACCAAACTTGTGTTTCAATGCAGGTTCCGTGCTGAGGCCTCTTGTGATATAAGGACAGATTTACTACATTTAAGCATAAAAGGATAAAAGTTTCGGTCCTGTCCGCCACAGAAATCATCGTGGGCAGGATGGAATATTTGACAGACCATTTAAAGGTCCATTGACCTCAGGCAGGAAATTCCGATCTCAGGGCGAGCGTGACTGGAAAATCCCCAGTAAATTTAAGATTATTTTAGAAAGGATTATGTTCCAATTGTCTACAACAGAACCATCTGATGTGTTCTGCACTGCATGATACGCATGTTCCTCTGGTGATTGCTAATGTAGGTTTTGAATATAAAAAAGCTTTTGTGATGTATATGATATGTGATATGTTGTTGTTATATATTGTTGTGGTTGCCTAAGGAGGAGGTTAAGAGGTGTAGAGTTTATTGTGGAACATAACTATGTTCAGTTCAAGCCATGAGCTTTCTCCATTCATAGTACAACCAGATTACTACTAATATGTGACTCCCTTTACACCATGGGTGGCACGGTGGCACAGTGTTTAGCATTACTGCCTCACAGTGCCAGGGACCCAGGTTCAATTCCTGGCTTGGATCACTGTCTGTGCAGAGTTTGCACATTTTCCCCCTGTCTGCGTGGGTTTTCTCCAGGTGCTCCGGTTTCCTCCCACAGTCCAAAGATGTGCAGTTTAGGTGGATTGGTCATGCTAAATTGCCCCTTAGTGTGAGGGGACTAGCTAGGTTAAATGCATGGGGTTATGGGGATAGGGCCTGGGTGGGATTGTGGTCAGTGCAGACTCGATTGGCCAAATGGCCTCCTTCTGCATTGTAGGATTCTATGATCATGTGAGGGGGGACTATCTCTCCAGTCCCACATTTAACCATTTTGGTCCTGAAAATCCTAATAATACACCTCCACCAAGCCTTGATCCAAATGTATTTACATTTATATTTACATGCTACCCCTTTCCCCCCACCCTCCAGGCTCTGACTTCACAGGTTTAAACAGTCTTGAGGTTTCACATCTCTCCCTGATCATGTCCTTTGGAGGATTGGTGGTCTCAACTTGGATCTCTTTTTTCTGACTTGGCTATTCCTTCAGTTAAAGTTGTAATATTTGATGTTTTGTTTGTTTGAGGTTCAACGCTTGATCCTTTTGTTCCTCTCCTTGCTGTTATACTTTTCCCTATCCACTGTTTCCCTTTCATGGTGGGATATCATGGGTTTATCCCTTTCCATACATTGACTACAGTCCCTATCCTTCTTCATTGAACTGACACTGGTTCTTTTTAACCATTTTGTCTACTATGCTTTGCTGTTAGAGCAATGATTCCATATGTAGCCCCACTTTCCTGATGTTTTGGAGAATCTTGGATTATGGTCTCCTGAGGTGAGGAAGACATTTCACAGAATCACAGAATCCCTCCAGTGTAGAAGGAGGCCATTTGGCTCATTGAGTCTGCACCGACAGAGCACCCACCCAGGCACACCCCCCCCCCCCCCCCCCTATCCCCGTAACCCCACACACTTATCCCAGTAATCCTGGAACACCCGGAGGAAACCCACTCAGACACAAGGAGAATGTGCAAACTCCACACAGTAGCCCAAGGCTGGAATTGAACCGTAGTGGTTAGCACTACTGGCGCTGTGAGACAGTAGTGCTAACCACTGTGCCACCACTAATGTCTTGCTGTTTCTCCAATTGCAGTAACCCTGATGCAGTAGGAAGTTCAGTATCCATAGAACAATAGAACCATAGAACCCCTACAGTGCAGAAGTTGGTCCTTCAATGCAGAAGGTATCCTCTAAATAAGAAAAATGGACCTCATCTGATTTGACTTTGTTTCCAGTTCTGAAAGCTTTTGGTTATTTGCACCCTGGACCATCAGTTTTGGTGGATGGATTGGTGTGGATGCATTTGCTCAGGTGTCAATATTGACAGATGAGTGTGGCAATCTTCGATCCTTTCTGATGATTCATCGAGCGATGAGTCATACTAAAGTACTCGTTGATCCAGCTGATTCATTTCCTCTTCAAGCTGAAGGAGGTTACCGTCATCTGCTTGGAAAAGAGCTAGATTATCTACCTCAGCAAAGAGTGTTGAAAATTCTGCACCAAAACACTACTCAAGGTCATCAGCGCTGTTGGATGGTTTGAAGGTCTCCAGCTTGGTATACTCAATGACTGTCTATTCCTTGGCATCTTCCACTGTTTTGATGAGGCTGAGGGCAGCACAGGCATGTTGGCTCAGGAGAGGAAATTCCTGATTGTGAATCGCATGTTGCATCTCCAATATCTGCTTGTTCCCAAATTGGAGTGGTTTTAAGAGCATGTCTATAACTGGTAGCCAGATCTCTCCTGGGCAATATAATGGTGTTTCTGTTATCCACAGCCAGAGGTTGGCTGGTTAGCGAGTTGGCTAGTTTCTATCAGACAGAACTGTCACACTTGCTCCTGTGACTAATTTGAAATTCGTAATGTCCCCATTGACGCAAATGCCAGCATTACTAAAGGTATATCTGGGATCTTTAATCGCACCTAGGAAGCATTGCTGTTCTCCATCTTGGTGTTACTCTTCTATTTTGTTGATAAGTTTATTTATTAATGTCACAAGTCAGCTTACATTAGCACTGCAATAAAGTTACTGTGAAAATCCCCTAGTCGCCACACTCTGGCACCTGTTCGGATACACTGAAGGAGAATTTAGCATGGCCAATGCACCTAACCAGCATGACTTTCAGACTGTGGGAGGAAACTGGAGCACTCGGAGGAAACCCATGCAGACATGGGGAGAACATGCAGACTCTGCACAGGCAGTGACCCAAGCTGGGATTTGAACCTGGGTTCCTGACGCTGTGAGGCAGCAGTTCTAACCATTGTGCCACTGCACTCTTTGGATGAAGATTCACTAGAGATCCTTTGTATGTTTTGAGGTATTTGATCTGCACCTTTTCCCAAAGAGTCCAAGCTTGTTACAGTGGAAGCATTCTGCCATGCCTGCAGGACACTGTTTGAGCCTGAGAGATGTTTGGCGCCAGAGCATAGAACATAGAAAAACTACAGCACAAACAAGCCCTTCGGCCCACAAGTTGCGCCGGTCATGTCCCTACCTACCTAGGCCTATATATAGACTTACCTATAACCCTCAATCCTATTAAGTCCCATGTACTCATCCAGAAGTCTCTTAAAAGACCCTATCGAGTTTGCCTCCACCACCATTGACGGCAGCCAATTCCACTCACCCACCACCCTCTGAGTGAAAAACTTACCCCTGACATCTCCTCTGTACCTACCCCCCAGCACCTTAAACCTGTGTCCTCTCGTAGCAGCCATTTCAGCCCTGGGAAAAAGCCTCTGAGAATCCACCCGATCTATACCTCTCAACATCTTGTACACCTCTATCAGGTCACCTCTCATCCTTCGTCTCTCCAAGGAGAAAAAACCGAGCTCCCTCAACCTATCCTCATAAGGCATGCCCCCCAATCCAGGCAACATCCTTGTAAATCTTCTCTGCACCCTTTCAATAATTTCTACATCCTTCCTGTAATGAGGCGACCAGAACTGAGCACAGTACTCCAAGTGGGGTCTGATGAGGGTCTTATAAAGCTGCATCATTATCTCCCAACTCCTAAACTCAATCCCAGACGAGACTATGGAAGTGGAAATATAGTAATCTCATTTCTTCAGGTCTGCCCTGTAACATTTTACTCTGAAGAAAATTCCTTTTGAACCTTTGTGAACCTATCGTTTGATCTTTGCTGATGAAGGCCAGCACACCATACGCCTTCTTAACCACCTCCTCTACCTGCGAGGCCGATTTAAGAGTCCTATGGACCCGAACCCCAAGGTCCATATGATCCTCCACACTGCTAAGAGTCTTACCCTTGATATTATACTCCTTCATCCCATTTGACCTGCCAAAATGTACCACTACACATTTATCCGGGTTGAAGTCCATCTGCCATTTCTCCGCCCAGTCTTGCATCCGATGTATGTCACACTGCAGCTTCTGACATCCCTCCAAACCATCCACAACACCACCAACCTTCGTGTCATCGGCAAACTTACCAACCCATCCCTCCACTTTCTCATCCAGGTCATTTATGAAGATGACAAACAGCAAGGGTCCCAGAAGAGATCCCTGGGGCACTCCACTGGTGACCGACCTCCATTCAGAAAAAGACACATCTACAACCACTCTCTGCCTTCTGTAGTCAAGCCAGTTCTGGATCCACAAGGCAACAGCCCCTTGGATCCCATGCCCTCTCACTTTCTCGAGAAGTCTTGTATGGGGGACCTTATCGAACATCTTGCTGAAGTCCATGTAAACCACATCTACCGCTTTTCCTTCGTCAACGTGTTTAGTCACATTTTCAAAGCACTGGCATAGTTTACCGCCATCTTGAATTTTAATTGCACACAGTCTTCTATGCCCTGGAGTATCCTTCACATTTCATTGTTTAATAAGCTGTGCCATAATTGGAAGTGTTCTGTACCAGGGTTTCTTCTGCCTTTCTTATTAAGGATCTATTTTGCTGATGGACATCAGATTGTGTCTCAGTCTGTAGCTCCTTCTCCAAAGTGAAATCCTCTTTGAATTGAAGCAGGTCAAAAAGAGTACATAGAACATAGAACGGTACAGCGCAGGAACAGGCTCTTCGGCCATGATGAAAGCAAATTACTGTGGATGTTGGAATCTGAAACCAAAAGAGAATATACTGGAAAATCTCAAAGCTCTGACAAAGGGTCATCTGGACTTGAAACGTCAGGTCTTTTCTCTCCTTACAGATGCTGCCAGACCTGCTGAGATTCTCTTGCATTTTCTCCCTTCGGCCCATGATGTTGTGCCAAACATGATGCCAAATTAAACTAACCCCTTCTGCCTGTCCTTGGCCCATATCCCTGTATTCCTTGCATATTCATCTAAAAACCCCTTAAACTCCCCTATCGTATTTGCCTCCATCACCATCCCTGGCAGCGTGTTCCGGACACTTACCACTCTCTGTGTAAAAAGCTTGCCTCTCACATCTCCTTTGAACTTTCTCCTTCTCATCTTAAGTGCATGCCTCCTAGTATTAGATATTTCAACTCTAGGAAAAAGATTCTGACTGTCGACCCTCCCCATGCTTCTCATAATTTTATAGACTTCTGTCAGGCTCCCCTCAACCTTCGCCGCTCCAGAGAAAATGACCCGCATTTGTCCAGCCTCTCCTTATAGTCATATCGTCTAATCCAAACAACATCCAGGTAACCCTTTTCTGCAATCTCTCCAAAGCCTCCACATCCCTCCTGTAATGTGGTGACCAGAATTGAATGCAATACTCCAAGTGCGATCTAACCAAAGTTTTATATAACTGCAACATTTCATCCTGACTCTTGTACTCAATGCTCTGACCAATAAAGGCAAGCATGCCATATGTCTTCTTAACCACCCTATCAGAGATTATAACTTACTACAAACTTACTGACCCCTCCATCTACGTTTTCATCTAAATCATTTATATATATCAGAAACAAAGAACAAAGAAAATTACAGCACAGGAACAGGCCCTTCGGCCCTCCAAGCCTGCACTGACCATGCTGCCCGACTTAACTAAAACCCCGTACCCTTCCGGGGACCGTATCCCTCTATTCTCACACTATTCATGTATTTGTCAAGAGGTCCCTTAAATATCACTATCGTATTTGCTTCCACTACCTCTCCCGGCAGTGAGTTCCAGGCACTCACCACCCTCTGTAAAGAACTTGCCTCATACATCTGGGATCTGGGTGTACAGGTACACAGGTCGCTGAAAGTGGCAATGCAAGTGGAGCGCTCTCATATAAAGGTAGTCTGAATGGAGATAGCTCATGGCTTGGACTGAAGAAGATATTTTGCATCTGTGTGTATAGCTATGTTCTACAATAAATAGTTAGTGTTCAGACTCTATCAGGCGTCTGGACCAGAAAACCCCACCCTATGCCTCTGAACCTCTTCATAAGATAACCACAATAACCTACAACATAGCAGCAACAGATGAAGGACCCAGAAATCTCCAAAAATAAAAGCTGGAAAATTTGCAGTCCAACCTGAAAAAAGGCACCACATCAGAAGACTTGGATGAAATAGTTATTAATCACCAGAAAAGCTTCATAACTGACGTGGAGGCTGAGAGGCTGAGAAGAAATCAACTGTCAGCTCAAGAAGGCCTCCACCATGGACATGGAGGTCAGTTGGAAATTCCAATCAGAAAACAGAGTCAAATGAACATGGCGAGGATTGAGGAAGGGTGAGCAAACATTAAAAAAGATCAAAAAAAGCTTCTAAACAAGGCACACAAACCAAGAAACACTTGGAGACAGTTCATTTTTAAATGTGTGGCTTGTAACATACTGCAGCCCGGGTCTAGAGATGGCGCCATAACACATGGCAACCATGTGGTGAAAAAAGGGAGAAGGGCTCTGTGTGGCATGGTGGCACACTTGTTAGCACTGCTACCTCACAGCGCCAGGGACCCAGGTTCAATTCCGGCCTTGGGTGATTGTCTGTGTGGAGTTTACACATTCTCCCCATGTTTGCGTGGGTTCCCTCCGGGTGCTCTGGTTTCCTCCCACAGTCCAAAGCTGTGGAGGTTAGGTGGACGGGCCATGCTAAATTGCCCCTTAGTGTCCCAAGACATATAGGTCAGGGGGATTAGCGGGGTAAGTACATGGCGTTACAAGGTAAACTCGATGGGCCAAATTATCTCGTTCTGCACTGTCGTGATTCTATGATTCCATGAAGAAAAGTTCATGCTGCTAAGTTGGGTCCTCCAACAACACCAAAGTAACTAACTGGCAATCTCTTAATGATTTCTCCTGAGATTCAGAGAAGGTTTGAAATGGCTCAGGAACCACTGTGGCTATCCCAGAAGCCCTGAACAAAGTGCGGGAAACTCAATTGCTGCAGCACCATTTTAAAAACTTAAAACCAGCCTCTCCTGAGGTAAAAACAGTGATTCAAAATTTACTCCTGCAAGAATGATTTGGACAGTTGGAAGGGCCAGACCAGACACAGAGTTGGGCACTGTATGGAGGAGGAGATTTTTTAAGATACATAATTCTATCAGGATTAATAATCCAAAGAGCCAGGATAATGCTCTGGGGATCTGGGTTTGAATCTCACTATGAAAGATGGTGAAATTTGAATTCAGTAAAAGTCTGGAATTAAAAATCTAATGATAACCATTAAACCATTGTCGATTGCTGTGAAAAACCCATCTGGTTCACTAATGTCCAGTAGGGAAGGAAATGCATGGTGGCTCAGTGGTTAGCACTGCTACTTCACAACGCAAGAGACCTGGGTTCAATTCCCGGCTTGGGTCACTGTCTGTGTGGAGTCTGCACGTTCTCCCCATGTCTGCATGAGTTTCCTACAAGTGCTCCAGTTTAATCCCACAGTCTGAAAGACATGCTGGTTAGGTGCATTGGTCATGCTAAAGTCTCCCTCAGTGTACCCAAACAAGATTCAGAGTGGCTGGGGGATTTTCACAGTAGCTTCATTTGCAGTGTTAATATAAGCCCACTTGTGACACCAATAAATAGGCTTTTAAAAATATGTCATCTTACCTGGTCTGGCTTACATGATCCAATGCAATGTGGTTAACTCTTAAATGCCTTCAGGGGTGGGCAATAAATGTTGGCCCAATCAGTGATGCCTATATCCCATGAATTAATAAAAAAGGATCAAATAATAAATCAGAGGCTGAGCAAGTTAATAGATTATTGTATTTCATTGGAGCAATTGCTGGCGATGTGATAGGCAAACAAGGTATTAATGAATAATTTGATAAATTTGAAGAGGCCATAAAATCCTTTGACAGTTACTTTAATGTGTGGAGAAATGCAATTTTGGAAAAAGCAAAGTTTAATAGAAGGATCCGAAACCCTGGACAAATCTGTGGAGATCTTCATCATGATTTATATCTGTTGGCTGAAGGCTGTGAATATGGTGATCTTAGCTGCTGATACGAGACCGCATTGTAGTTGGGGTAATTGCTGGACTTTCCGTCAGTATTCACCCAGGAGATGGACAGAGAGGACAGTGAGATTAGTGTGGAGCATGCTAATATGCTAGGGCATTTTGAGATCAAGAAAGAAATGGTGTTGGGTCTCTTGAAGAGCATTAAGATGGAGAAGTCCCTAAGGCTCGATTGGACCTACCTCAGTTTATTGAGAGAGGCAAGAGAGGAGATTGCTGGGGCCCTGACAAAGATATTTGTATCCTCATTAGCTCAGTATAAAATGTCTCTTTTGATCTGATCGGAGCAGGGATTGCTCACTTCCACAACCTCCATCCATTGGATTATGAGCACAGTGTAACTACTGTGAAGTAATTGCTTGTTCTGCTTTAAGCTAAAGTCAAACTGCCCACTAAAACCTTGCTGTTGGAATTGAAGTAAACACACACTAAACATGTGTTGGTGTCAGATTGTGGAAAACTCTTGATGGAAGAAACTGCATGAAGAAAGCTTCCTGGTTTGAACAGTTGTGGTATTATCACATTGGTTCGTTATCGAGATAGGGGGATGTTTGGAGGTCATAGTTTCCTATTCCAAGTTTTGATTGAATAATCATTGGCAAATGTGGAGGAAGGGCTATGGCAGTAACTTTTTTATACACAGAAAATGCGCGCAGTTAATTTTGTAGTCTGCACTTTGCGATAGTAAGTATTTTTATAATACTCTTGCAGATGTGCACACTTCTCAATTTTATGTGGAAATATCTCATGTGCAACTGTTATGGTTGAGGTGAATAGTATCAATGAGTTTAAAGAGAAGTTAGCTAAGCTTACAAAGGAGGTGGGAATAGCGGATGATGGGGGTAGATGAGGAGATGGATGGAGCTAAAAGCAGGTATGGATTGGACTGAATATACATTTCTGTGACGTACATCCTGTGTATTTCTATGTAAATTTCAGCAACCAATTTTTATTTCTGTTCAGGTTACGGTTTATTCATTTCTGTCAAACACATGCCTTAACTTGGAAATCTAGGTAACAAAAAGATCTTGTTTGATTTACTTTGACCGTGGCTGTTTGTTCTGGTAATCAGTTTAATAGGGAACTAAATTACATGTTTAAAAAGGACACTGGCATGTGCCAACTTTATCACCTGCTGATTTCTGTAAGATGTAGGTGCTTTAGAAGATGAAGGCAATTATTAGCTTGATTGCATTTGCTTCTGCTGTTGAACACTCAAGATTCCTCACATGGAAGACCTACCTTCTCATCATCATCTAAACAATATCCACTTCAGGCATGCGCCATTTTCTCAGAATAGACAATAAAACATACAGTTTAGTTACTTTTTTGTCAATCTATTTTTGGACATGAAAAGTCTCAATAATAGGCACAATGGACCCTATTTATTACTGTAGGAAAATGAATGAATGTAAATAAGCTCTCAGTAAAGGTAAATATTAAGTTATTTTTAACATTTTTCTAGAGTAGTAAAATGGCAGAACTGGACTCTGAATTCTAGGATAAGAGTATTGAATCTGCCCCTTAATAGAACTCAGCAACCACAAAGAGATCTGTAGCTAGTGGTGTTCCGCAGCGATCAGTGCTGGAACTTCTGTTGTTTGCAGTATATATAAATGATCTGGTCTGTTTAGTAAGTTTGAGGATGACATGAAGATTGATGGAGTTGCTGATGAGGCTGGGGATTGTCAGAGGATACAACAGGATTTGGATAGATTGGAGACTTGGACACAGAAATGGCAGATGGAGTTTGATGCGAACAAATGCAACGTGATGCATTTTGGAGGATCAAATTTAGGTGTGAATTATACTGTAAATGGCAGAACCCTTGGGAACATTAACATACAGAGGGATCTGGGCACACAGGTCCACAGTTTCCTAAAAGCAGCAATGCAGGTGGCTAAGGTGGTTAAGAAGGCATATGGTATGCTTGCCTTCATTGGTCAGGGTGTTGAGTACAGGAGTTGGGAAATCATGTCGCAGTTATATAAAACCTTGGTTAGGCACATTTGGAGTATTGAGTGTAGTTCTGGTCGCCACACCACCAGAATGACATGGAAGCTTTGGAGAGAATGCAAAGAAGGTTCACCAGGATGTTGCCTGGTCACGAAGGTGTTGGCTGTGAGAAGAGGTTGAATAAACTAGGATTGTTTTCATTGGAAAGACGGAGGCTGAGGTTAGAGGTCTACAAAATTATGGAGAGCATAGAAGGGTGGATAGTCAGAGGCTTTTTCCTAGGATGGAAGGATTACAAGGGGTCACAGATTCAAGGTGAGAGGGGGAAAGTTTAAGGGAGATATGTGGGGGAAGTTTTTCAGAGTGGTGGGTTCCTGAAACACGTTGTCAGAGGAGGTGGTGGAAGTAGGCACATTAGCAACATTTAAGAGACATTTAGGTGGGTACATGAATAGGGAGGGAATAGAGGGATACGAACCGAGTAAGGGCAGAAGATTTGTTTTGTAGTTTAGTTAGGGCATCATGATCGACACAGGCTTGGATGGCCGAAGGGCCTGTTCCTGTGCTGTACTTTGTTCCTGTGCTGTACTTCTTTGTTCAACAGAGATTAGGCTATGGACAGATCAGGTACTGTCAACCAAATTCGGAGCTGCACTTAACCAGGAAGTGAGTTAATTGCACAGAGCGTAAGAAATAGCAGCAGAAGAAAGCCATTTAGCCCTTCAAACCTAGTTGGGCCTAGGACCCTGCCTGAGGAACTCTTGCAGTCAGTGTTCTAGGACTGAAAGGATTTGTCTTCAACAATGACAACCATCTTCCTTTGTGCTGGATATGACTTCAACCAGCGGGAGTTCTCCCCCTGATTTCCATTGACTCTAGTTTTGCTGGGGTTCCTTGATGGCACACTGTCAAATGCTGCTTTCTTAGAATCATAGGGTCATAGAGTGATAGAGGTTAACAGCATGGAAAAAGGCCCTTTGGCCAACTTGTCCATGCTGCCCTTTTTTTTTAAACCCCTAAGCTAGTCCCAATTGCCCATGTTTGGCCCATGTCCCTCTATACCAATCTTACCCATGTAACTGTCTGAATGCTTTTTAAAAGACAAAATTGTACCCGCCTCTGCTATTACCTCTGGCAGCTCATCCCAGACATTCGTTACCCTCTGTGTGAAAAAATTGCCCCTCTGGACCTTTTTGTATCTTTTCCCTCTCACCTTAAACTTATGCCCTCTAGATTTAGGCTCCCCTATCTTTGGGAAAAGATGCTGATTATCTACCTTATCTATGCCCTTCATTATTTTATAAACCTCTATAGATCACCCCTAAGCCTCCTACGTTCCAGATAAAAAGTCCCAGTCTATTCAGCCTCTCCTTATAACTCAAATAAGGACAACCATTTCCAAGAGCATTGAAAAAAACTTGGACTTGAGACTGTTTGGTGCAATTCACCCCAGCTCTGCCTCTGTTTATGTTTAGTCCTTCATGATTTACTCAGCGCAACAGGTCAATGCAGGGACAAATCAATTTTTACTGGAAAAGACCTGATGGTCAGAAATGTTGCCGCTGCTTTGAGTGGAGGCACCAAAATTTGGCTATGAAACTCCTTTGACAGAAAACAAGCCAAATTCCACCTGAGCGGAGGCAGGCGCTCTTCCTGCTCGACATCCCAGCAGCAGTCGGCGGGCACGTCTGGAATACTGTTAGCCTGCCTTTGAAACTCCTCCAGCTGTGCCTGTAATAGGTCTAACAGCAGTTACATCTGTGGAGAGGTGAACTTGGGCTCCGTACTGCTGGGAAACTGGCACGTCAGCTTTACAAACACTTGTCTTTGTGTTTCTTGCATTACGACAGCCATTACAATTCAGAAGTACTCCGTAGGCTATACAGTGCTCTGGGACATCCTGATATCACGAAAGGGGCCATATAATTGCAAATACTTTATTTCCATTCTTGTTAAATGCTGCCCGACTTTCTCTTGCCCCACTCTATGCTCCCCCATAATTTCAGCTGTAAAAGGTATAAACCCATAGCAATGTCCTCCTGCCTCACTGAGGCTCGAATGGATGGATGTGAAAATCAGGCAGTGGTCCGAACTTGTTGAAAACAATGAGAATCATTTTCAGGTCTCTCTAAACAGAACGACAAAGTTAATCAGTGGAAAAGGTCTCTCCCAGCTGCAGAAATTGCTGTGCAAAGATTGGCTGCCTCGCTTCCTACATTACAGCAATTAGCACGCTTCAAAAAGTACTTCATTGGCTGAGAAGTGCTTTGAGATGCCCTGTAGTTGTGAAAAACGCTTTAATGTCTTTCTTCTCTTCTAATCAGTCTCTCTGACCTTTTCAGGCTCCAAAATCCTCATTTTTGATAGCAGAGACCCAAACCTTCATGTTGGTTGTCACAAGGCAGAGTAAATGTA
This sequence comes from Mustelus asterias, assembly GCF_964213995.1. Lineage (NCBI taxonomy): Eukaryota > Metazoa > Chordata > Chondrichthyes > Carcharhiniformes > Triakidae > Mustelus > Mustelus asterias. The sequence continues at coordinate 48,528,102 of NC_135805.1, forward strand.
AATGAAATAATTGGACTCAGTGAGTGGATTGCGGGTTAATCCATAAAGTATGTTGTGAAGTTGAGTTTGTAAAGGTGTAAAGAATGTTTGTAAAGAATGTAAAATACTAGAAGGAGAACAACAGTGCGTGATTCCTTTAAAAAGCTGGTTTTGGGTTCAATACTGGGATGTTTAAAATGCAGGCATACAGAGTACACAAATGGCAACAATTATAACTAAGACCAAGCATCAGGATTGCCTTGGTACAGACTTTGCAGGCAGTTGCATTTTGATTGCATATCAGTTTAAAGAAGACACTCAGCTAAAAGGAACCTATCAAATTTGAATTTTGCTGTTGCCCAACTCAAGCCAATTCGGTTACAGGGAATGGATAGGTCATCAGGAGTACAAACAGGAACTCAACTGCCTGACTGCAGTTCAGTTCAGTTCAGTGAGTGAGTTGAGTTGAGTTCAACTGAGAACCAGCACAGAAGACCATCTCTGGAGCGGTTCTCCACCCTGCCAGCTAAAAGAGCTATCTCTGAAGATAATTCTCCATCTATCTAACAACAGGATATCAAGTCAGAAAGATCTTACAGACAGAGGAATCACCAGGAAAAAAACTCCAAAGCTTCCAAGCCATCAGACCTGGTTTTATATATATATTACTTTGAGAGTAACTAAAATTCTGTTATTATTGTTTTGTGCTGAATGGTCCTTATCTTTATTTGAACAGCATTTCATTCGAACCATCCTTTAATTAAAATGTTACTTGTTTAGTTAAAGTTCCGGTTGGTTAAATAATATAACTTTTGAATTATTCACTTAAAGAGAGTGTCAGGTCTTTATGATAATGAACCTCTATATGTTAATGTAACTGTGTCTAAAGTTTTAGAATGAAGATTAAAACATGAAACATCTCTCTAGCCCTCACCGTTCAGCTCCACACACTCCCTGTGCCCCATTCATGCCAATCAATGCCACCTCATGCTTCCACCAACCACCCATGGCCCTTTATAGCCCCAAAGCTAACTTATGCCCCTCCAACCATCTCTATGGCCCTTTATTGCCCCTTTGCTAAGTTCCATCCCTCTATTAGTACTCTATAGCCTTTTATAGTTTATTTGCCAACTCTGCGCCTCCACCCACCCCATGATTATCTTTTAGCCCCTTTGCCAAACTATGACTATGCATCCAATCCCCATTCCCCTTGACATAGCCCCTATGCCAACCTATATCCCTCCACCTACCTCCAGGGCACTTCATTGCCCATACACCATCTTAGTGCTACATCATGCCAACCCATGTCCGGTACCCACCTCACTTTGCCATTAAACCTGCCATGCCAACTCATTTAGTATCCAGCATTGGTAGACATCAGGACAATGAAGAGATGGAATAAAATAAAGTTATGTAAAAAAAAGTTCAAAATGGCAATTGCAGGCTTCACTATATTGAAGAAAAGTCTTAATTCATAAAACAAATTACATTTACATAATTCAACAAAATAAAGCCTTGTATCAAAAAATGAATTCAAGTGCACCATTCTTTATAACAACAACATTGATATCCATGTACCCACATCAAATTGTCTATAACCACTTGTAGCTGTCTTTCAAACTGTGATGGCAGACATCCTACTGTGATAATGGATGGTAGTGAAATCAGTCATGCAGCACTAATCTTATTATATAAATCCTCATGCTTATGTCAACAGACAGAGTGAAATAGCAAGCAATTTTTTTAACATTCCAGATTTTTTTAATCAAAGATTTAATGGGCTTGATTTTTAAATGCCTTTACAGCTTGACAGGTCCCTTTGACAGGTGATTCTGAAAATTGATTTTGACAGGTCTGTCGATAGATGCAATGAGCTTGACAGTAATGAATTTATGCACATTTTACACACATTTATGTCTAATTTTAACAATTCCAAAGGGCAGCTGAGCTCCCCCAAAGAGCACCTTACCTCCCACAAAAGTATCCTGGGATTAAGTCCAAAGGGGTACCTTACCAATCCAAAGGGGTACCCTGGATATCCAAACAAATCCACAAAGTTCAGACCCTGCTCTTATTAGGTCTAATCTGCACACTTTGGGTTTCACACTCCAAGGACACCAAAGTTCTGCTTCAGAGGAGGCAGCTGATGATTTAAATGACCAGCTGTTTCTGAAAATGGGTGAAACATGCCCTGGCCCCAATCCACCCTGCGGAAATGGAAGGTGCTGTGTTTGGGGACGGGACTTAATAATTTTTGGGCCTTTCCACTATTTTCCCCATAATGAGAGCCCTTCCATTGTGGCGAAAATCTGGATCGACAAGAAAATTCACCCACAAATCATTAGTAATATCGAGACACCATCACCAGTAAGAAAAGGATACCACAAGCATGTAGAAACATCAGCAACTGAAACACAGAGATATTAGCAGCAGAAACACAGCGACATCAGCAGCTGCAGTGTGGAGACACCAACAATAACATAAACATCAGCAACATCATCAAGACAATACGAGGAGATGCGACACATAGCACAACCTATGACTTCCCATGAACAATGTAATAGAAGCCCTTATTAACTAAAGATTTCTAATTAAAGGTAACAAAATAGTCTTCAGAAATTGCTGGAAGATGTTAGCAAGGTGAACCTCTGGCAGTGCATCCAAATTTGAGGCTGGGCCTCGCAATCCAGGCCCTCTAGACTTATCTTTCCGCAATCCACAAAGCTTCTGAGCTTTATTTATCCTGTATGTTCCATCCTAAAGTGACTGCAAGAGGCAGGCCATCCTGGTGGTGCCTGCTAGAAATCCCACTCGTTGTAGCTTTCTTGCAGCCCCCAGAAATTAGGCATGTATGTTGCAAGTATATTAATGGCCAATTAGCGTGGAAGTGGTGGCCTACAATGCTGGTTAGTTACTATAGTTATAATTTACAGAGCAATTGGCTGCCATTTGGAAGGCAGCAACAGTGGAATGACATTTCTTTATATGGAAAAAAACACCTTCAGTTAAACAACCGTCCCCGTTAAAACAAATGTCTTGACAGCAGCACACAGTAAGCACCTGGTAAGCATTGTGAGTGATACTGGTATCTTTATCCTTTAGATAGTTAATCCTATCATATGTTTTGGGCTTGTTGTAGGTTTGCTCAGAAAGTGTTTAATCAAGGTGATTATCTAACACAATGTGTATGTAAAATATCTAAATGCTTTTAGAGACCGTGGGTCAGAATTCTCTGGTCTTGTGCACCATGTGACCGTTGCCAGCGAGAATGGAGAATTTGGCACTCAGCCAAATCTTTGTTCACAGCAGCGGTACCAGAGAATGCCAAGCACGAGAAAAGTCAGAGAATCTGGCCCATGATGTTTGGTTTAACTTATATGCCGTATTTGAATGTTGAATAATGTCAACTTCTGTGATGTGTTAGTAAAAGTTCTACTTATTTTGGTGACAATGGTTATGTAATTTAGGGAACCAATGGCGTAGTGGTAATGTTGCTGGACTCGTAATCCAGAGACCCAGGGTAATGCCCTGGGGACCCAGGGTCAAATCCCACAATGGCAGATGGTGAAATTTGTATTCAGTAAAAATCTAGAATTAAAAGTCTAATGGTGACTGCAAAATCATTTTTGATTGTTGTAAAACCCCATCTGGTTCACTAATGTCCTTTAGTATCATCAGCAAACTTGAAAATTGTATTGGAGGGGAATTTGGCCACACAGTCATAAGCGAATAAGGAGTACAGTAAGGGGCTGAGAACACAGCCCTGTGGGGAACCGGACCATGAGTCACGACCTTGTTGACTCTGCCTGATTGTATTATGATTTTCTAAACATCCTCCTAATGGAGTCTAAAATTTTCTCAATGACAGATTTTGGACTATCTAGTCTGTAGTTTCCTGCTTTCGGTCTCCCTCCTTTCTTGAATAATGGTGTTGCATTTGTGGTTTTCCATCTGTTGGGACTTTTCAAATCTAAGGAATTTTGAAAGATAACGGCTAATGAATCCAATCTCTTCACAGCCACTTCTATTGAGACACTATGATGCAGATCATCAGGTCCAGGGGACTTGTTGACAAGAGTGGGTGAAATAAAGGGGAGAGGTTAGAGCAAATGGATGGTGGTAGTAATAATGGGGATGGGTGAGGCAGGGTCTGGGGACCATGACTGGGAAGAAGAAGCTGTGAGGGAGGATTTTGTTCCAATCTCTCCTCCTCACCCGGTCAATTGCAGGTGAATTATTCAAGAGAGAATAAACCCAGCAGCAACAAATCAGGAAGCGCGCAGAGGCCTGTCTCTGAGCACAAAGATCGGGGTGCTCTATATAAATGGTAGCCTGGTCTCAGAACAGTGGGGCTGGCCAGTAGGTTGCTCGAAATAAGCTCCTTAGCATCTTTCAGGTGGGTGAATCTCACCTGATAGATGCTGCCAATACCAGCTGGAAACACTCCTGTTTTCCCGCTGGAATAGGCACTTAGTCCCAATTTGAGAGAATCGCAGCCCAACAAGAGCTGATCAGAGGCTGGGAATTTTGGGGTAAGTAGCTTACCCGCTGTCTCCGCAAGGCCTGCCCACCACCTCTAAGGCAAAGGCAAAAGTCAGGAATGTGAGGGAACACTCTCCGCCTGCCTGGACAAGTGTAACTCCAACAATACTCAAGTTTGAAATGGTTTGAGAGAAATCAGCCTGCTTGACCAGCATTCAATCCACCACTTCAAACAATCACTTCCTCCACTCACGTTACACAGTGGCAGCAGTGTGTATACCTTACACAAAATGCACAGCAGCAACTCAACATAAAATGCACAGCAGCAACTCAACACAAAATGCACAGTAGCAACTCAACAAGCTTCCTTAAACAGCACCTTCCAAACTCATGATCTCAAGCACCTAGAAGGACAAGGACAGCAGATGTACGGGAGCAGCGTAACTTGCAGGATCCCCCGCAGCCTCTCCACCCGCTGAAGTAACACACAATCATGTCTCGCTGTTCCTTCATTGTGGATAGGTCAAAATCCTGGAGATCCCTTCTTAATAACACCACGGGTGTTCCTATAACATATGGACTATAGCAGTTTGAGAAGGTGATGTCTTCTCTAGGGCAACTAGAGATGGGCAATAAATGCTGGCCCTCCTAGCAATGCCCACATCCCAGTTCTCTCACAGTGCTGTTAAGGAGGGATTTCCAAGATTTTAACACAGCAACAGCGAATATTTGGCAAGCATTTGTGCTTATTTGGAGCTACTAGACCATTTGCTCACACTAGGTCAAACCAATTTATAGACAAATACAAACTAGCAGTAGAATATGACATTTTGCTTGCATTTTTATTCTCCCTCAGTGTACTCAAACAGGCACCAGAGTCTGGTGAATAGGGGATTTTCACAGTAATTTCATTGCAATGTTAACGTAAGCCTACTTGTGACATTAATAAATAAACTTTAAACTTTAACTCCAATTTGCCTTGATCAACTGCTAGCATTTTTGCCTTTTATTCCAATTGTAACATCTACACTCTATTTCAGCATAACAAAGGTTTTTGCTCTACCTGAACATCCCCAAAACTGGCCTTGTTCATATGAAAGGCTGGTGACGTTTTTTTGTGGTGTATTTTGTGTTCTGCAGAGCATACTTCAACACTGAATGGCTTGTCCAATGTGGATACAGATCTTAATTATTTCTAATGTACATAGATGCTAACCTAACATGTGCTTCCTATCTCTTCCCCCACCCACCTCCCAATTCTTCCAAACTTAACAAATTTTTTACAGTCTCAATCCAGCCCACAGCTGGAGAACTGTAGAAAGTCTGGAACTGCTGCAATTAATTCATGTCGAGATGATCAAAACTGACTGACTCTGATTTCCCTGTGTAACTAGGCCATAATTGTGGTACAAGCTGCATTCTTTCAAGGACAAAAGATGTTTTATATTCGTGCATAAAAAAAGACCTGCTGCATAAGTATTTTCTCTGAATGGAAATGAACTGCAGAACTGGAAGTAAAACAAAAATGTGTTTTTATGATTTGACAACAAAATGGAGATTGAACATCGAGGCACAATGAATGTCATCTGCCTCACTAGAAAAGCAAAAATAACTTGACTGAAATGGCACTCGATGACAAAAAATACCAAAGTGCTGAAATCTCACTCACGCTAAGGCCTCAATGAAGATATTGTGAGCAATCAGCAAAGCATAAGAGTGTCAATAGATGCTTTGCCTCATACAGGCAATTAGAGCGTTTTTTGATCACAAGTTTTTTTGACAGTAAAGGTTGAACTTATTTACTTTACCGCGCTGCTCTGCAGACATTTCCTGAACAAGGCACCATACATTTAAAACTGTGGTTTGCTATCGCAAGGGAAGGAAAAGAGGGAAACTGCTAGTTCAGGAAATACTTTGATTAAATTATTTACACATGTCTGTCTGCAAGATTGAGTACAAAGTTCTAAAAGATATATTTTAGGTGTTTGGCTGTAATGGAAACCAGCAGTACCTTTAGCTATTACATCTGTTTTTCTGAATATGCTTGTATGGATCATAGTTATAAAATATCAGTAGTTCTGCACACATATCCTGATGATACTGCTGAATCCTCACGTTATGCTTCCTTAGCAAATAGCGCTGAACCAATTTACAGATGTGATATTTCACATCTGGAAATATTTTACAGTTGTAAACAATCTTTATACCTGCAAAAAATTATGGACATGACTGAAATAAAACCTGATGAGTGAACCAAATAAAAAGTATTTTTTTTAATTTCTGGTTTAACGGGCAGATTTATTAGCTGGTGTGTGCATATGTTCAGTTAGCCAGCGTACCAGCTTTTATGGATCTACCTAATATAACAAGTGCAGTGCCAGTTCAGAAAACTTCACTTTGACGTCATCCTGCCCAGCAACACAGATCCCCTGAAGAAAAAACAGAAAGCTAAGCTCACTCGCTTTGGATAAGGTAAGCGATAGAACAGGAAAATAATTTAATTATTTTAAAATATGTATGAGGCCAGTATTATATTGTAACACATTGATTCTTTTGTATGGTGTTCTATGAGTTATGAGAAAGAGAGACTTCAAAGAAAGGATTGGGAAAAGAGTGACAAATAAATGTGTAGTAGATAAGTGTTACAAGCAAATGTGAGATCCAGACGTATTTTGTCTCAGCACATGAAGTCAAGTTATTGAATAAGCAAGACTGATCATCACATTACTCTGTGTGCGCATTTGCTGTGAGATAAACCGCTTAATCATTCACATTGTGCATACTTTTACCAAGGATTTTCTCAATTGGTCTTAGAGAATTTTAGCGATAAGCTTCTACTTTAGCCGAGGTGCTTGATTTTCCTTTCCATTGGCATCAATGGAGGGCTGCATTATGATGGTTGATTCACTACCACCAGGTTTGCAATCCAACTCAGGAAATACATATCTTTGGAAAAATTAGAGAAGTACACGCAAGAAGCATGATTATCCAGTTTAGATAACATGCTGGTTCAAATCTTATAGCCTGGATTACATTATTGTTTAATCACAAGACATTCGGACCGCTGACAATTGGTACCATACCACGAGAACCCATCCAGTCCATCAAGCAAACCAGCTTCCCATCCATTGACTCTGTCTACACTTCCCACTGCCTTGGAAAAACAGCTAGCATAATCAAGGACCCCATGCACCCCGGACACACTCTCTTCCACCTTCTTTCATCGGGAAAAAGATACAAATGTCTGAAGGTACGTACCAACCAGCTCAAGAACAGTTTCTTCCTTGCTGCCATCAAACTTTTGAACGTATTAAATTGATCTTTCCCTACATCCTAGCTATCATTGTAACACTGCATTCTGCACCCTCTCCTTCCCTTCTCTATGAATGATATGCTTTGTTTGTGTAGCATGCAAGGAACAATACTTTTCACTATATATGAATACATGTGACAATAAGAAATCAAATCAAGCTCACAGTGAAAACTTGGAATATTTCTATTTTCTGGTTTATATTTCTTAAACATGAATTTTCAGTGTGTTAATGGCATATAATACTCATGCACATATTAAACAATGTAGCACAGTAAAAGAACAATTATGATCTTTTGTATCTCGTTGAAAAAGTATCTATCAGTGCACCATTTTTCAGTTTACGGACATATAGAAATTTGACTGTGCTCCAGATAAAAGACAAGCAGCCAAAAGTCCAAATGTTGGGCATTGCCTTCAACCATCCGAAGCCTGAAGTGTGTTTCCCATATATTGGCTGAATTTTTCAGGCTGTATAACAATAAACTAGGAATTGGGAGGGCTGGTGATATATCGCTTCTCAGCCTTTAGGCTGAGATTAAGCGTCAGATCAAGCTCAAGATGGGGTGCAATGCCTTATCTTGTGAGTTTGGATCTTGATTTGTCTCTCTTGTGGGGACCATGAATTGGATTCAATTGGATTTTGAATTTGGTTTTTGGTGCAAGCAAGGAATGGATTTGAGTTAGCCCAGTCCACCCTGAGCATTGGCTTTGTAACTTTAGGCATCAGGTTGAGAGGCCCAAGATTTCTCACCCTCATGATACATTGCAGGAGGTGGGAAGATCTGCAGCACAGCTGCCTGCTGGCTGGCTAACTGAAGCAATTTGTTGCCCCATTAAAGACCACTTTCTGTCCTTGCCAGCAGTTTGTCCACATCAGGGGGGCCCATCATTGGTGGCGAGTTTGGAAGCAGGTAAGGCATAAAATTGAGTGGGATGTTGGCGTACCTGAAATCTACTGCCTTCCTGCTTCCCGGCAGCATTAAGTTTTAGGTGGCAATGTCTTAGGCCAGCCTTCCTGCCACACTCGAGAGGCCAAATATTGGCCACTTAAGGGCCTTATCCCACCACTAGTGGAGGGCAGGACTGTCTCTATATGACTCTCACCCCCTGAAATACACCCCCCATTACGTGTGTGTCCTGGGCCCCTTTGCAATCCTGGGACTTTGGTGCTTGCCCTTCTTAGACTAGCCATGGCCTCCTCAATGGTGCCACTGAGCACAAGAGCTGCTGACCTCTGCTGGACTGGCAGCTCTCGGTAGGTGAAAACTCTTTCCTGGGATCTTTAATCCAGGGGAAGGCCCACCACCGCCTTCCCAGAAAGAGGCAGCACGAGTCTCTTGTTGGTCCTGCAGCTGGCAGGCAAAACCCCTGATGCCCCAACAAGATTCCACCCAAGGATTAGTTGGATTATGAGTTTAGTTGTAAAATCCTTTTGGAAAGTTAATCTGTCTGACATCTGATTTGCCACCAGGTAAACCTGACCAGCAAATCATGCCACTAACAGTCAGCAAGAAATCATAATGTGCCAAACTTAAAGAACTCATATACCCAACTCCTATAAATGTGCTGCTCATTTCCCCTGTTACTTGACACTTACCAGCTTAAGTCTGAAAGTTGCCCAGATCTTGCTGCAAGCAATCCTAGACTCCAGTATAATGTGGATAAATGTGAGGTTATCCACTTTGTTAGTAATAATAGGAAGACAGATTATTATTTGAATGGGTGTAAATTGAGAGAGGTGGATACTCAATGAGACCTTGGACTGCTCGTACATCCATTGCTGAAAGTAAGCGCACAGGTAGAGCAGGCAATAAAGAGGGCAAATGGTATGTTGACCTTCATAGCAAGAGGGTTTGAGTATAGGGATAGGGATGTTTTGCTGCAATTATATAGGGTATTGGTGAGGCCACACCTGGAGTATTGTGTGCAGTTTTTGTGTCCTTATCTGAGGAAGGATGTTCTTGCTATAGAGGGAATACAGCGAAGGTTTACCAAGCTGATTCCTGGGATGGCAGATCTGTCATTTGAGAGAGACTGAGTCAGTTAGGATTATATTCATTGGAGTTTAGAAGAATGAAGGGGTCTCACAGAAACTTTGAAAATTCTAACAGGGTTAGACAGGGTAGATTTAGAAAGAATGTTCCTGATGGGGCAGTCCAGAACTGGGGGTCATAGTTTGAGGATAAGGGGTAAACCTGTTAGAACTGAGGTGAGGAGAAATTTCTTCACCCAGAGGTTGGTGAATGTGTGGAATTCACTGTCACAAAAAGTAGTTGAGGCCAAATTGTGTGATTTCAAGAAGGAATTACATATAGATCTTGGGGCTAAAGGGATCAAGGGATACGGGGGAGAGGAGATCAGGGTATTAAATTTGTTGATTAGTCATGAATGGTGCAGCAGGCTCGATGGGCTGAATGGCCTACCCTGGCTTCTATTTTCGATGTATGTTTCAGCCTTTGTGTTAGGTATGAGTCCATCCTGCAGGGAGTTTTCCTATTATTCCTATTGACTTCTGTTTTGGTAGGTCTCCTTGATGCCACACCCAGTCAAATGCTGCCCTAGAATGATGGGCAGTCACTCTCACCTCACCTCTTGAATTCAGGTCTATTGTCAATAGTTGGACAAAGGATATAATGAGGTCTGTAGCCAAATGGCACTGAAGGAACCAGAAAGACCAGGAAATAAACAGGAGACAGCGGGTATGGCTGGGACAAGAGGGAGGAGTGGAAAATGGAAAATTGTGCAGGAGCCTATATTCATAATGGATCTTCTGGCTTGGTGGGAGAGTAGGCTGTCTGTTTTTCCCTTTCTGCTCTTTGCAGGTCACTGTCTGTGTACTTGCGAACTTTTCCAACTGCAACTCCATTATCCATTCAGAGAAAACATGCCAATTGTTAATAACCAGACTAGGGAGTTCATTTTATTCACTCCTGTTGCCAATCTCATCCCAACTCCCACTGAATGATCTAAACTAATAGTGCAGTTGGAGATGAACAGAAGCCCATATTTCCCCTTGAGCAATGTTGCCAGTTAGAAGTTCCCATCAATCGTTAAAAGGAAAGGTGCCTAAAAAAGATCCAAAAGTCTCTGTTTTGAAAAAATACAGAATGCTTGAAACTATTTTCGAGCTGGAAGATGAAAGAACTCAGTTATTTAACAACAACACATCTCTTAACTTAGAAAAATGTCTCAAGATGCTTCACAGAGGTAGAAGAAAAAAAATTGTCACTGAATTGAAAAATAAGATATTGGGAAGATTGGTCAAAGGTTTGACCAGAGGTGTGTTTTACAAAGGTAAGAGAGTGAGGTAGGTAAATGGAAAGGTTCAGGGATGGAATTCCAAAGCAGAAAGTGCAACTGGCTCACAAGAAATTGAGTGAATGGAGGGCCCTGCAGAATTAGAGGAAGAAAGAGTTCAGAGGAAAAGGAGAATATAACATGAAGGAAAGAAAGACCAGAAAATGAGAGGGGAGAGGCTATAGCATGGTAGCACGCTGGTTAGCATTGCTGCCTCACAGCGCCAGAGAACTGGGTACAATTCCTGGCTTGAGTCACTGTCTGTGTGGAGTCTGCACGTTCTCCCCATGTCTGCATGGGTTTCCTTCGGGTGCTCCGGTTTCCTCCCACAGTCTGAAAAATATGTGGTTAAGTGCATTGGCCATGCTAAATTCTCCCTCAGTGTACCCGAACAAGTGCCGGAGTGTGGCGATCAGGGGATTTTCACAGTAACTTAATTGCAGTGTTAATGTAAGCCTACTTGTGACACTAATAAATAAACTTTAACATGGGGAATATTAACAGGAATGGAGCTCACACGTAGTTAGAATGAAACAACCTCATTTTTCACTCTTAGCTTTGGCAGAAGATGAGGTACCTGCCAGAGTCAGGTGGGATTCTCATATATAAATGCTAAACAGGGTTCAATGATGCCAATCAGACCATGGTGGCATTTTACTCGGGGCCTCAGCAAAGAAGCTACAATGAATGAAGCAGCAACACTCCTTCAGGCTCCACAGAGAAAGATTCAGATGCTAACTACCTTCCTACAGAGCACTCCTACCTAAGAGCCCCTCTATCCTCATACACCAAACTCCTCAACACTCCTATTTGAGATTTCTCTTCCCTAGCCCCATACTCCTCCTGCCCCAATATCCCCTACATTTCCACCCCTGATGCCACCTACCCCCTCTACTCCAGAGCCCCCCTAACCCTTCTAACCCAACACCTCTTCCCTCCTGCACCAGACACCCCCTGCACACCTAACCCAGATACCACCTTCACTTCTATCCCAGATTCCGACTACCCATATTCCAGCTCTCCCTTCCCATCATATCCCACAGCCTCCTACCTCAGGCTGCCCATTCCAGTTTCCTCCAGTCTCCAACTACAGATTAATTCTACCCCAGATATCTCCTATCCTTCTGTTTCTTGTTCCTCACTGCAAGATCCCAAACCACATCTCCTGACACTTACTTGGAACTGCTGAGTGGCTAAAGGCTGAGTGGCTAAGGGCCCATGGTATTCGAGGCAAGGTACTAACATGGATTGACGATTGGCTGTCAGACAGAAGGCAGAGAGTTGGGATAAAAGGTTCTTTCTCAGAATGGCAACCGGTGACAAGTGGTGTCCCGCAGGGTTCAGTGTTGGGGCCACAGCTGTTCTCTTTATATATTAACGATCTAGATGACGGGACTGGGAGCATTCTGGCCAAGTTTGCCGATGATACAAAGATAGGTGGAGGGGCAGGTAGTATTGAGGAGGTGGGGAGGCTGCAGAAAGATTTAGACAGTTTAGGAGAGTGGTCCAAGAAGTGGCTGATGAAATTCAACGTGGGCAAGTGCGAGGTCGTACACTTTGGAAAAAAGAATAGAGGCATGGACTATTTTCTAAACGGTGACAAAATTCATAATGCTAAAGTGCAAAGGGACTTGGGAGTCCTAGTCCAGGATTCTCTAAAGGTAAACTTGCAGGTTGAGTCCGTAATTAAGAAAGCAAATGTAATGTTGTCATTTATCTCAAGAGGCTTGGAATACAAAAGCAGGGATGTACTTCTGAGGCTTTATAAAGCACTGGTTAGGCCCCATTTGGAGTACTGTGAGCAATTTTGGGCCCCACACCTCAGGAAGGACATACTGGCACTGGAGCGGGTCCAGCGGAGATTCACACGGATGATCCCAGGAATGGTAGGCCTGACATACGATGAACGTCTGAGGATCGTGGGATTATATTCATTGGAGTTTAGGAGGTTGAGGGGAGATCTGATAGAAACTTACAAGATAATGAACGGCTTAGATAGGATGGACGTAGGGAAGTTGTTTCCATTAACAGGGGAGACTAGGACGCGGGGGCACAGCCTTAGAATAAAAGGGAGTCACTTTAGAACAGAGATGAGGAGAAATTTCTTCAGCCAGAGAGTGGTGGGTCTGTGGAATTCATTGCCACAGAGGGCTGTGGAGGCCGAGACGTTGAGCGTCTTCAAGACAGAAATTGATAAATTCTTGATTTCTCGAGGAATTAAGGGCTATGGGGAGAGAGCGGGTAAATGGAGTTGAAATCAACCATGATTGAATGGTGGAGTGGACTCGATGGGCCGAATGGCCTTACTTCCGCTCCTATGTCTTATGGTCTTATGGTCTTATGGCTGCCACATCTTCCCTGGCCAGCCATTACTTGGTGTTTTTGCATCTACTCTTGGGTAAGTATTAAAATCTCTGAACGTGCTAAATTTGATCACATCCAGTGAATTACTTTTGATGTGTACTCACTGTTGTATTTCAGACAAACAGACAAAAGTAGCAGCAAAGTTCCACAACCAGTAAATGCAGGTTTACAGATGAATATCGGCTGAATACCAAGGGAACTTGTTATTATTCTTTAAATAGAACTGTGTGAACTTTTATATCTATCTGTCAGATGTGGTAGCTGTGACTCAATGGTAGTGCCCTTGACTCTGAGTTAGGTTGTGGGTTTAGCTTCTAGAGAGTTCCAGAGTTCATAGAGTCATAGAGGTTTACAGCATGGAAACAGGCCCTTTGGCCCAACTTGTCCATGCCGCCCCTTTTTCTTTTAAACCCCTAAGCTAGTCCCAGTTGCCCACATTTGGCCCATATCCCTCTGTACCCATTTTACCCATGTAACTGTCTAAACGATTTTTAAAAGACAAAATTGTACCCGCCTCTACTACTACCTCTGGCACCTCATTCCAGACACTCACCACCCTCTGTGTGAAAAAATTGCCCCTCTGGACCCTTTTGTATCCCTCCGCTCTCACCTTAAACCTATGCCCTCTAGTTTTAGACTCCCCTACCTTTGTACTGAAGAAGTGCTGGATTGTCAGAGTGTCATCTTTCGGTTGAGGCATTCAACTTGAGACCCCTCTCCTGTCCCTTCTCAGGTGGTTGGAAAAGATCCCATGGCATTATTTTAAAGAAGCACAGGGAAGTTATCCCTGGTGCCCTGGTCAATATTTATCCCACATCCAACATCACTGACACAGATTATCTGGTCATTCTCAAATTGTTTGTGGCGTGCAGATATTAGCTGTCATGCTTTCTGTATGTCTGCTAACATTGACGGCACTTTGAAAAGTATTTCATTGACTGTAAAACACTGTGACATCCGGATGTCATGGGAAGCACTGGATAAATGCAAGCCTTTTTTTTAAGTGAACAGGTGGATGGGGCTTTGGTTTAGAGTTTCATCAAAGTATCTCCAACAATGCAGCACTGTCCCGCTACTGCATGGAAGTGTCAGCATTGATTATGTGCTGAATCCTGGTGTGTGGTTCAGTGATAACACTTGGACCTCTGACTGGGAGTAGGGAAGGAATTCCAAAACTGATTTTATGGAGGTATGTGCTCAACTTTCTTTGAAATGAATGGACAGAAAACCACGGAGAAACATTTGTGATTTCTCAGTATTGCATCAGCAGTCAAAGATCATCACCGAACTTTGAATTCTTAAATTTGGCCCTTTCATGCCCCCGATTATTTTGATTATTACCTGCACATTTTCAAATAGCTTGGATGGTTTTGAATTCAATGTCTTGACCTATGGTGAGTGAACTGCAGTGGGAGTGAAACAGTTGATGTGAGTGTCTATTGATTTGCAAGGAAAAGAAGAGACCAGGGGGGCTTTGCTTCTGATCCTCATGTCAAATGTGCTTATTTGAAGGGGAAGTAGCCTGGGCAGTGCCAGGGGGAGGGTGGTGTATGGGTGGGAGTGGAGGGTGGGCTGGAGTGGGGGGGGGGGGGGCAGGTGGTGAGGGGGGGGGGACACCCAGTTAATTCTTGTGCACTGGGGCCGCCCAAATGGAGCCCAAATCTTCAAAGCACTAAGATGCTGGTGAGGCAAGGTGGGTTCAATCAGAGTCCATCCCCCCAGCATGACATTGTGGATGTCCAGGACAATAAGGCGGACAAAGCCACCATTGGTGTCAGCGGCTTCAATGCTGCCTTCTTTGCATGTTATTGGCCTTTGCCGATATTTGGGAAAATTCTACCCATTGGGTAAGTGGGATTTTGGTTGACACTGTGAAATAGGTGATATTGATTCATCTGCACTGTTATATGTAGTTCCTGATTTTCATTTCCATTGATTTCCATGGAAGTTTTAAAGTTAAGACAGAAGTTTAATGGGTGGCTCAGTCATCTAATTTATACTTTCAGCAAAAGTTAAAATGGCCCCAACACTTTTACAAAGGATGACCTCTTTGTGTGGCCGATTGGAAGGCATGGTGGCACAATGGTTAGCACTGCTGCCTCACAGCTCCGAGCAGCCGGGTTCAATTCCGGCCTCGAGTCACTGTCTGTGTGGAATTTGCACATTCTCCCCATGTCTGCGTGGGTTTCCTCCGGGTGCTCCAGTTTCCTCCCACACTCCAAAGATGTGCGGGTTAGGTTGATTGGCCATATTAAATTGACCCTAGTGTCAAGGGGATTTACCGGGTAAATATGTGGGGTTACAGGAATAAGGCCTGGGTGGGATTGTGGTCGGTGCGGACTCGATGGGCTGAATGGCCTCCATCTGCACTGTAGGGATTCTATGATTCTATCTATTCCTGTTATGAGCTAAATAATGACCTTGTCCTCAATTGATATTAAGATGCAATAGATATTCCAGCATTATCATATAGTACATCAGTGGACAACTGAATAATTGAAAGGTTACCAGGTGCATGACTTAGTTTGAAAGTCCATTTCTCTGTTCATATTGCTTTCCACTCATTTCTTGAATGTCTGGTGATCAGATTTGAATTTGTAGAGGTTGAAATGACCTCGATCAAGTACCACATGCACTTTATTTTATACTGCACATTAAAGGCTATTTCGGAACATTTATTACATCAGCAAGCTAATTTTTGTTTTCTTACCTTTTTTGAATATAACGCATTTTCAAATGTACAATGTGCTGTTTATGTTGAATTCTGAACTGTCTTTGTTAATTTGGAATACTTCTGACCCTTTGGGATATTAATATGTCTTGTGAGGTGGGACTTCAATCTTGACTCTCAATGAGATTGCCTGATGATTGCAAATTGCAAAAACTGTCAGTATGAATTAGAGAGTAAAAGTCTAAATTGTATCAAATTAAGAGATAAATTGAATGGAATGGAATCTAGCTAGATATGAGCAGTTTATAACGTGATGGTGATTGGAAGTTAATTAGAAGCTACATAAATGTGTATGAATAGAAAACATAGATATGTTCAGATGTCACTGTAATGCATAAGTTGATTCACACTCATTTGCTGTAATCTTGTGCAATTAAAAAGCAATGCTGGAATGTAACTAATATTGTGGGGGGACTATAGTCTTTGCAACAGTACAAAAAAATGTCCTTGTGTTGACAAGAGGCCCATTTTCAAAACAGATAGGCGATAGTATTCCCATACTGTTGCATTACTGAAAAAAGAGAAGCTGTTTGGCTTGCATTCATCAGGACAAATTTCAAAGGGAACAATTTTTACTGCATGAGAAAAGGTTGCTAACTCTTGCCAGTTCTGATTGGTCAAAACATTGCCATGTAAAATGCACCGGGGAAACTATTGTCCCCCATGCTTTAGTTTAATTCAAAAAAGGTACAATGCCTGGACATATTCCTTTTGCCTACAGAGGACAGGTATGTGTATGAATACAAGTAACTTGTAGCAAGAGTAAATGAGGCTCACTGCAAACCTCACTGATAATCTTAAATTGGTTATTACTGTAATTTTTAGCACATTGGGGATTGTTCAGCAAGCCACTAGACTAGTAATCCAGAGACTTAGGATAATGTTATGGGGACATGGGTTCAAGTCCCAACATGGCAACTGATGGAAATTAAATTCAATTAAAGCTAGCAACAGCGACCATGGAACTATCATAGACCATAATTAAAAACTCATCTGGTTCATTTAAGTCCCCTGGGAAAGGAAATCTGTCATCCTTACCTGGTCTGGCCTACATGTGACTCCAGACCCACAACAACGTAGATGACACTGGGTGCTCTGATTTCCTCCCACAGTCAGGATTTGGCCATTAGTGTCCAAAAATGGTCAGATGATGAGCCATGGTAAATGTGTGGGGTTATGGGGAGAGGGCAGTGGAGAGGGCCTGGGTAAGAGAGTGGGTGCAGACCTGATGGACCAAATGGCCTCCTTCTGCACTGTACCAATTCTATGAAATTGGTTATTTATTTTAATAAAGTAAAGATTCAGCTTCAGGTAACATTCACATTTTGTATACAAAGGTTTACTTGTGATACAATAAAATGGTTAGCTATACTAACACTGAAAAATCTGTCCTTTCTTAATATTTTATTTGGAACCATGTAATGTCATGAATCACAAGCCACCCTTCGGCCTTCATCTTCATCTTGTTTAATCGTAGGAGAAAGCTGATGTCAGGTTTACTGTTTAATTTCCACTGTGATGAAAAGATAAAGAGGCACCTTTTTCAACTGTGCAAACCCACCGAATGAAGAATTCTCCTTTTTTTAAGCTGCTAAAGGGGAAAGTGAAACTTACTGAAAAGCAGCTCCATTACAGATCCAGAGATCAGCTTGGGGGATGCGGGTGGGGAAAGTTGGAAATATGCCACACGAGATACACCATCAGTAGGAGTGCTGGACACCATACATGCTGGAGAGCAATCTCTCTTCACTCCTTGTACTTCACACATTAAATAGTCTCTTACTTGGAACTAGGTACATGCAGGACGAGGTTAATAATCTATATTTTAACACATGTATATATTTATTAAAATATTTAGTAGTAGTGCTTTTTGGTGAATTCAAATTCTTTTTTAAAGGGACAGTGGAATTCACAAAGAATTTGTTAGCATAGAAACACATCATTCATCCAACAGCTTTATACTGCACACGGTCATCTCACCCTATCAACATATCCTTCCACCTTCATATACTTACCCAATTTAAACTTAAATGCATCTATGCTACTCACCTCAATCACTTCATGTGCTATCCTCTGCAAATTCCACTTCAAAACTTACATTACCTCATATTTCTGGCGAGTCTAAAATTGCATGAAATAATCCGTTTAGCCACAAATTCATTTCCATTTCTTTAAGAAAGACCTATGCATGGCAGAAAGATTAAGATGTTCTAAGCATAATTTGGAAGTCAAAGCTGTTTATGTATCTGAAACTGTACTGTGCTGATCGATGGAAGTGGAATGCACTTACCATCCACGTGACTTGGGCCCATTCACCACCCATGTTGGCCAATAATCCAGAAAGGTGTAATTTACCAGTCATTAATCAATCATATTAACCGAACAGGCCGAAAGAATCATGACTTATTTTTTGAGGAAGCATTGGATCAGATAATTCTGTGGGTAGCACTTTCCGCCTAGGACCTATAACCAGGTGTGATATAAAGCTGATGGACATATAGATAGCCATATACATCTTATGGAGATATGACCAGGGACATGTTGGCCTAGGTATTCTGGTCAACTTTTCCAGACCAATTAGCATACTTGTTGTAGGATTCTGTTGCTGGTGGGTC
This sequence comes from Mustelus asterias, assembly GCF_964213995.1. Lineage (NCBI taxonomy): Eukaryota > Metazoa > Chordata > Chondrichthyes > Carcharhiniformes > Triakidae > Mustelus > Mustelus asterias. Next base: position 48,546,883 of record NC_135805.1, read on the forward strand.
CAACTTTTACAATTGGTAACATGGTTACAGTTTGTCTATGTTTGAGGAAGACTGCTGACCACAGAATGGCCCAAATCATTTCTCAATGGAAATAGGGGGTAATGTAATGTTGATGGTGTGAGTTGGAGACCCCAGTAATGCGATTCTTATCAAGAATTCAAATCATTTTGGGCTGGAAGATACAAAAGCTTGATTTCCAGCCTTAGATTCACCAGCTTTCACACTGGGAATGTGGCCTATTCTCCCCTAACTACCGGAAAAGGGTAGCAATTCAAATAAATGCAACAGGTTCATTTGGTTAATCTAACCAGTTTTTGGTTAATCTAATAGTTTTCAAACCCTGTAGGATTTCTTAATCATTGAATGGCATTCAGGTCAATCAGAGTTTCTGGAGTAACTGGTCATCAAATAACACTTTTCAAATAATTATATTGTGTCTTAGTCAACATTGGTGTTAATCTCTTTTTATAGGCAATGACTGACTTTAAACATATGGCTGCCGTGTTGTTGCTTAAAATCTATGAACCAATATCAGATTGTTCTGTAATCTGGAAGCGCTTGTGTTTTTGTGATTTGCTGTGATATGAAGCTTCGGTGGCACAGTGGTTAACACTGAGGCCTCACAATGCCAGGGACCTAGGTTCAATTCCAGCCTCATGTGACTGTCTGTGTGGAGCTTGCATGTTCTCCCTGTGTTTGTGTGGGTTTCCTCTGGGTGCTCCAGTTCCCTCCCACAGTTCAAAGATATGCAGGTTTGGTTGATTGGCCATGCTAAATTGCCCCTTAGAGTAAGAGGGAATTAGCAGGGTAAATATGTGAGATTAAGGGGGTGGGACCTGGGTGGGATTGTCATTGGTGCAGGCTCAATGGGCCAAATGGCCTCCTTGGCCAGGGATTCTAAGTCACATTGCTGACATATTGACTGAAAAATATACTGAAGGCCAGAGTAGAAGACATCTATGTGACCATTTCAACTATTAGCTAGCACAATGGAGAAAACAAATGAGGGAGGTAGCACATTCAAGTCTCTCATTTAGAGAATAATAACATTAATCCAGCATTATTGTACTTTAACCAGGATTGTGGTCATCTTTCATTTTCTCTTCTACAATATGTAGTAAATTAGTGTCGTGCGATCAGTCACTTACCTGACACACGAGAACTATGGCAGTTTTTGCTGCAAGTAAATTAAATAAAGGAAAGGCATATTTATGTTTATTGGAAAACCAGCTTTTCTGTACTCTGTGGTATTTAACATAGCAGTATAGCATAAACTGTGCCCTCTTGATGTTATGAATGTAAATAAAGATGCTTCCAATAAACGGAATATTAAAGTACTTTATTGAGAGTGGAAAGACGCCACTATATAGAACCATGTTCAGCAATAACAATCTCCAAATTGACTAATTCTAAAACAGTTACCTGAAAACACCTCTATACAATTCTGACAGCATTTTCTTCCGCTGCCCAAGACTCAACCCTCTATGGTTTGAAATGAATGGAAACCTTTGTTTGGCTAACTACTATTTTACTCCATTACATAAAGACAAACATGAAACAGAATTATTCCTTGTCAAAATACCAGTTAAAGTGTCCTTGAGACACACCTGGCGGCAGTTCAAGCTGTTCCGCTCAGCAGCAGATCTAATAAAATGTGCTGATGTGTAGAGTTATGGGGAGCCCTTCAGCTAATACTGCTCATACCTGGGCAGGGGATTACTGGAACACAGCAATTTGTTTGAGATTTAGTCTGTCAGATCATCCACTGTAGAGCTTTGGACCACCCTAATCTTACAGAGGGAATGAAGATGCATGTTGACAGGACCAAATTTAATCTAATTTCTTCTGGATTTAACCTTCTGCACAATATAACCTGCATGGGTGTTGCTGGTAACATTTCCTCCATTAAGGTTGCAAATATTTGGACTGCTTCTGTCATGATACTCCTGTCTCTTTGCAGGTGAAATACGAATGTGCAGATGAAAAAAGCTCTTTGGCCAATTTTATCTCTACAGCTTACCTCTGACCATGCTTTAATTCAATCTCTTACAGATTTGGCGATCCTTAGGACCCTGGAGCCCTGCTGCTATCAAATTTTTGAATGGACTTACCTCGTATTAAATTGATCTTTCTTTACACCCTAGCTATGACTGTAACATTACATTCTGCACTCTCTCCTTTCCTTTTCTATGTACAATATGCTTTATCTGTATAGTGCGCAAGAAACAATATTTTTCACTGTATACTGATATATGTGACAATAATAAATCAAATCAAGGCTATTATCCAAGAAAGGACAATGGCCATTCAGCCCATCTAAACTCACTCCACCTAGTATCATAAGTCAATTATACTATTCCTCTCTTCAACACTCAGTTGTAGCTAGATAGCATTACAGAACTCTTATGCTTAGTAACTCAAGTAACTAAGCATTTAACTTCTGACTAGAGGCTATGAACTCAAGTCCTGGGGCTGCTTCCTATGGTTCCTCACTCGGGAATGGAAGTACCATCAGTTCAGACTTTGGCTGTTTGAATCATGGGACATGTCGTATTGGAGTTGGGATCAAGTTGCAATCACTTCATATCACCTGAAGCAAATGCTTGATTATGGACGGCCATCAATACTAGTTCTGGGAATGTCTGTGGCTCAAAATACACTTTCCTCCCTGACGATAGAGACTCTGTGTGGTGTGAAGGAAAAAATGGGAGGAAGAGAAGAGGCAAGCCAAAGCTTAATAGTTTTTATTCATTTAAATTTTATTCTCACCTAAAATTAATGAAACTGTAGTCTAGCTGCAATATACTCTTGTTCATGCATTGCAGTTGGTTTATGATAACAACCAGAAAGGCAACTCCCAGTTCAGTCACCTTGAAACAAATTATTCATTAAACAAATGTAATGGTTTATTCATATAAGGAATGCATAATAAACCAAGTATGGTGAGGTAATGGCATGGCGGCATTGTCACTGGACTAGTAATCTAGAGGACCAGACGATTTCTGAGAACATGGGTTCAAATCTCATTCTGGCAACTGGTGGAATTTAAATTCAATTAATAAATCTGGAATATAAAGTTAGTCTCAGTAATGGCACCTATCACCAATTGTTATAAAAATCCATCTGATTCACGAACGCCTTTTAGGGGAGGAAATTGTCAGGCCTATATGTGACTCCAAATCCACAGTAAGCTGGTTGACTTTTAAATGGCCTCTCAGTTCAAGGGCAATTAGGGATGGGCAACAAATGCCGGCCTTGCCAATGACATCCACATCCCATGAAAGAAAAACAATATGATACTTTACCATCAGGGAGATTATTGGCAAGTGCCTTGGCAACAGAGCTTTGAACATGGCCTAGACTAAATGGAAATTGAATGGTAGAAAGCAAGTCTCGAAGAGGAGGACAAATGATTTCAAAGTAAAATTTGATGAGCTCTTGATGGAAATATGTTTACAGGGCTCTGGGAAATGGGATTGACAGCATTGTTCTAATGAGAGCTGACATGAACTCAATGGACTGAATGGCCTCCTTCTGCCAAAATGATTATGGGCTGGATTTAACACTCCTTTGCCAGTGTTTTTGAAGGCAGTGGGCCACTCCCCACCCATCCCTGCTCTCATTGTAATTATACCAGCGGCCAAAGTGACGTCACGCAGCCCACCCACATGTAGTCCATTCAAGGTCCTTAAGTGGGCAATTACTGCCCACACAAGGATCTCATCCAGCCACCATCGACATTTAACTGGTGGCAGGAGAGGCCCATCCCAAGTAGTCAGTTCAGCAGGTTTCCTGGCACAGGCGGTGGAAGAAGATCCCTCCTTAGCTAATCTCCCAGGTCCATTGGAGGCACCCCCTCCCTCCACAATGTGTAATTGCCCACGGTTGCCCTTCCCCCATGACCTCAGAACCCGGTCCCCACCTGTCACTAACACCTATCCGAACAGCCCCTATCTATCAGAGACAACCTCCTCATCACCAGAGTGCAGTGCTGTCAGTGACCACTGCACCCACTGGCACTACAAGTGCTACCTCGTATTGGCCTGAAGCTCCGAGGCTGGGCCCTTGGTACCTGAAAGGTGGAAATTCCACCTCCGCGTTATTAATGACCAAATGGCTGTGAAATGACTGGGGGGGTTGGGGTCTGCAGTGTCCAAATAAATCAGCCCTATGACTTTGTAGTCAGGATTTTCTACAAAGGGGGTAATTCAGGACCACAAGTGGGACCTGGTCCCACATGGTGGCAGTGGGACTGGAGCAGCAATCTTCCAGGAGGAGCCCTCTCTAAGGTCATTGCAGGGATACTATCCCATTAAGGCCAATGGGTGGGCACTACACATTGCCTAATTCATCCAATCAGATGGCCACTAACATTGAAGTCTCAGTAGCACCACTGAGAGAGGCTGCTGAGGTAGCGAGGAAAATGAGAGAGTATTTCCAATATGAGTTGCCCCTCAAGCACAGGAGACACATCAGAACCCATCAATCTGAAGCAAGACCCCTCGACTGTTAAGGCCCCGGGATGGTTAATGCTGCCAGTGGCCCTCTCTTTGGGCATTGAAGCCTCCAGCTCCGATGGCCCCCTCCTCCCCAGGCAGCCAAGAGGTTCCCCCATGCAGTAGGGACCAATCAATAGCAGCATTTGGACAGTTCTCAACGTCTGCCTGCACCACCTTTGCCTGCTTGCTGGGAGTCAGTAAAAACTCACCCTACAATTCAATGGGCTGAATTTAACCTGGAAATGGTGGCCCCACCCTGCCTAAAGATTGGAAGCGACTTCCCAGTGAGTGGGAAGCCCCCAAACCATTTTTACAGCCGTTAATTGGCTCAGAGCAAGACATGAACCGCAGACAAATGGCTGGCAGCTCACTAGTCCCATCAGTGCCACCAGGAGTGCTGGGGCAGGGGAGGGACTCATTGTTGCTGGAGTTGAATTGGAAGATGAATTTGAGGGATTCTGATTGGGATTGTGGTCGGTGCAGACTCGATGGGCCGAATGGCCTCCTTCTGCACTGTAGGGTTTCTATGATTTCTATGATTTCTATGTTGGGAGCAGGCTGGTAGGCCCCACTGAGGGGGTGGTGGGGGTGGGGGGAGAGGAGGGGGGGAACCGGGATTGGGTGGGTACGGGAAGGAAGCGTGTGGGGTGGGTAGTACTGTGGTGGTGGCAGGGGGTGCAAAGGGCGAACAAGAGGACAGACCTCCTTTCACAGCCCCCAACTCGCCACATGGCTTGGGGTGAGCTGCCCAACTCCTGCACCTCCCCTCCCCCACCACATAATGCCTCTGCCACATCACCCAATTTGACATTCACTGCTTCCCCCCCTCACCTCTGAACCTGTTCCCAGGGGCATAAATTTCCATTCTATAACTCTAATATATCAGGAAGTTCGAAGATTACTTATTCTTCAGTAATTTCCATGGAGGTTCACCCACTATACGTTCAGCAGAAACCTTTCAGCCAACCTTCTCCGATCCTGCACGTCAGCTGCAATTAGTCCCATGGAAACAGTAAATGGCAGTCCATTGGGAGAGCTGTTACAGAAATTCAAACCTTCTAAAAATGTTAGGCTCATTTGAAAATTTACATTTGCAGCAGAAATTTTGGCTGCCAACAGTACAGGTTAAGGATTTGTTGAGATGATACACACAGGATATATGGGACAGAATAGGACATCATTTTTATGTAATTGCTTCAGGACCAAGCTGTTCAGGGGAGCCAGGGAGATACGAAGAGTTGAAATTGATGTTTTAAAATTATTTCATCAGATTTGGGCATTGCGAGACCAACATTTGTCCAATTCCCAATTACCCCTGAAAAAGTGATGCAGTCATTTTTTTCAACCGCTACAGTCCATGAGGTGTAGATACACCCACAGTACTGGTAGGCAGGGAGTTTCAGGATTTTGACCCAGCAACAGTGAAGGAACGGTGATGTAGTTCCAAGTCAGGATAGTGAGTGACTTGGAGGGAACTTGCAGGTAGTGATTTCTCTATGCATCTGCTACCCTTATCCTTCTAGATGATAGAGGTCGAGGGTTTGAAAGGCACTGTTGAAGGAGCCTTGGTGAGTTGCAGCAGTGCGTCTAATGTAGATGGTACACACTTTTGCCAATATGTGTCAGTGATGGTGGATGTATTGCCAGTTAAGCGGGCTGCTTTGTCTGGATGTTGTTAAGATTCTTGAGTGTTGTTGGAAGTGAAGAGTATCCCATCCTGATTTATGTCTTTACTGCATATTTTTTCTATTCAAGCAATCATCCAATGGCCTCTTGAATGCTTCAAGTGAACCTGCCTCCACTACACTTCCAGGCAGTGCATTTCAGACCCGAACCACTCGTATGAAAAAAAATTCTCACATCACATTTGTTTGTTTTGCAAATCACCTTAAATATTGCCTTCTCATTCTTGATCCTTTTACAAGCGGGAACAGTTTCTCCCTATCTACTCTGCCCAGCCCCCTCATGATTTAGAGCATCTCTATCAAATCTCCAATCAACCTTCTTTTCTCCAAGGAGAACAGTCCCAATCTCTCCAATCTATCCCCATAACTGAAGTTTGTCATCCCTGGAACCATCCTCGTAAACCTTTTCTGCACTCTCTCCAAAGTGTTCACATCCTTTCTGTAGTGTGGCGTCCAGAACTGTACACAACATTTCAGCTGAGATCTAACTAGTGTCTGGTACAAGTTCAGCTTACCTCCTTGCTCTTGTACTTTATGCCCTATTAATAAGGGCCAAAATATTTTACTAACTGCTCTTCCCACCTGTCCTGCTACCTACAATGATATGTACACACATACACCCAGTTCTCCTGCTCCCTTATTTTATATTGTCTCTTCATTTTTTCCTATCAAAATGCATCACCTCACACTTCTCAACACGTAGCTTCAGCTGCCACCTATCTGCCCACTCCACCAACTTGCCTATGTCCTTTTCAAGTTCTACACTGTTCCCTTCACAGTTTACAATGTTGTGTAGTCATCAATGAACATCCCTACCTCTGGCCTTATGGTGGAGGGAAGGTCATTGATGAAGCTGCTGAAGATGTTTGGGCTGAGGACATTATCTGGGGGCATACCTGCAGTGATGTCATGGGACTGGGACGATTGACCTCCAACAACCACAACATTATTTAGTGGCAAACCCACATTTAGCCATTGGCCTTTCAGTTGATGAATAATTCTACAATTTCTGGAGACAAAAACTAGCTGCCACTTGACAGGTTACTAAAAGGTCTTTGAAACATTTAAACTGGGGCCGGAATTCTCCGACCTCACCCGTGGCTGGGATTCTTCAGTCCTGCTGAAGTGAATGGAGTTTTGGCTGAGCGCAAAATTCTCCATTCTCGCTGACAGCGTGGCGCAACATATAACATTAGAGATTTCTGGCCGAAATGCTTAGAGTCACACTAATTCTGGTGGCATTTGTATGATAAGAAAAAATTGTATGGCATTGATTGTTGCTTTTCTTTGTGCAGCTCCAGTTTAAGACACAGCCATGTAATGCATACAGCATAAACGTTTTGTGCAGATGTATATGATTGTAAATGTCCTTGTCCAAAAGATGCTGTAAAATTAATTATACAAGATCATATTGGAAATAAATGGAAGTCTGTCGATAAACTATAGGATTGGAGTTCTTTCTGTCCCCTGAGTATTTAATATAGCTGGAATATTAAACTGTTTAAAGAGTATTAGTTTTCAAGGGAACAGAATATTGAGCGCACAGTAACTGTCACTAATTTAGGATATTAATTTCACTTAAACCATGGACAAGAAGGCCATATTATTCTAATTCTGAACTTATTACTGGCAGAGCAAAGCTGCGTCTAATCCACAAATAATGAAAACATCATTGTGCAAATTTACTGGTTCACCCAAAAAGAAATTTTATTAAAATATCGCTATTAGATTGACTGGTGAACAGACACTAATCGCAGATTGGGTCCCTTGTCTTTTGACTAAGTTTAGGTTTCAGAATGTAGCATCGTTTTCAGGAAACAAAATAGCCTTTGAAGAGTTAAACTGGATTGCTAAAACTTCTAGGAGAGAAAATTTCTCTTTTTAAAACTCATTTTGTGTACTTCAATGTACAGTGTTCACGGACAGGCTCGATCAATCGATTTGCTTTGCGAGCAAAGCACAAAAAATGTTCCTCAACGCAACAGACAGTGATATTGTAAATGCACCTGTAAAACGGGTTTTAAAATTTTACAAGACTGAATGCACATGGAAGCTTTTCATCCAATAAGATCATGTAACTTGCATCACAATATCTGCGCCTGTAGCTTCCTTCTGACATATTGTTTTATTTGGATAAGAATCCCTCTGGTCACTTTGTGAAATGATACTTTTTTTGAGAGGACTCCCTTTCTTCACTAAATGTAATCAAAGCTTAGGCTTCAAATCATGGTTTCACCAAACAGACACAATGTCACTATGTATTCCAGTGAAAGCAATTCCTAACCCAACGTCCATTTCCGTGTCCAAAATAAAATGTTCAGACAAACGCTTTTTCATTGAGATGAAGAATAACCAGGGCTGGTTTCTGGAAGAGAAAAATATATTTTTCATTGTTGAATAAACTTTGAAAGATGTCGGTTGCAGGTTTGTTTTCTAACACAATTTTTGGGACTGCCACTTTGCTGGTAGCAATAAAAATTAGCCCCTTAATGATGTTGCCACGTGGAACAGAGGAGAAGACCATGCAGTCCACTGAGGCTGCACCACCATTCTATGCAATTATCGCTGATTATCCAATTCAATGCCTTTTCCCCATATTAGATCCATATCCCTTTATTGTCATTGGTATTTAGAAATCTGTCAATCTCTGCTTTGAACATACTAAATGACCGAGCTTCCATAGCCCTCTGGAGTAGAGAATTCCAAAGATACACAACCCTTTTAAAAAAAATTATCCCTTACCCCTTATTTTGAAATTGTGTTCCCTGGTTCTAGGCTACCCAATCAGGGGAACATTTGACCTGTCTATCCCATCTATCCCATAAGTATTTAGTAGGTTTCAATGAGATCACCACTCACTCTTCAAAACTCTTTCGAGAATACAGGCCCAGTTTCCCCAATCTCTCCATGGGACAGTCTGACCATCCCAGAACTAGTCTGGTAAACCTTCAATGCACTCCCTCCCTCACAGTACTGTAAGTGCTGTCTAACCAATCTTCTATACAATTGAAGCAAGTCTTCACTACTCATGTACTCAAATCCTCTGCGATAAAAGCCAACATACCATTAACCTTCCTTGTAGTTTGCTGCACCTGCAAGGGCATCCAGGTCCCTTTGTATATCTACACTTGCTAAACTCTCACCATTTAAGAAATACCCTGCATATCTGTTCCTCATGCCAAAGTGGATAGCCCCACATTACACTCCATCTGCCATGTTCTTGCCTATTCACCAAGTCTGTCCAAATCCCTTTGAAGCCACTTTGCATCTTCCTCACAACACACAATCCCACCTTGCTTTATGTCATCTGCAAACTTGGAAATATTACATTTGATCCTCACATTCAAATTATTGTTGTATATTGTGAACAGCTGGAGCCCAAGTACTAATCCTTACAGATTCCCACTAGTCACAGCCTGCCAATGCGAGTATTACTCATTTATTATTTCTGCTTTCTGCCTGTTAACCAATCTTTAATCCATACCTGTAAACTACCTCCTACCCCATGTGCTTTCATTTTGCTTACCAACCTCCTGTGGAGGACTTTATTGAAAGCCATCTGAAAATCCATGTATACTGTGTGTGGTGAACCATCGTTGGTTCCCACTGTGGGATTGTTCTAATGTTGTTGTTGGGTTGTTCTAATGTTGTTGTTGGGCTAGGGTGGGATTGATACACCTGTGGTTGCTACTGTTGTGGCACATCCCAGTCGGGCTCCGCCTCCTGGGAGAGGTATAAGACCCCCTGCTCGGGCGGGACCTCTTCAGTCTGGGATAGTGTGTTAAAGTTCTGTTAGTTCCATTGTTAGTTAATAAAAGCCTTCTTTTACCGAAGCTTCGTGCCTCGTGTCCAATTGATGCGCATCACTGTGTCCACTCACTCCTCTTTATCAATTCTGTTAGTAACATCCTCAAAACATTTCAACCAGTTTGTCAAACATGATATCCCATTTCATAAATTCATGTTGACTATGCCCAGTCAGATTATTATCCAAGTGTTCATTTATCACATTCTTTACAGTAGATCTCAGCATTTTCCCTACTATTGTAAGGCTAACAAGTCTGCAGGTTCCCAGTCTTCTCTCTCCCTCACTTCCTAAGTAGTGGGGTGACATTTGCTACCTTCTAATCTGCAATAACTGTCCCAGAATCTGTAGACTTTTAGAAGATGATCACCAACACATAAGCTACATCAACACTCTGGGGTGTAAAATATTGTGTTCTGGGGATTTACACTGAGTCTCATCGATTTCGCCAATACAACTTTCTTACTAACACTAATTTCCTTCAATTCCTCATTCCCCCTACTTCCTTGGATCTCTAATCCTGGGGGATTTCTTGTATCTTTCTCAGTGAAGTAGAAGGTAATTATTTAACTTCTCTGCCATTTCTCTATTTGCCTTTATAAATTCTCTTGACATCTGTAATGGACCGACATTTGCCTTAGCTAAACATTTTCTTTTTACATATCTATAGAAGCTTTTACAGTCCATTTTTATATCTTTTGCTAGTTTACATTCATATTCTATTCTCCCTTTCCTTGCTATTTCTGTGATCCTCATTTGCTCTGTTCTAAAACCCTCCCAATCCTAAGGTTTACTATTATTTCTGGCAATTTTATTGGCCTTTTTTTTAATCCTTAACTTTCTTTGACTGACTTTTCTTTTTGGGATTTTGTCCCTTGAAAGGAATGTATAACTGTATAAACCAGTCATAGGTAACCTGGGCTAGTGGGTGAGCTGCATGAATGACCCTCAGTCATCTCAGTGGGTTCCAAGACTGAAATTGGGCTTGTTCACTCGCCATGACCCCATGAATAAGATTGAATAAATTTAATACACATTGAACATTTCATAACGAGTTATGGAAAATGCTTAAACATTCATAAATTAGTAGAACTATCAATTTCAAATGGTAAAAGCAAAATAATATTTTCATTTTAATTAGACACAGAGGGAGCACACAGCTCTCACCATCAATGCTGTGTGCGATCAGGATGCACTCCACATGCCCTTTCTTTAGGTGCGTATCACTTTAGTCATACCGGTAGGAAAAATAACTACATGGACAGGAACCAGTGCAATCGTGACCTCGTGGTATTATCACAAGACTATTAATCCAGAAACTCAGCTAATGTTCTGGGATCCCAGGTTCAAATCACACGAATAATCCCAGAACTGAGAGCACTTAACCCTCAGGAAAGGCGGGAGCTACTTTTCTCCAGAAAAGAGAAGACCTGATGGATTAAAATTATGAAGGGGTTCAATGCTCCAAATAGGGATTTCAGTGAGAAACCTCTTTACCTCCACCTCTTTGGTGGAATTTGAATTCAATAAAAAATATCTGGAGTTAAGAATCTACTGATGACCATGAAATCATTGTCGATTGTCAGAAAAACACTTCTGGTTCACTAATGTCCATGAGGGAAGGAAATCTGCCGTCCTTACCTAGTCCGGCCTACAAGTGACTCCAGAGCCACAGCAATGTGGTTGACCCTCAACTGCCCTTTGAAAGGGCCTAGCAAGCCACTCAGTTCAAGGGCAACTCAAGGGGTGGGCAATAAATGCTGACCAGCCAGCGACGCCTGTGTCCCATGAATGAATAAATCTGGCAATCCTACACATGGGGAATGGTCACCAAAATGCCTCATGGGACACACTCAGAACCTTGTTGGGTTGCATGTGGCCCCCAGGCTACAGGTTGCCCACCACTGCTGTAATGTATTTAATTAATCTTTATAGACTATCCTTTGTCCGTCATGCCTTTATCCCAATGCACCTCAGCCAATTTGCCCCTCATAACTTCATAATATCCTTGATTCAAATGTAATACCCTGGCATCTGATTGAACTAGCTCATTTTCAAACAGAATGTGAAATTCGATCATATTGTGGTCACTCATTCCTAAAGGTTGTTTTCCAACAAAATTATTAATTAGCCTTTTACTAGATCTAATATAGCCTGCCCTCTGGTTGGTTCTACAACATACTGCTCTAGAAACCCATCCTGATCACATTCCAGAAACTCATCCTCCACAGAATTAGTGCTCATTAGATTTAACCAGTCTATATGGAGATTGAAGTCACCCATGATTAGTGTTTTACCCGTGCTACATGTTTCTCTAATTTCCTGGTTAAAACCATACCCCACATTATGACTATTGTACTCCGACCAATGTTTACTGTCCCGAGCTGTTTCTTAGGTCCACCCAAACATATTCAACATTTTGTTCTTCCGACCTGAGATTCTCCCTTACTAATGTACTGATCCCGAACTCATCAGTGTAATACCACCTCCTTTTCATTTTTGCCAGTCCTTTCCAAGTGTTGAATATCCTTGAATATCCAGTTTGCAGTTTTAGTCACCATATAGCCAGGTTTCCATCAAGGCAATCAGACCATACCTCTATTTATCTCTTTAAATCATCAACCACATTGTGAATGCTGCCTGCATTCAGGTGGCGTGTCCTTAACTTTGTCTTTTTGACATTTTTTTCACATTCTAAGCCTGGTTGATACTCGCCTTCGTTTCATGTGCTTTCTAATTTTGCTTGCTACTTTTCGACTTCCTGTTACCAGCGTTACCTGTTTCCATTTTGACCTACCCCAAAGCTTCCCATTCCCCTGACAGAGATAGTTTAAACCCTCCCCAGTAGCATTAGCAAATCTCTGTGAGAATATTAGTCCCGATCAGGTGTAACCCATCTTGAACAGGTCCCACATGCCCCAGAACCAGTCCTGATATCTCAGGAATCTGATGCCCTACCCCCTACACCAATTCCCTAGCCTTATGTTGAATTGCTCAATCCTCCTATTCCTATACTCTGTATCACATGGCACTGGGAGTAAGCCTGAGATTATTGCTTTTGAGGTGCTGCTTTTTTAACTCCCTAAAATCTGCTTTCAGGATCTCATCCCTCTTCAATACCTATATAATTAGTACCAGGATGGACTATGATCTCTGGCTTTCATCCCAGAAGGATGTCCTTCAGCCACTCCGTGATATCAGATATAGGAAGTTAGGTAGGGAGTTTAGAAGAAGGAACGCAAAGGTAGTAATCTCGGGATTGCTGCCTGTGCCACGAGACAGTGAGGGAAGGAACAGAATAAGGTGGAAGATAAATGCGTGGCTGAGGGATTGGAGCAGGGGTCAGGGATTCAGGTTCCTGGATCATTGGGACCTCTTCAGGGGCAGGTGCGGCCTGTACAAAAAGGACGGGTTTCACTTAAATCCCAGGGGGACCAATATCCTGGCGGGAAGGTTTGCTAAGGCTACTGGGGAGTGTTTAAACTAGAATGGTTGGGGGGTGGGAATCAAAATGAGGTGACTGGGAGAGAGGAGGTTAGCTTAAAAATAAAAGGGGCTTGTAGACAGTGTGAGAGGGAGGATACACAGGTGACGGAGAAGGGGAGCGCTCAGACCGAAGGGTTGAGATGTGTGTATTTTAACGCAAGGAGTGTAGTGAACAAAATGGATGAGCTTAGAGCGTGGATCACTACTTGGAAGTGTGATGTGGTGGCCATTACAGAGACTTGGTTATCTCAGGGACAGGACTGGATACTTCAAGTGCCGGGTTTCAGATGTTTCAGGAGGGACAGGGAAGGAGGCAAAAGAGGTGGGGGAGTGGCACTGTTGATCAGGGATAGTGTCACAGCTGTAGAAAAGATGGACGCCACAGAGGGATTGTCTATGGAATCTCTGTGGGTGGAGGTTCGCAACAGGAAGGGGTCAATGACTTTACTGGGTGTTTTCTAAAGGCCGCCCAATAGTAGCAGGGATGTGGAGGAGCAGATTGGGAAGCAGATCCTGGAGAGATGTGATAATAACAGAGTGGTCGTGATGGGAGATTTTAATTTCCCGAATATCGATTGGAATATCCCTAGGGTAAGGGGTTTCGATGGGGAGGAGTTTGTTAGGTGTGTTCAGGAGGGCTTCCTGACACAGTATGTGGATAAGCCTACAAGAGGAAAGGCTGTACTTGATTTGGTATTAGGAAATGAACCTGGGCAGGTGTCAGATCTCTGTGGGAGAGCATTTTGGGAATAGTGATCATAACTCTCTCTCCTTTACATTAGCATTGGAGAGAGATAGGATCAGTCAAGCTAGGAAAGTGTTTATTTGGAGTAAGGGCAATTATGAGGCTATTAGGCAGGAAATTAGAGGCATAAATTGGAAGGAGGGTTTCTCAGGGAAATGTACAGAAGAAATGTGGCAAATTTTCAAGGAAAATTTGTCTGGAGCTCTGCACAGCAACGTTCCAATGAGACAGGGGAGTTATGGTAGGTTACAGGAACCATGGTGCATGAAAGCTGTAACAAATTTAGTCAAGAAGAAAAGAAAAGTGAAGGGGCATGGGATACAAGGGGACATTGCCTTGTGGATTCAGAACTGGCTTGCCCACAGAAGGCAAAGAGTGGTTGTAGATGGGTCTTTTTCAGCATGGAGGTCGGTCACCAGTGGAGTGCCCCAGGGACCCTTGCTCTTTGTGATTTTTATAAATGACCTGGATGAGGAAGTGGAAGGATGGATTGGCAAGTTTGCTGATGACACAAAGGTTGGTGGTGTGGATAGTGTAGAGGGATGTCAGCAGTTGCAACGAGACATTGGGCGGCATGGTAGCACAGTGGTTAGCACTGCTGCTTCACAGCTTCAGGGTCCTGGGTTCGATTCCCGGCTCGGGTCACTGTCTGTGTGGAGTTTGCACATTCTCCTCGTGTCTGCGTGGGTTTCCTCCGGGTGCTCCGGTTTCCTCCCACAGTCCAAAGATGTGCGGGTTAGGTTGATTGGCCAGGTTAAAAATTGCCCCTTAGAGTCCTGAGATGCGTAGGTTAGAGGGATTAGTGGGTAGAAATATGTGGGGGTAGGGCCTGGGTGGCATTGTGGTCGGTGCAGACTCGTTGGGCCGAATGGCCTCCTTCTGCATTGTAAGGATTCTATGATTCTATGATTCTATTCTATGATAAGATGCAGGACTGGGCGGAGAAGTGGCAGATGCACTTCAACCCAGATAAGTGTGTGGTGGTTCATTTTGGCAGGTCGAATAGGATGAAAAACTATAATATTAAGGGTAAGACGCTTGGCAGTGTGGAAGATCAGAAGGATCTTGGGGTCCGGGTTCATAGGACGCTCAAAGCAGCGTCGCAGGTAGAGGCTGTGGTTAAGAAGGCGTATGGAATACTGGCCTTTATCAATAGAGGAATTGAATTTCGAAATCGGGAGATAATGCTGCAGCTGTATAGGACCCTGGTCAGACCCCACCTGGAGTACTGTGCCCAGTTCTGGTCGCCTCATTACAGAAAGGATATGGAAGCCATAGAACGGGTGCAGAGGAGATTTATAAGGATGTTGCCTGGATTAGGTGGCATACCTTATGAGGATAGGTTGAGAGAGCTAGGTCTTTTCTCCTTGGAGAAGCGAAGGATGAGAGGTGACCTGATAGAGGTGTATAAGATGTTGAGAGGTATTGATAGAGTGGATTCTCAGAGGCTTTTACCCAGGGCTGAAATGGTTGCCACAAGAGATCACAGGTTTAGGGTGCTAGGCAGTAGGTACAGAGGAGGTGTTAGGGGTAACTTTTTCACTCAGAGGGTGGTGGGTGCGTGGAATCGGCTGCCGGTAGTGGTGGTGGAGGCGGATTCAATAGGGTCTTTTAAGAGACTTTTGGATAAGTTCATGGAAGTTCGTAAGATAGAGGGTCATAGGTAAGCCTAGTAGGTAGGGACATGTTCGGCGCAACATGTGGGCCGAAGGGCCTGTTTGTGCTGTAGCTTTTCTATGTTCTATGTTCTATATCCTTGACTCTGGCACCAGGGAGCCAACATAGCTTCCTGGAGTCACATTTACAGCTGCAGAGCCAATTGTCTGATCCCCCAGCTATCAAATCCTCTATTACTACTGCTCTTCCACTCTTCTTCCTTCCCTCTTGTGCAGCTGAACCCCCGTGAGGCAAAGGACTTGGCTCTGGTGCACACCCCTGAGGAACCATCACCCTCACCAGTATCCAAATGGAAACCCAATTAGCAAGCAAGATAGATTCTAAAGACTCCTGTACTACTTGTTTTGTTCTCTTAGACAGCCTAGCAATCTCCCATTCCCTCGCTGCCTACATGCTTCTAATGTGTGGTGTGACCACCTCCCTAAACACACTTTCCACATGGAGTTCAGGCTTCTGCAGGTGGTGACACATCCTGTAGATGTGTTTGTCCTGGAAACATGTCACAGTCATGACTTCCCACAATTCTCAGCCTGTGCATTCCACTTGGCCAAGCTTACCTATCATATTGTAACTTCACAAGCTATTTATTAAAATTAGAATAAGTTAAATACTAGTTACTCACTAATCAGGTTCTTCCCCTGTAGCAAAGTAAGGGCCAACAAGAGCAGCACGGTGGCACAGTGGTTAGCGTTGCTGCCTCACAGTGCCAGGGACCCAGGTTCGATTCCTGGCTTGGCTCACTGTCTGTGCGGAATCTGCACGTTCTCCCCGTGTCTGCGTGGGTTTCCTCCAGGTGCTCCAGTTTCATCCCACAGCCTGAAAGACACGCTGGTTAGGTGCATTGGCCATGCTAAATTCTCCCTCACTGTACCCGAACAGGTGCTGGAGTGTGGCGACTATGGGATTTTCACAGTAACCTCACTGCAGTGAGAAATACATTTGACTTCATTGAGCACAATAACCTCTGTTATTCACAACTGTCAAAAGGTTTGTGAAGAAAACAGCCATGAAAAGTCCAGAGATTGTCAAGATTGTTTTTCTTTCATGCAGCAAGTGGAATGTATTGTTAATGAGACTAATAAATAAACAAACACCTCTGTTCCCCCTGCCCACAGAACCGAGAACCACCCTTCCCCACCACCACGGACATCCCCCCCCCCCCCCCCCCCTCCCCCCCTCCCCCCCCCACCCATGGCCCCCAGGTCCTCCCGTGCCTTCCATGGACAGGTAGCCCGAGCACCACCCCATAGACACCCCCGGTATTGCCCTTGGCAGTGCCCTTGGCCGTGCCCACCAGCAATGCCCCTGGCAGTGCTCTCTACTGCATGGCGGAAACCCCGCTATATCACAGGTGGCAGGGGGGGCAGGGACAAATGGGCAGGGAATTCCCACAGGCCTAAAAGCCGTTTTGGGTCTTCTGCTTGACTCTCTACCCCTCCGCCATTCCCACCAACATGTGTTAGCACTGAGAATTATCATGCCTTCCTCTGTTATTGAAGTGTGTATTTACTAATGCCAGATTGAGGAACCCAGCATTTAAGAGTTCAGAATGAAATTTGTAAAATTGAATTCAATAAATCTGATAAGTCAGAAAACTGCCCATAAAAGCTTCCGGACATTATAAAAAAAGGGGGAGGGGTGGGGGAGGCAATTTCAACGGGAAAACCAAAAATCAATATCATGCTGGAGTGAATTTACAGCGGGACCTTCTGCTGGTGCCCGTCATGGTGATCCCACTAATGGGATACAAATGAAGACCTGACCACCCACACCCGATTCTTTGCACACCAGCAGGAAAACATGCCATTGTGTAACACATCTGGAACAGCGTGGCATGCAGATGTGTCTCACCTGGACAATGCCTGGGACTGCCTCAGGAATTCAGGATGGAGGCTGCCAGCAACCCTGGAACCCAGAAAATCACAGATGTGGGTGGGGGAGCATTTGCAGGTGGACCTTCCAGATTCTGTGTCCGGGAGGAGGTCCATCTTCCAGCCTCAGAGTGCTTCCGGAGATCCACCTTCATTTTCATTCTTTCTTCAATGGTGGGTTAGTG
This sequence comes from Mustelus asterias, assembly GCF_964213995.1. Classification (NCBI taxonomy): domain Eukaryota; kingdom Metazoa; phylum Chordata; class Chondrichthyes; order Carcharhiniformes; family Triakidae; genus Mustelus; species Mustelus asterias. The sequence continues at coordinate 48,564,836 of NC_135805.1, forward strand.
ATTTTGGGCACATTTTCAATATGGCACCCAGAAAGGACCGTGAACTACGCAGCATCCTGTCTGCCTTGCCACGAACACGGCGCAAAACACCCAGTTGCACAATTAATGATATTGTGGCCAAAAGATTCGGCATGTTTTCCCGCCAGCCTCTGCAGCGGGAAACACTTCTTGTTCCCACCCCAGCCATGGGACTTCATCCCCAGGTGGGACAATTCCACCCTTCATGCTCTCAGTGAGTTGATAGGTGGGGAATAAATGTGACTTCATCAATGTAACCCACATCCCAAAGAGAGCAGCATTTTCTTTTATTTACGAGTCCATGGGGTCTGGGCATTGCTGACAAGGCCAGCATTTATTGCCCATTCATAATACATCACACATGTTAGATTCACCCACCACAATGGCACTTGCTGAATTCACCTAATTTTCTTGAATAAATAAGCAATAATTCCTTCAACTCCTGTCAGTCGTACAGTTGCCATCATTGCAAAGTTGCAGGGTTCCTGCCAAAAAATGACATTGGACATATGCTAAGTCAAGAACCCAGTAATCTGGAAAAATGGCAACAACACAACAGCTCATTTATATTGCTAAAAAGTTAACTAATAAAAAAGGTACAGTTACCATAACTACAATCACAGATGTTAATTTGCTTGAAATTACAGCAGTAAGGTTGCCAGTTTGTACCTCTGTGCATGGATGCTGTTTGTTAGTTTATGAGGTGAGGCCCTGCTCCTCTTCTAAGTGCCCAAATTTGTTTCAGTTGTGCAGAACCTGAGCTCCTGCAAAGATCTGCACGGTCTTGTTTGAGCAAATTGAGTTTTTCAGTCTGGGCAGATTTTAATGTTGGTGACCAGGGTCTCGCCTGCTGGAAAACCAGCTGGTTTGCCTCCACTGGGGAAAGCCAGCTGGAATTAAATGCACGTCAGGCACTGAACTGCCCTCGGTCGGGGCCTATGTCAAGAATTAGGACCCTTGGGGGTGGATAACCCGCTTCAGCCGAGAACTGTTGATCAATCAGAGGCTGTCACCTCTCCATTGCCCATGAGCACCACTGGACTAGAGGCCTAGGATTGACGTGGGACCCAGGCCACAAGTGAATGAGGGTGGGATAAGAGTCACAGGGAGGTGGGTCACAGGCAGGAACTGGGGGTGATCTTTAAAAAGAATGGGGCATGGGACTCAGCAGGCCCCCCTTTCTCGATTCTGGTCCCCTCGATCTGGCATTGAGTGCCTTTGAATAAGGGAAACCCCACTGGAAGCCTGCAAGCATTTGCTTTTCAGGCTCCCCACATGGCGGCTCTCCTGCCTGTTGCTGAGCAGCAGCAGCATGAGGCCCTTAAGTGGCCATTAATTGCACACTTAAGGATCGCAATTAGCATCTGGGTCAGAAGGCCATTCACGTGCCGTGCTGCCCCAGAAATAATCGGGCAGAGGTGCCATGTCTCCACCTGCACCTCCCCATCTGATAAAATGCCCCACTGACTCCTACTTGCTGGGAGTGGACATGAAATTCAGTCCAATATTCGCATCAGGCAAGCTTCTTATCAATGTTCCCCTGAGAGGTTATATCAAAGGTTGCAGTGTTACCAATGTAATTTACTGTTAAGAAAAGCAGTAAGTTTTTATTTAAGAAGTCTTTGTTGAATATCATTTATTTATTGTTGCAACTGAAAATTTCAGTAGGATTGCCACAGACTGAACAAAATATGAATGGTACAACAATGCCCTCTAATGGATGACGACAAATAGTGACAAGGAAACTCAGGACAGTTCTAAATAATACTGCACCTGCCATAACTGAGCACTGAAGTCCCTTTGCCTGATCAATGGCAGCGCAGGAGTTTTGATATGTGTTTCTGTTAAGGAGACGGTGACAGCTGTTTTATGTCATGGCACGTCACCAACAAAGTTATTCTATTTTAATTTCAATTCTAGAGTCACTTCATCAATAGTAGATCAATAAACTGTGAAGGTGCGACCTAAGGAGTGACAATGTGGAGAGAGCTGGCAGTGCACACACGGTGATGAAGGCATTTTATGATATTTTAAGGCACATTGGTTTTGGTACTGTGGAGATATGCTCATAAAAAAGCAAGAAACAGCATTCTCGTTCAACAGCAATAACATGCACTAATGTAGTGACATAAAAACATCCCAAGGAACATACATAGAAAAAAATGTATATCAGGTCAAACAAGGAGATTAGGAGAGATGATCAAAAGCTTGATTGAAATGCTGAATATTAAGGAGAATCTTAAAGCTGGTGACAGACAGGAAGAGCACCCATCCACATGCCAATCAGGAAATGGCATGACCAGCCCGGGTGGGCCTTCATCTGGAATCAAGACCCCTGGGATGGATGTTGTGCCTATTGATTATTGTCCGCTAATCAGAGGCTTGCAGCTCTTGTGCTGAACGGCAGCAATATGGAGGTTGCGGCTGCTGCTGGAAGGACAGGCACCCGAGTGCCAGGATCACAGAGTGACTGAGGCCACAGGTAAGTAGTATGGAGGGTGGGGGTGAATTCGTGTGTTGGGCATCATGGGGAGAAGGGTGCAAAGGAGTCAGCGGCAAGGGCAGGGGGGTTGGGAGTAACTCTCAGCGGGTCCCCTTTTCCCATTATCAAGTTTCTTCATCAGGCACTGAGTGCCTTTAGCCGAGTGGAACCCCCTTCGCTCCTCCGCTCCCGTGAAGCTGACAAGCTGGCCATATGGTTTTAGATGCCGTGCACACCATGGGTGCGATTCTCCCAGTCCGTTGCACTGCTGTAGCAGCGCAGCAGGCTGGGAGACATAAGCGGAGACTGTGTCGCGGGCTTCCTGCTGGGCGCCACGGCCTCCGCGCATCTCCGGCCGCCAGATTTCCGATGGCGTCAGCTCCATGGTGCGGAGCTAGTTAAAATATTTAAATTCTAATTTAAATCTTATTAGCGGGCCTGGAGGCTGACAGTGTGGAGCTATTGCACATACGCTGATCTTGGCGCTGACAGATCAGCTCATGTGCACTGGCCCCGCTCAGCGCTAAGCTGCCGGCCTCTCCAGCGGGAATAGGCCCCACCCCCAGATTTTTAACAAGATTGACGCTTAGGTACTCTTCAGTGCAGAGTGTGGGAGGTTTATTTTGAAAATCCCACTGAAAAAAGCAATGGGATTTACTCCAGTTTTTACGCAAATTCGGCACTTAAGAGTTTTTTCGGGAGAATTCCACCCCACATGACAACAAGCCTAACGACAGATGGGTTAATACCAGCGGTGGTGGGATGAGGTCCATAATTGGCCATTTAAGGCCTTTGTCCAGGGGCTTTCCCACCTCTGACCTAACTCTGGAGGGGACAGGAAGGTGCGGGGTTCCAGTACGTCACCATCCCACCTAATGGTATGGTCTTCCCACTTCCCAGCTCGCCACTTGCAAGAGCGGAAGATTCCGCCCTGGGAGTCAACATTCATCATGAAAAAGATGAGTGGTGAACACGTGTGACCTGGTCCCGAACATCATGCAAGTAGAGCATTGGATTGGAGCTGGAATATGGAAGGTTGGCCAGGTCAGTGTTGAAACAGCCAAGTATGGAGATGGGAAAGACATAGATGATGGTATCATCAGCAAGTGAGCTGAGATGGGGCAAAGGGCAGGACAATGTTACCAAGATGGGAATAGACAGTGCTTGTGATGGGTATGGAAATTGAAACAAAGCTCCAAGTTATACACACGCTGAAATTCTAGCTAGTTTGATTCAACTTGAGTCAGTGGCCAAGAAGAGAACTATTGTCAATAGTAAGGATTGGGAGTTTGTGGTGGAGAACAGTGTGATCGTCAATTTCAGTTCCCAATGTTGAGCTGGAAGAAGTTGCAGTTCCTTCAAAACTGGATGTTGGACAAACAACATTATAACATAGAAACTGTAGAGAAGATCATGAAAGATAGCAGAGGGTGAAAGAAGCTCTATTGTAATCAGCCAGCCTATGCTTGTAAAGACAAAACAATGGATAGCACTGCTGCCTCACAGCGCCAGCGACCCGGGTTCAATTCTGGCCTTGGGTGACTGTGTAGAGTTTGCACATTCTCCTTGTGTCTGCGTGGGTTTTCCCCAAGTGCTCTAGTTTCCCCCCACAGTCCAAAGATGTGCAGGCTAGGTGGACTGGCTGTGCTAAATTATGCCTTTGAGTCCAAATATGTGTAGGTTAGGGGGAATAGTGAGGTAACTGTGTGGGGTTATGGGGATAGGCTTGGGGATGGCCGTGGGTAAGATGCTTTGTCAGAGGGTTGGAGGAAACTTGCTGGGTCGAATGGCCTCTTCTGCATTGTAAGGAGTCTACGATTCTATGAAAACAAAATGTCGGCTGTTAAATGTAATTCTGCAATTGGGCATCACTTGTTGAACAATCGTCAGTGTGCTAATAAGTACATTAGGGTTTCCCAAACTGTGGCTTGTGACCCCCAGTAGGGCTATGACATGGCATTTTGGAGTTGCAAGCTCCAAGGTGCAATTATTGCTGGGGAGCTCCTACCAATTATTAACTGCCATAAGGGTTTTTAAAATAGTCTACATTTTTTAATGATGAGTGTGGTCTAAGTGGCCAATCTTAGAGGCCTTTATTCCTGCTTCAAAAGAACCAGTGAAAAGCTAGGCACTTCTTATGCTGTTTAAACAGTCTCCTGCATGCATACCCCCTCCCCTCCTCCCACCCTACCTAGCTCACACTCTGGAGTCATGGCAATTTTCAAGCCTCAAAAATTGGGTCATAGTGGGAAAAGGTTCAGGAAGCACTGAGCTACACCAACAATCAACTGAGATATAATCAGCCAAATTCATAATATGACCCATTGATGCTTGCTCGAAGTTTCATTCATTCAAATGTGGGTGCCTGATCTCTGCAACCCAAAGGAATATGTTCAAGCCTTGTGCCTTTTTTGAATTACCCAGGAGCTTTGGGAGTTTAGAGTTCCCTGTTGCGCTCATCATGGCAATTGCCCAGCCAATCAGAATCAACATGGGGAGGTGATGGCATGGTGGTATTGTCATTGAGCTAGTAATCCAGAGACCCAGGTTAATACCCTGGGGATCCATATTTGAATCCCACCACGGCAAATGGTGAAATATAAATTCAATAAAAATCTGGATTAAAAAGTCTAATGGTGACCATGAAACTCTTGTCATAAAAACCCATCTGCTTCATGAATGCCTTTCAGGAAGAAAACCAACTACCCCTACCTGGTCTGGTGTAAATGTGACTCCAGAGCCACCGCAAGGTGGTTGATTCTTAAATGCCTTCTGAAATTGCCTAGCAAGCCACTCAGTTCATGGGCAATTAGGCATGAGCAATAAATGCTGGCCTGGCCAGTGATGTCCACATCCAATGAATAAAAAGAAACTTGAAACCAATTTTCCTCCTGTAGTATAAACACTGGAATGATAATTTGAAATTTGGCATTCTTGTGTTTGTCCTGATGAGTTAGAGACAGCTGCGGGATTTTTCGACCCCGCTCGCCCCAAGACCGAGGTCAATGGACCGTTGCATGGTCTATGTCCCACCCGCTAGGACTCCCGTGGCGGGAGGGATGGGAAAATTCCGCCCAACATGTCTCTCTTTACGGCAACGTTCAAGTTCAGAAAACAAGAGAAATTGGGTTTGGATCTGGGTTAGCCTTTTCACTCAGATGCAGCAAACAGCCATTGCCAATTCCATTCCTGACTGGTATGATTTAGTCCACTAAGAGTCTGTCTCTAGCTTTTCCTTTCTTTCAGTCAGTCACTGGGTGAGTCTACTAACTCACTGGGTGCAGAATTACAGATGAGAACCAATATGTTTGTACTTGGTATCAAAGCACACAGACTGGATTGCCAGATTCCCTTTATAAAACGTGTCACATTTTAATGGAGACTACCTTTCTGTACATGGTGATCTACCACCAGAATGGTTTTCCAGAGTTTGTTCCATATATGTTTTAATCTGGGTTTTTTATTTGTCTCTGGTGCTCTCTAGTGAGAGAATGTTGCCCATACTGGCGAACGGAGCATTTTTTTATTTTGTGTCCAACGAAACGTTATCTTGTGTAGTGCAAGGAGATAGACAAGATAACAAAGGAGGGACGCATGTGAGAAGGACAGAAAGAAGCTCCCATTATGTAAGTAATGAAGAGAAGGAAGGTCGTTTTGTGATGTTGTTTAGGGTTTTTCGAAAAACGTCAAATGAAGACCATAGAGCTGGTCAGTCATCTGTCAGAGGAGCAGATGACCTCAGCGTATGACAGGACGGGTAGATGCCTTGCTCGAGGCATAATGGAAGCAGTTCCCTTTCATGGCTTGCAAATCCCTTGTGTAACTGACAGGCCTGAAAAAGAGACGGCAAGAGTGGGTTTAATCTAATCTAATTCCAGCAAATCCTGCTTGACCTGTCATGCTTATTCCCTCTGAGGAGAGCACAGGTGCACTTTGTGCCTATCAAGGTGTGGATACCTGTGGTTGCAGTTTTAGAAAATCCTCCTTTAATGAAGAGAGCAGCAGGTCAGGGAATGAGAGCACATTCTTCTACTGCTTTGCTTCAACAAGTGCAAATGTTAATACCTCGAGTCTATGGCACCCGCTTAATAATTCTGTCAACAATGAATAGAACAACCTGATTACTTTTCACAAACTTCATTCAGATTCTTTGATTAATGTCATTGTATTTAACTGTAACATATCATTCAACTTAATTTGAAAAAGGGAAGCAATGGATTAATCATATATCCAAGCCTCAGTAAATTCCTCTTAGCCTCAATGATCCCTTTGCAACAAAACCTTGTTCCCAATACTTAACAGGAATTTGCACTGACATGTATGGGCTGTGCCACAAAATCTCTGGAACATGTTTAACTCTACGTAAAGTTTCAGAAAAAAACAACTTACTTCAAGTTGTAATCTTAATTATTCTTTTTTGAAAACTCTGTTGATTCAAAATTAAAATTACACATTGATGACAGACCCGGCTGTGACAAAGCAAATCACAAAATTCAATTTAGATATCTCAATTACATCAACATTAACACAGCTTACTGTTAGAAAGGTAGGGGAGTCTAAAACTAGAGGACATAGGTTTAAGGTGAGAGGGGAGAGATACAAAAGTGTCCAGAGGGGCAAATTTTTCATTCAGAGGGTGGTGAGTGTCTGGAATGAGCTGCCAGAGGTAGGAGTAGAGGCGGGTATAATTTCGCCTTTTAAAAAGCATTTAGACAGTTACATCGGTAAGATGGGTATAGAGGGATATGGGCCAAATGCAGGCAATTGGGACTAGCTTAGTGGTAAAAACTGGGCAACATGGACAAGTTGGGCCGAAGGGCCTGTTTCCATGCTGTAAACCTCTATGACTCTATAACTCGGCAAGAATGCTGAGGAATGGGGTGTTTGGGGTTAATGATCAAAGCTAACTAATTCGAGAAGGATGTGGTCATGTGTTTTAACAAATGAAATTGCAAAGTACCTGATCAGCTGATGAGCTCTTGGCAACATTAAATTTCACGTATAATGAAGATTTGATTTGATTTGAATTGATTTATTGTTACAGGTATTAGTATAGAGTGAAAAGTATTGTTTCTTGCACGCTATACAGACAAAGCATACCATACATAGAAAAGGAAAGGAGAGAATGCAGAATGTAATGTTACAGTCATAGCTAAGGTGTAGAGAAAGACCAACTTAATACGAGATAAATCCATTCAAAGCCTGATGACAGCAGGGAAGAAGCTGTTCTTGAGTCGGTTGGTACATGACCTCAGACTTTTGTATCTTTTCCCCGACAGAAGGAAGTGGAAGAGAGTATGACCAGCATGCGTGGGGTCCTTGATTATGCCGGCTACCTTTCCGAGGCAGTGGGAAGTGTAGGCAGAGTCAATGGGTGGGAGGCTGGTTTGCGTGATGGATTGGGCTACGTTCACAACCCTTTGTAGTTTTTTACGGTCTTGAACAGAGCAGGAGCCGTACCAAGCTGTTATACAACCAGAAAGAATGCTTTCTATGGTGCATCTGTAAAAGTTGGTGAGAGTCATAATGGACATGCCACATTTCCTTAGCCTCTTGAGAAAGTAGAGGCGTTGGTAGGCTTTCTTAACTATAGCATCAGCATGGAGGGACCAGGACAGGTTGTTGGTAACTTGAAGCATCTCCACTTCATCCCGGTCATCCACTATGCTTCCTGAAGTCGATAACTCCTCCTTTGTTTTGTTGACATTGGGGTTGTTTTGTTGATAGTGGGAAAGATTATTGTCATCACACCAGTTCACCAGATTCTCTATCTCTTTCCTGTACTCAGTTTCATCGTTGTTTGAGTTCTGACCCACTACGGTGGTATCATCAGCAAACTTGAAATTCGAATTGGAGGGGAATTTGGCCACACAGTCATAGGTGTATAAGGAGTATAGTAAAGGGCTGAGGGCACAGCCTTGTGGGGCACCGGAGTTGAGGATGATCATGGAGGAGGTGTTGTTGCCTATTCTCACTGATTGTGGTCTGTGAGTTAGGAAGTCTAGGATCCAGTCGTAGAGGGAGGTGCCGAGGCCCAGGCCACGGAGTTTGGAGATGAGTTTTGTGGGAATAATGATGTTGAAGGCTGAGCAGTAATCAAATTGGAGTCTGACATAGATGTCTTTGCTATCTAGGTGTTCCAGGGTTGAGTGTACGGCGAGGGAACTGGCATCTACTGTGGACCTGTTGTGGTGATGGATGAACTGTAGTGGATCCAGGCTATCTGAGAGGCTGCAATTGTTTCGTGCCATCACTAACCTTTTGAAGGGCTTCATAATGCTGGATGTTATTTTGCTTTCGAATGTGTCAAGACTCAATAATCTAATCAGAGTTGTGAAAAGATGGAGACCCAACATAAATGTTTGAAGTTTATTTTATTAGTGTCACAAGTAGGCTTATATTAAAACTGTAATGAAGTTACTGTGAAAATCCCCTGGTCGCCACACTCCGGCGCCTGTTCGGGTACACTGAGGGAGAATTTAGCATGGCCAATGCATCTAACCAGCACACCTTTTGGAGTGCGGGAGGAAACTGGAGCACCCGGAGGAAACCCACACAGCCACAGGAAGAACATGCAAACTCCACACAGACAGTGACTGTGGTGGACCTCAGTTGTGCCTTTGTCCTATATGGACCACCGTTGTGTGTGCTTGTCATACCTGGACACATCCCCTTCCAGTTTGGTTCCTCCCCTCGGCACCTAGTATAAAGGTGGCTGTCTCCTCCCCCTTGTTCAGTCCAGGTTGGTTATATGTTGGGATCTGCTCCTGATTCTGTTGTGAATAAAAGCCTACACTTATATTGGTATATCGGTAGTCTTTCGCCTTATTGGTAGCGCATCAATTTTATTCACAACAGTTACTAGTATGGAGCAGTTTCTAAAACCCGACAAGTTAGCATTAGGCCCTCAAGAGGTTGGAGCCTCTGATAAATTTGATCATTGGTTGGACTGCTTCGAAGCATTCGTCGACACCGCTACGGCCATCGACACCAACGCCGCTAAACTCCACGTGCTCCGCGCCCGGGTAAGCGAAGCTGTCTATGGAATCTTCCGGGACGCTGCTACTTACGCGGACGCTATCGAACTCCTAAAAGGGCAGTTCCGAAAGAGCCCTAACGTGGTTTACGCCAGACACCTGCAACCTAACTACCCGCAAGCGGCAGCCAGGAGAATCGTGCGCCCAATTTCTGCGCGCCCTGCGAGTCCTCGCTCGAGCTTGTGACTGTAAGGCTGTTACAGCAGCTCAGAACATGGAGGACCTGATCCGCGACGCCTACATTGCGGGCATTGAGTCTACATACATCCAGCAGCGCCTGCTGGAACAAGATGACCTAGATCTCCGGAAAATGGCCACGATGGCTGAAACGCTAGAAGCAGCCTCCCATAATCTCGGGTCTTACCTTGCATCCCATTCTACCGACGGCTCCACCGCGACGGCTGTTCCGGCGGGGCCCAAATGTTACTTTTGTGGCCTACCTAAGCACCCTCGGCGTCGCTGCCCAGCAAAGGACGCGATTTGCTCCGGATGCGGTAAGCTAGGCCACTTAGTTAAAGTCTGTCGAGCAAAGCCGCTTCCGAAGCCTCGTGGAGCCATGTGTGCTCCGAGGGCGCAGCCATCTTTAATGCAGGCGGCGGCTGCGCGCGAATCGCCATCTTTGATGCGGTCACCGGAAGTGCGGGAATCGCCATCTTTGATGCGGTCACCGGAAGCACAGGAATCGCCATCTTTGATGCTGTCACCGGAAGTGCGGGAGTCGCCATCTTTGAGACTGGCATCAAGGCGAGCTGAGCAGGAAGCTTCATCCGTGACGTCATCAGATGGCGACGAAGATGGATTTTTCTTCAATTCAACGGTGGCATCGATTTGCCTGGACCAGTCGCAGCCTCATCAACTCTCCAAGTCCATAATGGAGATCAAGGTAAATGGTTATGCAGAAAACTGCCTGTTTGACTGTGGGAGCACAGAAAGTTTTATACACTCTCGCACAGTGCGTCAATATGCCCTTCCGGTGCGACCCTGGAGCCAGACCATCTCCATGGCCTCGAATTCCCACTCAGTGGAGGTCCTCGGGTGCTGCTTGGTGACGCTGACGGTACAGGGCACAGTCTACGAGCGTTTTCGGCTCCTCGTGCTGCCGCGACTCTGCGCAGCTGTACTGCTGGGGTTAGATTTCCTCAGCCATCATAGGAGCGTCATCCTGCAGTACGATGGCCCTTATCCCCCGCTCTCCGTCTGCAAGGCGCCGTCACGGCAGCGCCCCTCGCGCACCACCTGCAGTCTCTCGACCCTCAAGATCACCCCCCCCCCCCGTTATTTGATAACCTCACCCCGGATTGTAGGCCTATAGCCACCAAGAGTACGCGCTATAGTGCGGATGACCGGGCCTTCGTTCGGTCCGAGGTACAACGGCTGCTCCGGGAAGGGATTATCCAGGCCAGCACCAGCCCCTGGAGGGTGCAAGTGGTCGTAGTTAAATCGGGGGAGAAACACCGCATGGTGATTGACTACAGCCAGACCACAAATAGGTATACTCAACTAGATGCGTATCCTCTTCCCCGCATCGCGGACATAGTCAACCGCATCACGCACTATAGGGTTTTCTCGACGATCGATTTGAAATCGGCTTACCACCAGCTCCCTATCCGCTTGGAGGATCGCCCATATACTGCCTTTGAGGTGGATGGCCCCCTCTACCAGTTCCTCCGAGTCCCCTTTGGTGTCACCAATGGGGTCTCAGTCTTCCAACGGGCCATGGATCAAATGGTAGACCAGCACGGGCTACGGGCCACTTTCCCGTATCTGGATAACGTCACCATCTGCGGCCATGACCTGCAGGATCATGATGCCAACCTACAAAAATTCCTTCGTACGGCCACTCTCCTGAACCTCACATATAATGAGGCGAAGTGTGTTTTCCAGACACGCCGCCTCGCCATCCTTGGGTACGTGATAGAAAATGGTGTCCTTGGCCCCGACCCAACCCGTATGCATCCCCTTATGCAGCTTCCCCTCCCTACTACCCTCAAAGCACTGAGGAGATGCCTGGGCTTCTTCTCCTATTATGCCCAGTGGGTTCCCCGTTACGCAGATAAAGTCCATCCGCTCCTAAAATCGACCTCTTTTCCCCTGGCGGAGGAGGCCCGTCGGGCCTTCGACGACATCAAAGCGGACATCGCGAAGGCCGCGATGCACGCTGTGGACGAATCCATCCCATTCCAAGTGGAAAGTGATGCGTCTGACTTTGTCCTAGCCGCCACCCTTAACCAGAGGGGCCGTCCGGTGGCCTTCTTTTCCCGGACCTTACAAGGCCCTGAGATTCGACACTCCTCGGTCGAGAAAGAGGCCCAGGCCATCGTGGAAGCCGTCCGGCACTGGCGCCATTATCTCGCGGGCCAACGATTCACCTTAATTACGGACCAGCGGTCAGTTGCCTTCCTGTTTAACACCAGGCAAAAGGGCAAGATTAAGAATGACAAGATCTTGCGGTGGAGGATTGAGCTCTCCACCTACAGATATGACATCATGTACTGGCCTGGGAAGCTCAATGAGCCCCCAGACGCCCTGTCCCGTGGATCATGCGCCAGCGCCCAACTAGACCAGCTACAGTCCCTCCATAACGACCTCTGTCATCCGGGTGTCACCAGATTTTTCCATTTGGTTAAGTCCCGTAACCTGCCCTTCTCCCTTGAGGAAGTCCGGACGATTAACAGGCAATGCAGGGTCTGCGCTGAGTGCAAACCGCAGTTCTACCGGCCAGGTAGGGCGCACCTTATAAAGGCCACTCGCGCGTTCGAGCGCCTTAGCATTGATTTTAAAGGCCCCCTCCCCTCCTCTAACCGCAATGTTTATTTCCTGAATATCATTGACGAATACTCACGTTTCCCTTTTGCCTTCCCCTGCTCGGACATGACCACGGCTACAGTGATTCGGACCCTGAACAAGCTCTTCACCCTGTTCGGCTTCCCAGCCTATGTCCATAGCGAACGTGGGTCCTCTTTCATGAGTGACGAGCTGAGGCAGTACCTGCTCGCCAAAGGCGTTGCCTCCAGCCGCACCACTAGCTATAACCCCAGGGGCAATGGTCAGGTAGAGCGGGAGAACGCAACCGTCTGGAAGGCCGTTCTATTAGCGTTACGGTCTAGGGGCCTTCCAGTCAGCCGTTGGCAAGACGTCCTTCCGGACGCATTCCATTCCATTAGGTCACTCTTGTGCACAGCGACCAATACGACCCCTCACGAGCGGATGTTTTCGTTTCCCAGGAAGTCCTCCTCGGGTACTTCGCTCCCGGATTGGCTGATGTCCCCGGGGCCTGTCCTGCTTCGGAAGCATGTCCGGACCCATAAGGCAGATCCCTCGGTCGAGGAGGTCCAATTGCTCCACGCTAATCCTCAATATGCTTACGTAGCGTACCCTGATGGGCGGGAAGACACGGTTTCTGTCCGTGACTTGGCACCCGCGGGTGCCCCTGAGGTCACCACGTCCTTCCGCCCCATGGTCCCTGGTGTCGACCACTCGGAGACTGCTGCGCCTCTTCCTCCCTCAGTCCCTGTCCCCAATGTAGTGCGCCCTGAGCCTGTTGCGGCCCCCCACCCCCCAGCTCCGGTTTCCACTGTTCCCCATACGCCACCAGGGCCACTGCTCACTCCTCTCGCCCCTATGTACAGCTCGCTTGAGTCGCCGGAGCCGTCGCCACGCAGTACCCGATGACTGGACGGGACAACGGATCGGTCCGCTTCACACCACCTAGCGCCTTCTCTCGACGCTCACTGTACGGAGCCTGGGCCGACATCGCTCCCTGCTCGGACGACTCTGCGACCTGCACTACGACGATCGCGACGACGGATCAAGCCACCGGTTCGTCTGGACTTGTGATATTGTTTCCGCTTCACCCCCGTGTTGTTTTTTAAAGGAAGGGGTGAATGTGGTGGACCTCAGTTGTGCCTTTGTCCTATATGGACCACCGTTGTGTGTGCTTGTCATACCTGGACACATCCCCTTCCAGTTCCTCCCCTCGGCACCTAGTATAAAGGTGGCTGTCTCCTCCCCCTTGTTCAGTCCAGGTTGGTTATATGTTGGGATCTGCTCCTGATTCTGTTGTGAATAAAAGCCTACACTTATATTGGCATATCGGTAGTCTTTTGCCTTATTGATAGCGCATCAGTGACCCAATCTGGGAATCAAACCCGGGTCTCTGGTGCTGTGAGGCAGCAGTGCTAACTACTGTGCCACTGTGCCGTGGAAGGTCTGGATCACAGTTGAAAAGCTTGAGAAGGTGGAAAGTGGTCCAAAGATGTGCAGGTTAGGTGGATTGGCCACGCTAAATTGCCTTTTAGTATCTCAAGATATGTAGGTTAGGTGGATTAGTGGGGAATTATGTGAAGTTATGGGGATAGGACCTGGATAAGATGCACTGTCAGAGCAGACTCGATGGGCCAAATGACCTCCAGCTGAACTGCGAAAGTAATCAACTTGTTTTTTAACTGGGTTCATTTTAACCCTCAGATTTGTGATTTCCTGTACCCTGTTTAGAATGAGATCTCTTCAATTCTAGTGGATTAAGTGTTCTTATCTTTGATCTGCTTTCTTCAGTTCCATGTTGATTTACTCTACTGATTACCATATCATGCTTGAATAAACTCCCTTCCTGTTTTATTTATTATAATATTATTTATGTGCTACTGTTGCTTTTGACAATGAAGGAGCAAAGACCAGTACTCAATAGGCAGAGATAGGCATTTCCCATCAATTCTCCTCTTCATATCCGAGACCATCAACATTGGCTGAGATTTTCATGAGTGCACATACCTCTGTTGCAACTCCACTAAGTGGATATACCCTCCACTTGCCTGGATGAGTGCAGCTCCAACAGCACTCAAGATGCTTGACACCATCTAGGACAGAGCAGCCCACTTTATTGGCATCACAGGCACAAACGTTCACTCTTTTCACCACCTATGCACAGCCTCTCCCTCCCAGGCAGCAGTCCAGGAACAGGAACTGAAAACAGAAGAGGCACCGACACCCCTTACAAATAGATCGTCCACCACAGAGATACTGTGCCACTGGAAGAGTAGTGTGGCGACAGTGGGCAGGAGGAGGACCCAGAAACAGTGGGAACTGTGGTCAGTTCCCCTTGGGGTGGGAGGCCAGACACAGACTTGCTCAGCTGGGCATAGGTGCGTAGCCTCTAGGAGTCATCGGAAAAGAATTACTACCTGGAAGAGCAGCAGGAAGAGTGCTCCCATGTTGGGCTTCACTGAGGCAGTGTAGGGTCCTGGGCTGAGGATGGAGGGGTCAAGTGTGTTACCATGGCTCAGGTCTATTAGAGTAGCCAACCTCAGGCGGCATGGTTTCACCAGAAATGCAATACGCACTTAAGAGGGGCAAATCAAACTCTGGATGGAATTTTCCCATCTCGCCCACCCCGGGAATCGTAGCGGACAGGGGCGGACCACGCAAAAGTCCTCTAATCTGGGGCAGGATTTTCCATTCTTGGGGCAAGCACGGCCGGAAAATCCCGTCCCCTGAGTCCAGCAAAGATTTCAGAGAAAAAGCTAGTTGGTGTAGCCGCTGTATGGAGTGAAAATGTCTAATGTTGCAGCCGGAGATCTAAATCGCTCAGAGATTATCAAAAGACCCAGATGTAAAAATGATCGGTTTCCAGTGATTTATCATCAGACAGCGGCAAAAATGAGTACCCGATATGTTACATCAGCAACATGGATAAAACATCCAAAAATTCCAATATGCTCAGCAGAGTATAGGAATGAGATAGAGAATCTGGTGAACTGGTGCGGCAACAATAATCTCTCCCTCAATGTCAACAAAATGAAGAAGATTGTCATCAACTTCAGGAAGCATAAAGGAGAACATGTCCCTGTCTACATCAACAGGGACGACATAGAAAGGGTCGAGAGCTTCATGTTTGTAGGTGTCCAGATCACCAACAACCTGTCCTGGTCCCCTCCATGCCGACACTATAGTTAAGGAAGCCCACCAACGCCTCTACTTCCTCAGGAGACTAAGGAAATTTGGCATGTCAGCTACGACTCTCACCAAGTTTTACAGATGCACCATAGAAAGCATTCTTTCTGGTTGTATCACAGCTTGGTATGGCTCCTGCTCTGCCCAAGACTGCAAGAAACTACTAAAGCATAATTAAGGACTCACACACCCCGGACATTCTCTCTTCCACCTTCTTCCATCGGGAAAAAGAAACAAAAGTTTGAGGTCACATACCAATCGACACAAGAACAGCTTCTTCCCTGCTGCCATCAGACTTTTGAATGCTCTACCTTGCATTAAGTTGATCTTTCTCTACACCTTAGCTGTAACTGTAACACTACATTCTGCACTCTCTCGTTTCCTTCTCTCTGAACGGTATGCTTTGTCTGTATAGTGCGCAAGAAACAGTACTTATCATTGTATGCTAATACATGTGACAATAATAAATCAAACCAAATCAAATCATCCAAACTGTGGAGTGGTAATGTTCAAAAACAGTTCTGATGAAAACCACAAAACATGAGAAGGCAGTATCCATGGTGGTATTAGTCTGCGTTGCCGATGGAATTACATTAAAGTCTATGGTAATTTCCAAACATGAGACCATATCTGGAGTACCATGTACAGTTTGGTATCCTTACTTAAGAAAAAGGGTGCATTAGAAGAGGTTGAGAGAAGATTCACACAACTGATTCCTGGGATGAAGAGGTTATCTTACGAGAAAATGTTGGCCCTGTATCCACGGGAGTTGAGAAGATTGAGAGATAGGGCACCATGGTGACACAGTGGTTAGCACTGCTGCCTCACAGTGCCAGGGACCCGGCTTCAATTCCAGCCTCGGGCCACTCTCTGTGTGGAGTTTGCATGTTTTCCCCATGCCTGCGTGGGTTTGTTTGCATCACGCAAACCTTAAGTGAACATCTTGGAGGCAATCCATGGAGCTGGAATGTACAGGTTATGTTGATTGGCCATGCTAAATTACCCCTTCGTGTCAGGGGGATGAGCAGGGTATGGGGATAGGGACTGGGTGGGATATTTTCTGATGCCAATGGGCCAAAGGGCCTCCTTCTGCAGTGTAGGATTCTATGAAAGATCATCTTGTTGAACAATGTAAGATTCTGAGAGGACTTGACATGATGGGTGCTGAGATGGTATTCCCCTTGTGGTAGAGACTAGAACAAAGGAACACAATTTGAAAATAAGGGGTATCCCATTTAAGACTAAGATGAGGAGAAATCTTTTCTCTCAGCCTAATGTCCATACTTCAAACTTAGCAAAAGGCATGGGAAAGACAGAGCTACTCCTCCAATGACAGATCCTACTTCTGCCACTTACCCAGTGACCTCCAAAATTCTTCCAGTAAACTTCAGTAAACAAAGATTATTGTTGAGGCGCACACCTAGTCTTTCCCATGCCTGCTGCTTCTCCAGTCACTGCTCTGCTGTCAGTTCAACCTTTGGCAGCATCATAGTTGACTGACTTAAAAGAATTGGAACCACAAAGCTGCCTAAAGGTCAAAAGCAGCAGCGCAGTAATTTAATGAAACTGACCTGAAAAACTGGCTTTAAAAAATTTGAAAATGTACGCCTGATAGTTCCAATTTTTTAAGCCAATCTTTCTGGTCTTCAGCTCTGCCCCTGGCAGCTCAGGCTGGAGAATCTCTTTGTGTAACAATGAGTTTGGGCACCTCTAGCCCCCTGGCTGTGGAATTCTTTGATCGGATGTACCCCTCTCTCCCGGGCCCTGACAGAGACAATGGAAGTGCTTGCCATAACCTTTCAGTATTCCTCAGGTGTGGGCCCTACTTTATCATTTTGATTCGAAGTGCTGGGTGGACTTGAAAGTGGGAGTCTTTCAGATCCGACTCTTAGGCCTGTTCTCAGGTGCTCCCATACGCACCCAACGCAAAAATATCAGCGATTCCGAATTGCGCTGCAGAAGCCCTGTGGGCGGGGCTTAACGCACCTGAAACCCTGCAGCTCCAATCGGCGCCTCCAACTGCGTGTGCGCAGGAAAAAAATGATAGAATGCAGCTTCCCTGCCACATCGCTCCTGGGCCGGATAATGCCTCCCCCTGGCCCCCACAGATATTGCCTCACCCCCACAACATTACTGACCCACCACCCAGGCCTATCGTGGGTCCCTCCCCCCTCCACCAATCACAGGCAGAGTGGCAGCAGACCCACCTTTCCTCCCACTGATCTCAGGCAGAGTGGTAGTTGCCCCCCCTTTACCCCAATGATCTCAGGCAGAGTGGCAGCGGACCCACCTTTCCCCCCACTGATCTCAGGCAGAGTGGTAGTTGCCCTCCCTTCCCGCCCCACTGATCATAGGCAGACTGGCAGCGGACTACACCTTCTCCGCCACCCCCCCCCCACCCCCGCCCCGCCACCAATCTCAAGGAGAGAGCTGTCGGACGCTTGGCACCTATCTCCTCACTAACTGGAGCGCCTGAATCTGACTTCAGTGGAGCATGTCTGTTTCACGCCGATTCTGGATGGGCAAACGCTGTGATGGGGCTGGATAGGGTGGAGGTGGAGAGATTCTTTCCACTTAGAAAGGAAGCTAGAACTAGAGGGCACAGCCTCAAAATAAAGGGGGGTCAGTTTAGGACAGAGTTGAGGAGGAACTTCTTCTCTCAGAGGGTGGTGAATCTCTGGAATTCTCTGCCCACTGAAGTGGTGGAGGCTACCTCGTTGAATATGTTTAAATCACGGATAGATGGATTCCTGATCGGTAAGGGAATTAGGGGTTATAGGGATCAGGCGGGTAAGTGGAACTGATCCACTCCAGATCAGCCATGATCTTATTGAATGGCGGGGCAGGCTCGAGGGGCTAGATGGCCTACTCCTGCTCCTATTTCTTATGTTCTTATGTTTTTATAAAGGGGGAAGTGCCGGTAAAGTTGGGTAGGTCAATTTAAATGCATGCAAATGCATTTAAATGGCCATTGCACCCATTTCAGGTGCAGTCCCGATCGCGGCCATTTTCGGGCCTTGGTAAAGGGGGACCCGGCGCAGAGGTGGGCGCGGATCGCGCTACTCGCCTCATGCCCGACGTTACCAAGTTTTTGTGCTTGAAAACGGGTGCAACACGATGGTAAAATCGGGGCCATGGGTGGATGCCAGAGGATTTAGAGAATAGCAAATGTGACACCCTTTTCAAGGAAAAGTATAAGGACATTCCTAGTAACAGCAGGCCAATTAGTTTCACATTGGAGATGGGTAAAGTTTGAGAGACCATAATCAAGGAAAAATGTGCAGGCATTTGGAGAATCATAGAATCCTACAGTGCAGAAAGAGGCCATTCGGCCCATCGAGTCTGCACCAACCACAATCCCACCCAAGCTCTATCCCCATAATCACCCACTAATCCCTCTAACCTATGCATCCCGGGACACTAAGGGGCAATTTAGAATGGCCAATCAACCTAGCCCGCACATCTTTGGACTGTGGGAGGAAACCGGAGCATCCGGAGGAAACCCACGCAGACACAGGGAGAATGTGCAAACTCCACACAGACAGTGACCCGAGCCGGGATTCAAACCCAGGTCCCTGGAGCTGTGAAGCAGCAGTGCTAATCACTGTGCTACCGTGCCGGCCCAAGTTTAAGGAGAGTTTTGAGTTATAAGGATAGACAGTATTGGTTGGTAAAAGGCAGATCATGCTTAACTCACCTATTGAATTTTCTGATAAGTTACAGAGAAGATTGATGAAGGGGATGCAGGGGATGTTGTCGATATGGATTTTAAGAAAGTGCTTGACAAAGTATTGCATAAAAGATTGGTTAAAAAAATTATGGCTCAGAATAGAAGGTTCAGTGTCAGCCTGGATGAAAATTGACCCCAGGAAAGTAAACAGTGACTGGTGATAAATGGTTGTTTTTCACACTGGATAATGGTAGACAATGGTGTTCCTCCAGGGACACACACACATAGAAACTGGGAGCAGGAGATGGCCATTCAACCCTTTGAACCTGCTCCACCATTCAATATGATCCTGGCTGATCTTCTATCTCAGTGTCATATTCCTGTTTTCTCCCCATACCCCTTGATGCGATTAAAATCCAAAAAAAATCTATAATTTTCTTGGATACATTCAATCAATTGGTCTGAAAAGCCTTCTGTGGTAGAGAATTCCACAGGTTCACGACCCTTTGAGTGAAGAAATATTCCCTCATCTCAGTCCTAAATAGTCTACCTGTATCCTGAGACTGTGTCTGTTTGTTCTAGATTCTCCAACCAGGGAATACATCCTCCCTGTATTTAGTCTGTCCAGTTCTGTTAGAATTTCATACATTTCAATCAGATTTCCTCTCATCCATTTAAGCTCTCGTGAATAAGGGCAAAAGTTGAACAAGTCTCTCCTCTTAGGAGAGTCCCGCCAACCCCAGTATCAGCCTAACAAATTTCCATTTCACTCCCTCTATGACAAGTACATATTTTCTTTGGTAGGGAGGCCAAAAGTATACACAATACTCCAGGTGTGATCTCACCAAGGCTCTGTTTAACTGCAGTAAGACATCTCTGCATCTGAACTTAAATCACCTTGCAATAAAGGTCAACATACCATTTGTCTTCCTAATTGCTTGCAGCACCTTCTTCTCTGCTGTGGGAAGTTAGCTGTTACCTTTTTACCTCTTTTTAAAAAATTAGTTTTGTATGTTTATATTACCATTTTACTTTTGTAATTTTATAACATTTTCCACAATATATTTGTATTAACCATTTTCTACAGTAAGTTTATACTATGTCTACCATGGATTTGTAGCACAGGGTGATTCCTACTGTCTTGTTTATACTGGGGCATGGGGCATTTGCTGCTCTGCTGCTGTGCTGCTTGTCACGTACTCACAGTGTGTGATCAGCTAACCTCAACAGAAACTACTAACTCATGAATAATACATGACTGGTCCAGACTAATCGGTGTTGGTCATCTCTGTGAATGTGTTTAATTAACCAATGAATGTAAATGGGTGTTCTCTGAAATAATGTATAACAATGACTGTCAGACAGAGAACAATAGTGACTGAGGAAGACTGGTGACATCATGTAAGAGAGAGAGAGAGAGAGGATGAACGAGACTGAGAAGCTGGTGAACATCTTGTAAGAGGCAAAGAAGGACTCCTGATAAACTCATACGTTTGTACCCAACCACGAGGTGTCAGTGAATTCTTGAATCTAACACGACTTTCATTGACTGGTGTACAAGGACACCCGGATCTCCTTGTACATCCACACTTCTCAAAATATCACCATTTAGATAATACTCTTCCTTTCTGTTCCTGGACCAAAATGTATAACCTCATCTGAAATCATGTTGTACTGCATCTGTCTGTGTTTGTTTACTCACTCAGCTTGTAAAATCACCTTGAAGCCTCCTTGCATCCTCCTCACAACTCACAATTCCTCACATTTTTTTGTCCTCAACAAACTCAATAATGTTACATTTGGTTCCCTCATCCAGGTGATTTATATATATCATGAACAGCTGGGGCCCAAGCACTGATCCCTGTGGTACCCCACTAGACACTGCCTGGCACTTGGAAAAGGACCCATTAATTCTGACTCTTTGTTTCCTGTCTGAAAACCAATTCTCAATCCACGCCCCCATTCCTTACCATCATCCCATTTGCTTTAATTTTGCCCACTAACCTCTTATGAGGGACCTTATCAAAAGCATTCTGAAAGTCTGAATACACCACATCCGCTGGTTCTCCCTTATCTAGTTTCCTAGATACGTCCTCAGAAAACTCTAATGGATTTGTTAAGCATGATTTACCTTTCATAAAGCCACGCTGGCTTTGTCCAATCCATTAATGCTTCCCAAATGTCCTGTTAGCACGTCTTTTATAATGGACTCGAGAATCTTCATCTTCCCCATGACTGATATTAGGTTAACTGGTCTGTAATTCTCCCTTTTCTCTCTCCCTCTTTTTTAAAATAGTGGGGTTACATTTGCCACCCTCCAATCTACAGGAACCGTTCCAGAATTTACAGAATTTTGGAAGGTGACCACCAATGCATCCAATACTTCCTGAGTCATTTCTTTTGATACTCCGAGGTATAGATTATCAGGCCCTGGCGATTTGTCAGTCTTTAACACCATTAATTTCCCCAGCATCATCTTCATACAAATGCCCCTCAGGCATCACACCCATCTCAGCCCCCATCCACTCCCCATGCGCCATCCATGCCATCTCATGCCTCCACATCCCCATGGCCCCCCCCCATGGCCCCTCATGCCCCCCCTCCTTTGCCAAGCGACAGCACTTCCATGCCCATTCACTCACTATGGTTGGACATTTCTGGCCATTCACACTGGTGGGATCTTTCAGTTCTGCCGACAATGCACCCTGCCACTGGCTTCATGGCGGCAAGGGGTGCATTCAAATTGACAATGGCGGGACCAGAAGATCCTGCCACTGGCCAATAATGGCGGGTTACCTCCGCAGCCACAGAACACATGGCAGGTTGTGTGGAAAATCCTGCCCTGTATACTGTGCAGAACCAATGAGGGCTATAGTGACAGTAGGTTCTGTGAAAGATAAAGCTTCAAAAAGCACAAACATTCATTGATACCTTTAGATTTTCTTCATTAGAACCTCCTTTTAAATACAGGCCAATAAATGTTTCAATCATCCAGTTCCTGTAAAGTATCGATAGCAGAAACTGCAAGTACCTGAAACCTCTTTCTCTGTTGTAACTAATCATTGTGCAATTGACACCATAGATCAGAGAGCTTGACCTGTTAATGAAGTGATGTGTTCCCTGGGCCTTAGCTGTTTCTACAAGGGTAATTGCACTCTGCGCTCTCAGACAAATCTCATTATGCATTCTTGGCTGAGACCCCAGGCATCCTCTGCAGTACTAAAAATCTTAATAGGCAGAATGAGCTCTTTCTGTACCATAAATTAATTTATGAATCCACGCGTTCAGACTGTGAAGCACTGATTATATCCTAATCACCTAGCATGAAGGAGCAAGATCTGGTGGGAAATAATTGAGCACAATGGAGTATAGAATTGGATGGGGGGGAGCGTAAAATGAGCAAAGATTCAGTTAAAACTGGGGTTAGTGTGTTGCTGAGCTGTTCAATAATGGAGGACTTTTCATCTGAGTTGCCTGATATCCATAAGCGTCTTACTGTTGATTAGGAATGCAAAAGCATGGGGATTTATATCTCCCCTAGCCCATGGTTTCTGGAATCAGCTGATTCAACTCAAATGAGGGATCCAAACCTGGTTTTAGTATTAACCTAGGCAGAATATTTTTCTTACAAAAAATTAAGTTTACCTCTCAAATATTTAAAGAAGCATAACCTTACTTTATACTCCATTCCCTTGATGCAAATAACTAAAATCCCTGAAGTGCAAATAAGTTAATGTAAATACAGTGAACTCTGAACAAATGCCCCCATGTCCACTCCTCCCATTCACTCTTGTTATTGCATAGGAGCCCTGGTCCAACCATAACATTTCATGGCAAATTACTTGTGAATTTGTTATGATTTAACTTTATGTTAAATTCAACATGCATATAGTGCGATCATTGAGATATTTATTTCCAGGCAAGTGAAAAAGAAAAATAACAATCACTTGTCCTAATGTAATATAGTGTCTTGACGGAACTAATGAAAATAGGCTTTGGAGAACATATCACAGTATAGTCAAGCTCGGTGATTTGGTGCAAAGTATATATTGATAACATACAGCTTATTTCTTTACTTATTTTTATTTATTACTGTCATAAGTAGGCTTACATTAACACTGCAATGAAGTTACTGTGAAAATCCCCTCGTCGCCACACTCCGGTGCCTGTTCGGGTACACTGAGGGAGAATTTAGCATGGCCAATGCATCTAACCTGCACGTCTTTTAGACTGTGGGAGGAAACTGGAGCACCCGGAGGAAACTCACGCAGACATGAGGAGAATATGCAAACTCCACACAGACAGTGACCCAAGCCAGGAATCGAACTCAGGTCCCTGGCGCTGTGAGGCAGCAGTACTAACCACTGTGCCACAATAAACTACTGTTAAAAATTACAACATTGTTCTGAACTACTAAGATTCATACTAAAAAGGTGAGTGAGGTGCTATGTAATATATTGTGGGCTGCAAATCAGTCACACACAGAAATTGTTCACTTTCTGATATTATTACAAAGAACAAAGAACAAAGAACAGTACAGCACAGGAAACAGGCCCTTCGGCCCTCCAAGCCTGTGCCGCTCCTTGGTCCAACTAGACCAATCGTTTGTATCCCTCCATTCCCAGGCTGCTCATGTGACTATCCAGGTAAGTCTTAGGGTTCCTTGTTTATAGAGTCATAGAGTCATAGAGGTTTACAGCATGGAAACAGGCCCTTCGGCCCAACTTGTCCATGCTGCCCTTTTTTTTTAAAACCCCTAAGCTAATCCCAATTGCCCGCATTTGGCAAATATCCCTCAGTACCCATCTTGCCCATGTAACTGTCTAAATGCTTTTTAAAAGACAAAATTGTACCCGCCTCTACTACTACCTCTGACAGCTTGTTCCAGACACTCACCACCCTCTGTGTGAAAAAATTGCCTCTCTGGACACTTTTGTATGTCTCCAAAATATAATGATTTTCTGTGCCCCCGCACACACCCATCCACCGTTTGCAGTAACTTTGACACCGTGAGCTTGTAATGACAGAGATTGGATGGAAATCCAATGTGTGATATTTGGCACTTCTGGATGTCATGCTCAGTAGATGAGATAAGCGCATACTGGCAAGATTTGTGGATCTCAAGAGCAAGGCAAAGGTGAGTGTGTTCCTCATTCTTGCTCATTATGTCTTCAAAGATGCACCATGTATGGGACAGATCAAAATTAGAAACTCACCAACACTCTAGGAGGTACCACTTCAAGCATTACATATATCCAAAGCCTGTGTGCATATGCTCCTTCATTGTGTTCAAACTGCATGGTGCACTTTTCTTGCAGGTGGGGCTTCGAGAAGAGAACGGTTCCAGTATGAGACTATTCCCTACAACTTAGCGAGGTGGTTTCTCAGTGGGGTCAGCATCCAGTGATGTACAGGATAGATTGCTTTTCTGGATAGCCTTCTGATTTTTGATCTGATTTGATTTGATTTCTTATTGTCACATGTATTGGTAAACAGTGAAAAGTATTGTTCCTTGCACTCTATACAGACAAAGCAAACTCTTCATAGAGAAGGGAAGGAGAGGTTGCAGAATGTGGTGTCACAGTCATAGCTCGGGTGTAGAGAAAGATCAACTTAATATAAGTTAGGTCCATTCAAGATCTGATGGCAGCAGGGAAGAAGCTGTTCTTGAGTCAGTTGGTACGTGTCCTCAGACTGTTGTATCTTTTTCCCGACGGAAGAAGGTGGAAGAAAGTATGCCCGAGGTGCGTGGTGTCATTGATTATGCTGGCTGTTTTTCCGAGGCAGTGGGAAGTGTAGTCGGAGTCAATGGATGGGAGGCTGGTTTGCGTGATGGACTGGGCTACGTTCATAACCCTTTGTTGTTCCTTGCAGTCTTGGTTGGAGCAGGAGTCATACAAAGCAGTGATGCATCCGGAAAGGATGCTTTCTATGGTGTATCTGTTAAAGTTGGTGAGTCATAGTGGACATGAAAATTTTCTTAGCCTCCTGAGAAAATAGAGGTGTTGGTGGGCTTCCTTAACTATAGCGACTACGTGGAGGGACCAGGATGTTGTTGGTGATCTCGACACCTAGAGACCTGAAGCTCTCAACCATAAATAGCTTTCCTCCCAGGGGTTTTTCTTCCTTCACAGAAGGATGGGCTGATCTTATAGCGGTGTATAAAATAATGAGGGGCATAGATGAGGTAGATAGTCAACATCTTTTCCCAAAGGGGTGTCTAAAATTAAAGGGCAAAGGTTTAAGATGAGAGAGGAGAAATGCAAGGGTCCAGAGGGGTAATTTTTTCACTTCGAGGTTGGTGAGTGTCTGGAACAAGCTGCCAGAGGTAGTAGTAGAGGCAGGTTCAATTTTGTCTTTTAAAAAGCATTTAGAAAGTTACATGGATAAGATGGGTATAGAGAGATATGGACCAAATGCAGGCAATTGGGACTAGCTTAATGGTAAAAACTGGCCGGCATAGACAAGTTGGGTCGATAGGCCTGTTTCCATGCTGTAAACCGCTATGACTCTATGACTAATATAAGCAGTATTGACTCCTTCTTGTTGGCTTGTCTTGATTGCATGCTCAAATCTCTGGAATGGAGTTTGAGCCCATAACCTTCCAGCTCAAGGCAAGATGCAACCAACTAGGTTTAGACTGAAACCAGGCCATGGCTTAAAGTCCATTTGATCTGTTCCACTGGTTTAGATGAATGTTAAACTATTCATGACATTATTCCAAGGAAACCAGAAAATGTTCTCAAAGTCCCGGCCAACATTCCTTCCTGAACTAAAAGCCACAGATGTGTTAGTCATTCATTGTTGTTGTTGGGAAAGTGCTTCCACAACGCTGCTGCCTTGTAACAGTCAATAAACTTCAAAAATGTTATTCATTGCGCAAGGCACTTTACAATGATTTGCCATGATATGGTGCTACATGAATGCAAGTATTATTTGTAAACTGCATGATGTATCTGAAGCCAGTTAGCTGATGGGATGGCAGATCATTGTAACTGACAAGATGCAACAACTGTTGATACACGATAACATCCATCAACTTTGACAGATGGCAGAGGATATTGAATCTCATCTTGTGTAAAGGTTTCTAGGTACAAGCTTGTTACTCTCCATTCGGCTGCACTGATACGAATCAATAGGGCTAACTGAAATTAATTTGCAAGTCAAGTTCTCAGTTTGTGAGTTGGTCACTTCGAGACCCAAGATCTTATACCATGGCACCAGCAGACCTCCAGGGTTAACTATTTGAATAGAGTACTTAACATGCTTCACAACGAATGCTTTAATTATGATGTTGCATCTACATGAGATTCATGATGCAGAATTTTTTTATTTCAGTTGATTTTTTCAGGTAAACGCCCTTTGAAATGTTGCTGCTAAAAGAAGCTAGTGGAGAAAAGGTGGAGGCCCCGACCATTATTTCCCAATCGCCCCTGGCTACAGGCATAGTGCTGGAGGGCTGGTGGGCTGCTAACAACTGTGTTTTAACAGGGAAATAGGGATAAGCCAAATAATTACGGGCCAGTCAGCCTAACCTTAGTGGTGGGAAAATGATTGAAAAGGATTCTGTGCGCAGTAAAAATGATCATTTAGAAAGGTAGAGGCAAATGAGAGACAGTCGGCATGGATTTATTAAGGGAAAGCTATGTTTGAGTGGCTCAGTTTAAATGAAAGGTCATGGACATTGTAAAATGCTTTGTGCAACACATTACATTTTTCAAGTTTAGTGACTATTACCATGTTGGCACACATAGGAGCTGCCGTATCTTCAAGGAGGGCCGATCACCAAGTAGATTAACGAATGAATGGTTTATTAAGTTTACTATTTACAGAGAGTGATATAAAGGCTGCCATACTATATGTCTCCAGATTCCTAACTGCAGGGAAAACCCACACTCAGCTCCAGGATTTGCGCAGTCAGGCCTGACTGGCCGAACAGGTCACATGATCCTTAAAGGGGCATGCTACTACATCAGCCACACTGTCATAATGATGTGACCTGTGCATGTGTAATATTAATCTTTAATTTCATTTAAAGAACCTCATTACAATATCAGCAACTTTCAGAAAAATCAGATTATGATTTAAAAGAGACTGTCTCCAGAAACTATAGTTTACATCAGCCGCAACCCTACAGGAATTTCAATACCACAGTTAAATATCTGCCTCAGACACAAACACCAGCAAAGGACTCATAAACAGTGAACCCTCTCTTTTTTTGCCTTTTATTATTGAATTTTAATTTGGCCAAAAAGTAACTTTCTCCATTGTATAATTTATAATTTTGCATGCTTGTGAGTGTGTGTGTTTTGTGAAGGTTGGGACGTGTGTTTACTTTTCTTCAATATCTTTATATCTTTACTTGCATGCATTTTTACCACAAGAAAATAACAGAAAATAATAATAAACACAAGAAATTCAAGAAATCCTGTCGGACTGAATTCTTTGCAATCAGCACATAAATGGTTAAGTACAGCCAGTGAATTAATACCTTCATCTTTATAAATTACAAAATAAAACTGTTAAAGTCAATCAAGGAGTGGGAAAGAGAGGCCCAAATCTTAGTGCATGTCTTCACTGGTCTGAACAGATATTTGGCGTTCGCATCTGGGCTTGAATCCATAGACGACAAGAGTAATTGGAAGCGGGAATTAAATTAATCTCCAGACATAAATCTAAAAAACCCCAGTCCAGGTTTTCTTGTGAACAGTGCTACAGTACGAACAACCATATGCACATTCAAAACCAGTGCCTTTCTAGACCAGACTGAGATCACGTTTTAAAGTCTCCGTCCCTCGAAGAATTAAAATGTGTAGCTAAGGATTTGGAGTTAGAGTTTTGCCAAAAAGCCAGAGGCCTCTGCAATACCCCACTAGTCACTGCCCGCCACTCTGAAAAGGATTCATTTATTCCCACTCTCTGCTTCCTGTCTGCCAACCAGTTCTCTATCCACGTTAATACATTATCCCCAATACCATGAGCTTTAATTTTGCTCACTAATCTCTTGTGTGGGACCTTGTCAAAAGCCTTTTGAAAGTCCAGATACACAACATCCACTGGTTCATCCTTGTCCACTCTATTGGTAACATCCTCAAATAATTCCAGAAGATTTGTCAAGCACAACTTCCCTTTAGTGAATCCATGCTGACTTGAACTGATCCTGTCACCACTTTCCAAATGCTCAGTTGTAAATTAAAGTTTATTGATTAGTCACAAGTAAGGCTTACATTAACACTGCAATGAAGTAACTGTGAAATACCTCTAGTCACCACAGTCTGGCGCCTGTTCGGGTCAATGCATCTAACCAGCACGTCTTTCAGAATGTGGGAGGAAACCGGAGCACCCGAAAGAAACCCATGCAGACATGGGGAGAACGTGCAAACTCCACACACACAGTGACCCAAGCCAGGAATCAAACCCAGGTCCCTGGAGCTGTGAGGCAACGGCGCCAACCACTGTGCCACTGTGCCGCCCATCCTTAATAATTGACTCCAGCATTTTCCCCACTACTAATGTCAGGGTGACCGGCCTATAATTCCCCATTTTCTCTCCCTCCTTTTTTAAAAAGTGGGGTTACATTAGCTACCCTCCAAACCACTGGAACTCTTCCAGACTCAAGAGAATGCTGGAAAATGATCACCAATGCATCCATTTTATGTCCAGGGTCACTTCCTTGAGAACTCTGGGATGCAGAGCATCAGGCCCTGGGGACTTATTGGGTTTTAATCTTAGCAATTTCCCCAATACAATTTCCTAACTAATAAGGATTTCCTTCAGTTCCTCCTACACGCTAGAAATATTTTCCCAAATTTTTGACTGTCAGCTTTTTAGTTCCTGCGATTATAATTTTGACATTATCTTCCAAAGGGAATTCCTCTAATTCTGTGCAATGTTCAGATGAAAACAAGATTTCGTAATCTCTTTGAATCCTGTTTCCAACCAAATTCCACCACGGGGACAATTCTTCCAAGTTCACCACAGGACTCTGAACATTTGAGCATGAACAATCCAGTTACAGATCACAAATGTATTATACAGGTCACTAATTGCTCACTAGGACACTGTAGTTTAATTACCTTTCCCATAGATAATTAGGCAGCACAAAGACGATGCTACATTATTTGCAGTTTGCAAGATTCTCCCAAGTCCATCCTCCACCCCCCCCAACCAGAGATCCATCTGAGCCCGCCCCCCCTCCCCTCCCCTCCGGCGGACGCCAGCGGAAGGCCAGGAAGATGCTGCAGGCTCTCGAAGGACTGCAGGTCGGAAAGATGGTGGAGGGAGACCAGCGATCGAGGTAGGTTGGGGGTGTGCTCTACCGAGGGGGGCCTGCCTCCCAGGGGTGTCCGATCCCGGGGGGGAGTCTGCCAGGGTGGTTAGCGGGGGGGCCCGTGAAGGATGGTCGGGGAGGATGGGCTTTGGGGATTCCCCTGCAGAATAGAAATCCGCTTCGGACTTTTATTCTGCAAGTCGCTAAAAACGCGGATCCGGATTGGGACGCGCGGTGGTAAAGTGGGATTTGGTGGTAGAGTTGGGCGCACGGTTCATTGAGTCGATTTAAATGCATGCAAATGCATTTAAATCGTCGGGCCGCCCGATTCGGGTGTGGGCCGGACCCGCGCCCGAATCGGGTGTTGGTAAAGCCGCGATCTGCTTGGATTCGGGTGCAGATCGCGTTAAAAGCCCGACTTTACCACGATTCCGCACCCAAAAATGGGTGCGAATGTTTGGTAAAATCGGGCCCAAGCAATCTAATAACCTCATGGTCAAGGTCAGTAAATACATTTCCACATGGTATTTCTTACACACTGTACACCAGCCTGTTTTATCCCTCAACCACTCGATCAGCCATTTCTGTTTCAAAATTAAACAAAAGGATTTGCAATGCAATTCTTGCCCATCCACTGCCAATGTCGTTGCTGCCATCAGAAATCCGAGGATCAGAATATTTGAAATGGTTTGTGTGGCTACATGTGCATTTCTGGCGCGACTTGGCACCTGTGCAGGCAGTAAGTTTGCAATGTTGCCTTGCTTTAGCAAGCTTCAAAGAGTTCCAGTACAAAGAACAAAAACCAGTTTCTCCCATCCATCAATATCAGCAATAGAATCCATT
The DNA here is from genome assembly GCF_964213995.1 of Mustelus asterias. Taxonomy (NCBI): domain Eukaryota; kingdom Metazoa; phylum Chordata; class Chondrichthyes; order Carcharhiniformes; family Triakidae; genus Mustelus; species Mustelus asterias. Next base: position 48,595,105 of record NC_135805.1, read on the forward strand.
GCTGTGATTAGTTGCTCAGATAAACCCAACAGTTGGATATTTAAATCCTTCCTGCTCCTCCTTCCATGTCACTAGTAATGTTGAACATCAGGATCTTATACATATCCAGCATTGCTTTGGGCATTATTGAACAAAGTACACTGTTTCACATCCTCTGTGATACTTAAAGTATTAAATAAAATGCTTGATTATTTTCTACAAAGAGTCTGTGAGAACCAAATCAGTTGGAGCTAATCTGGTATTTGCAACTCCAGAAAACTGATAGTTTGCTTTCGATATTTCAGAGGTTATCCAAAGGTTACTCTCCTTTTCCCTTTGTCGCGTGACTATTCCCAGCTACCAGACCATTCCTCCTTTTGGCTAACACTGCAGTGAACTATTACTAATCTAGTGCTGATGGCAATGTGAATATATAACTCCTTATGTAACCCTCCTGCGACACCCCTCAAGCACTGAACATGGATCCTTTGACAGGTAGATTTTGGTGACAGCTTCATAAATGTACTTCACGTTGTCATCCAGCCAAATGGTATATTTGATATTAGTCGCAAATACTGACAAAAGGTTTCTTGGATGCAAACCAAATGATGGTTACAGCCAACTGATGTTTTGTGAGCAGAAAAAAAGTCATTCAATTCCAGATCTAAGTCAGTACTATCTCTAGTTGGAGAATCATCTAACCGCTTGTGACTTTTAAGAACAGTGAAGAAACATTGTTGTGATGGGATCTATGGTTTCAGAGCTGATGTATTTTTTGAGACAGATCCTAACAGAAAAAGGAAACTGTCCCCTCCGGTTTCCATGGAAACTAAGATCGAAACTGTGATTGCAAACCAAAACATCTGGGGGGACTGAAACTGGTCGAAACCAGATAAAAGGACAGAAAGGCATCCAAGATCAGATGATGATCCCAGCAGTACAGGCAGGCTGAAGAAGGCAGAGGCTGCAGATCCAGGAGCATTTATATATATAAATATATGGATATCGATATATAGTTGCTTGAGCTATTTCTATTATTTGAAGATAATATTGGTGCATCTACGCCATCAAGATCCACTGTTGTAGGCAGAGGTGAAGAGGTTCTGCAGTCATGTGCCATTTTGGTGAAAATGGAATTCGGGTTGGTAAAATGCTGCTGCCGTTTGAGAATCAGGCTAAATCCTGGAAGTGGAGGAGCTGGCTTTCTTTGTGAGAGTTTTGAAGGATTTTGGGGCTGATGTTGATGACATATATGAGCAGACTACTTATTAAATTCATATGATCTGTCTTAGCTGTACCTGCCATTTAAAGTGCAATGTACAGTTGATAATCAACCACAATTTTCCTGTTACTTTGTGTTTAATTTATGTTGTTTTTGGGTTTGAATGTTACAGTAAATGTTTTTAAGAAGTGACAGTTTTCCATCTGTTTTTTTTCCACTGGGATCGTTTGGGATATTAGTTCTTTCATGTTATTGGTCTCCAAGAGTATCATAACACTTTGTGGTGGTACGGTGACGCAGTGGTTAGCACCGCTGCCTCACAGTTCCAGGGACCCAGGTTCAATTCCCAGCTGAGGTCACTGTCTGTGTGGAGTTTGTACATTCTCCCTGTGTCTGTGTGGAGAAGGTGGTGAAGAAGGCATATGGCATGCTTGCCTTTATAGGATGGGGCATAGAGTATAAAAGTTGGGGTCTGATGTTGCAGATGTATAGAACGTTGGTTCGGCCACATTTGGAATACTGTGTCCAGTTCTGGTCGCCACACTACCAGAAAGATGTGGAGGCTTTGGAGAGAGTGCAGAGGAGGATTACCAGGATGTTGCCTGGTATGGAGGGGCTTAGTTATGAGGAGAGATTGGGTAAACTGGGGTTGTTCTCCCTGGAAAGACGGAGGATGAGGGGAGACTTAATAGAGGTGTATAAAATTATGAAAGGCATAGATAGGGTGAACGGTGTGAAGCTTTTCCCCAGGTCGGTGGTGACGTTCACGAGGGGTCATAGGTTCAAGGTGAAGGGGGGGAGGTTTAACACAGATATGAGAAGGACATATTTTACACAGAGGGTGGTGGGGGCCTGGAATGCGCTGCCAGGCAAGGTGGTGGAGGCGGACACACTGGGAACGTTTAAGACTTATCTAGATAGCCATATGAACGGAGGGGGAATGGAGGGATACAAAAGAATGGTCTAGTTTGGACCAGGGAGCAGCACGGGTTTGGAGGGCCGAAGGGCCTGTTCCTGTGCTGTATTGTTCTTTGTTCTTTGTTCCTCTGGGTGCTCCGGTTTCCTCCCACAGTCCAAAAATGTGCAGGTTAGGTGAATTGGCCATGCTAAATTCTATCTCAGTGTTCCCGAACAGGCGCTAGAGTGTGGCAACTAGGGGATTTTCACAATAACTTCATTGCAGTGTGAATGTCAGCCTACTTATGACTAATAAATAAACTTTATTTTGCATGACCACAGGTTTTTCTTTTTACTCTATAACTAATCATCATTGAGCTAACGGCATGGTGACACAGTGGTTAGCATTGCTGCCTCACCATGCCAGGGACCCAGCGTTCAAATCCGGGCCTCGGGTAACTGTGTGGAGTTTGCATGTTCTCCCTGTGACTTTGTGGGTTTGTTCCAGGTGCTCCGGTTTCCTCCCACAGTCCAAAGACGTGCTGATTAGGTTGATTGATCATGCCAAAATTGTCCCTCATTTTCAAGGGGACTAGTTGGCTAAATACATGGGGCGTGGGTGGGATTGTTGTCAGTGCAGGCTTGATGGGTCAAATGGCCTCCTTCTGCACTGTAGGGATTCTATGATTTTATAACTTAAGTCACCAATAAGTTGCATGGTGTGTTTAAGGGTGGATTATCAAATTTTACTGGTAACTTACAAAAATAGGCAAAAATGAGCAGCAAAACATTGCTAAAAGCAACATCCACTCCTTGAAGAGAACTCATCTGAAGTGTTTCAAAGCTGCTCAAATACGCCTTACCTCCAGGAGATATAAGCCCAAGCTGGCTGTAAAGTTTGAATCTGTTCGTTGCACTCCAGGTTAGCTGGACCTGCACTTGTTCCACATTGCTTGCATGGAGACAGGATGGATTGTGTTTTCTAAAAGTCATGCAGGGAATGCCATTGACTTGTAATCTGACATCTGCTGTAGCTTCCTACTGTCTCACTTCCATCAATCATATACTGAATGGCATAGGGATGCCTTTAGGATATATTCTTTCACTGTGTTACTGCTGGCTCTGCGCATGCATGTACATTCACATCACAGCAACATACTGCTATAAGCAGTGTTATCTTGTTCAAACCAAAACTAAGGATCAAATACCGACCAGTATATTTTGAGATTTATCTGCATTACGATAAAGTGGAAACTATATAATGTTGTTAAAAGAATGAATTCCAAGCCATGGATTCTGTTTTCACATTTAATATGGTTGAGAGTCAAGAGATAATCTAAATTTTGTACTGAACTGAATACCTCAGATTGTTGGTTTGCCAGAAATGTCAGCTATTTTTACTGTGACACTCTTCACAGTAAACATTCTGGGAAGTAATTGAAACCACCTGCATAGTCTTGGATATTTTCCATTCTGTGGCACAGATGAAATGGTACTTTGTTAAATCTTAGTGTGCTTAAACTGCTAAATTATATTTTTCTTGCAATTACAATCAGATATGTGGTGTGGAGAAACCACTACACTTGATAATTTGATTGCCATATTATGTAAATACGAGCAAGTTTTAGAGAGTTGAGATAATTGTATGCTTTCTCAGTTTATAAAGATAATTTGCTTAAGTGCATATAATTTAACAAGAGCTTATTTCTACATTAACCCATGCATTTTTTCCTGGTACGGGTTGAATGTTCGATTCCGGGAACTGGGAGCAAACTGGATCTAGAGAAAACAAACCTGATCTAAATGTTTGTGATGTATTGTTATGAACCATGCTGATATTAAATGCGAGGGTATCCCAAAGCCCAGAAGAATAACTTGGTAACTATGGTTTGTAGTTAGCCCAGAAGGATAACTTGGTAACTACGGTTCGTAATAGTATTTGTGTTTTTTTTGGTCTTATGTGAGGAACAATGTACAACCCAGTAAGGAAACCGTCCAGTCATTGTGTGAACAATTAATAAAGAATATTTATTAACATAAAAGAAAAGCAAAACACACACGACAAGAAGGATGAAAATACTCTACAACACTTAAGGATACTGATGGTTATACACACATAATTTTACATGAAACTATCCCTTTATCGCCAAAACTACCTTCGTTTTACCTGAACTCTGAGACACCTCTTTTGCCAAAAACCCAATATTATGAGCTACATCCAGCAAATAATTACCATAACCAGGTTAAGTTGGCCATGTCTGGGAAATAGATCTCTGGTTCAGCGAAGGCAGAAAATGGCTTCTCTCGGGGGACTATAGCTGCAATTTGCTGCAGCTCTGATGGTTAGCTGTCTTTCTCCTTTGTCTTCCTGGTTTTCTGTAATTAGGATTCTACAGATATACCATTTCGCTCCCTTTGATTTTATCCCTCTGTGGGTGGAGTCGGCTTTTGACAGGTATGTGCCAATTTCCTTATCTCTCCACTTTGAAGTTACAACTTCTATAGCCCCATTGTTCTCTCCAGTCACATATGTAAATTACAAATTTCTCACTGATAGGCTAATTTGCATCTCATCATTTCTCCATCCATCTGCCTCTAATCAACTCTCTGCTTTGGTTTTTTTATTTCAATTTTCCCCAATTCCTAACAGTATAGATAAGAAAGATGACTCTCATCAAGGTGATATCATTATGATATGATGAACTAACTAGCATCCATTTTGAAAATGTTAGCTAAATCTACCTCAAGACCAATTTCAATTTTGCAAGATTTTAGTGTGATCTGCTCTATGCCTGGTGCGCGTTATCAAACACGAGGCTAGATGCTCGGGAAATAAAGGCTTTTATTTACTGTAATGAAGCAGCCAATAATTATATACACGATCCCAGACTGAGGGGTCCCAGCCAGAGCAGGGACCTTTATACCTCTCCCAGGAGGCAGAGCCCGACTGGGATGTGCCACAACACTACAATACAAAGGTGTAACAACCCCACCCTAACCCCAACAGCAACAAGTAGCACAACCCAACAGTAACATATGTACATCCTTGTAGTACTGGCCAGACCCTGGCTCAGTACTATCCAGTGGGAACCAACGATGGTTCACCACATTCACCCCTCCTTTGAGAACAAAGGCCGGCGGGGTACAAAAAAACAGAATAAAGTGTCATCAGTCTATAAGTTCAGACGGTCAGGGGGACCGCACCGTCGTTGTGACCTCCTCAATACCGGCAGTGACACCAGAGTAGGCACTTGCGGTGGCGTTCTCCCCAAGGCGGTGTCCAGCTGTTCTTCCATTGACTCACAGGCCGGTTGACCCTGAGGTGACGGTAGTCCATGGGAGCCTGACACGCCGTGCAGTGGCGACCATCCTCTGGACTCAGGCAAGCTGTACACGGGAGTAAAAGGGTTAAGCAATGGTCCCGATGCTGCCCGAGCCGTGTCCGGGGGAGAAACAAGAGTTAAAGGGTTTGTAACAGGGGGTATGGGAGCAACAGGGGTTGCTACGTCCCCTGCTGGCGCCAGGTCTCGGATCGAGACCGTGTCCTCTCGCCCGTCAGGGTATGCCACATAGGCATACTGAGGGTTGGCGTGGAGGAGATGGACCTGTTCGACCAACGGGTCGGACTTGCGGGCCCTTACATGTCGCCGCAGGAGGACAGGTCCTGAGTACGTCAACCAAGACGGTAATGAGGTCCGCGAGGAAGACGTCCGAGGGAATGAAAACATCCTCTCATGAGGAGTAGCATTGGTTGCCGTACACAGGAGGGAGCGAATAGAATGAAGCGCATCAGGGATCACCTCTTGCCAACGGGAGACTGGAAGACTTTTTGACTTCAACGCCAGTAAGACAGCCTTCCAGACTGTAGCATTCTCACGTTCCACCTGTCTGTTACCCCTAGGGTTGTAGCTCGTGGTCCTATTAGAGGCAATCCCATATGAGAGCAGGAATTGCCTCAAGTCATCGCTCATAAACGACGAGCCCCTGTCGCTGTGAATGTAGCCGAGGTACCCGAACAGGGTAAAGAGATCACGGAATGCCTTGATAACCGTGGCAGCGGATGTATCAGAGCAGGGAACAACAAAAGGGAACCTAGAGTACTCGTCAATGATATTGAGGAAGTACACATTCCGATGTGTTGAGGGAAGGGGGCCCTTAAAATCGACACTCAGTCTCTCGAAGGGACGAGTGGCCTTGACTAAATGTGCCCGGTCAGGTCGGTAAAAGTGCGGTTTGCATTCCGCGCAAACCCGACAGCTTCTTGTTACGGACCTGACGTCCTCCACCGAGTAGGGCAGGTTGCAGGCTTTTATAAAGTGGTAGAGCCGAGTGACCCCAGGATGGCATAGGTCATTATGGAGAGCCTGCAAATGGTCCTCCTGTATACTGGTGCATGTTCCACGCGAGAGGGCATCCGAGGGCTCATTGAGTTTCCCTGGACGGTACATGATGTCGTAGTTATAGGTGGAGAGTTCAATTCTCCACCGCAAGGTCTTGTCATTCTTGATCTTGCCCCTCTGCGTGTTATTAAACATGAACGCCACGGACCGCTGGTCCGTGATCAGGGTGAACCGTTTTCCCGCCAAGTAATGGCGCCAGTGCCTGACGGCCTCCACAATGGCCTGGGCCTCCTTTTCCACCGCTGAATGCCGGATTTCGAGGCCTTGGAGGGTGCGGGAAAAAAATGTGACGGGCCTGCCCGCCTGGTTAAGTGTGGCGGCCAGGGCGAAATCAGATGCATCGCTCTCCACCTGAAAGGGGATGGACTCGTCAACAGCGTGCATCGTAGCTTTCGCGATGTCGGCTTTTAATTTATCGAAGGCCAATCGGGCCTCTGGCGTTAGGGGAAAAGTCGTGGACTTAATGAGCAGACGGGCTTTGTCCGCGTAATTGGGAACCCACTGTGCATAATAAGAGAAGAAGCCTAAGCATCTTCTCAGTGCTTTTGCACTAGCAGGCAAGGGAAGTTCAGAAAGGGGGCGCATACGGTCTGGATCAGGGCCAATGACCCCGTTTTCCACCACGTATCCTAGGATGGCTAAACGGCGCGTACGAAACACACACTTCTCCCTGTTGTAGGTCAAGTTCAGGCGAGATGCAGTGCGTAGGAAATTCAGGAGATTCGTGTCGTGGTCCTGCTGGTCATGGCCGCAGATGTTGACATTATCCAGGTACGGGAAGGTAGCCCGCAGCCAGTTCTGGTCCACCATTCGGTCCATAGCACGCTGGAAGACCAAGACCCCATTGGTGACACCAAAGGGAACCCTGAGAAAGTGATACAAGCGACCATCCGCCTCAAAAGCTGTGTATTGTCGGTCCTCTGGGCGAATGGGGAGTTGGTGGGAGGCAGACTTGAGGTCTATGGTGGAGAACACCCGGTACTGCGCAATCTGATTGACCATATCAGATATGCGCGGGAGAGGATACGCATCCAGCTGCGTGTATCGATTAATGGTCTGACTATAGTCAATGACCATCCGGGGTTTGTTCCCGCTCTTGACCACCACGACCTGTGCCCTCCATGGACTAGCGCTGGGTTGTATGATCCTTTTTTTGAGGAGCCGCTGAACCTCAGATCTAATGAAGATCCGATCCTCAGTGCTGTAACGCCTACTTTTAGTCGCGATGGGCTTGCAGCCTGGCACAAGATTCTGGAACAGGGAGGATGTGGTGATCTTCAGCGTCGAGAGGCTACAGGCGGGGCGCGTTGGGCAATTTGGAGGCTGCTGCTGTTCTCCCACTGCCAGTGAAGGCAGTGGCCCACCGTACTGTAGGTTTACACTCCTCAAGTGGACCATTAAGTTTAGTCCGAGAAGTATTGGCGTGCAAAGGTACGGCAACACTAGGAGCTTGAAACGCTCGTAAACTGTGCCTTGCACCGTCAAAGTTACCACGCAACTCCCTAGCACGGTGACAGACCGGGACCTCGATGCCATAGAGATTGTCTGTTTGGCAGGTTGAATCCGGAGTCCACACCGCTTCACAGTGTCTGGGTGGATAAAGCTCTCAGTGCTCCCGCTGTCAAACAGACAATAAATCACGCGTTCATTTACCTGGATGTTCATCATAGATTTGTCAAGTCTATGAGGCTTGGCCTGGTCCAGGATGATCGACGCCACCGTTGGTTCATGAGCGCCACTGCAGGCAGCTGAAATCGACGAGGAGGACCCCTGCTGGTCGTTCGCGGTCGGTGCCGACCAACATGGCCGCTCCCATAGGTCGCACGTGGGTGATGGCGCCAAACTCAGCGACCCCTGGTGGTCACACACCTCCGACTCCGTCGACTGTAATGGCGTCGTCCTGGCCTCGCACGTGGATGAACCCCTCGATGATTTCGACGACGAAGAGCCGAGCTCTGAAGAATCGCAGGCCGCACTGCCGTTCCGAGATTTAGATCGGCACACTTTCGAATAGTGCCCTTTCTAACCGCAGGCGGAGCACAACACAGCCTTAGCGGGACACTGTTGCCGAGTATGCTTCGCTCCCCCACAGAAGTAACACCGCGGGCCGCCCGGAGCTGCTGCCGTCGTCTGGCCCGAGTGTGAGCACGCCATTACGCAGCATTTCGAACCCGAGGGACGAGGAGGGATAGGCGACTGCTCCTGCCACGTTGTCTCCACGTGGTCTTCCGGGTACAATACTAAGCTTTTGGAGGCCGTCTCCAGCATCTCCGCTAGCTCGATTGCCTGGGTAAGGTCAAGGTTACCTTTCTCCAATAGTTTAAGTCGAATGTACGACGATCTGACTCCCGCCACAAACGCATCTCGGGCGAGGTCGTTCATGCTCTGCTCAGCCGACACAGCTTTGCAGTTACAGCCCCTGGCTAGCTATAGGAGCTCATTCGCATATTCCTCCATCGTTTCGCCAGACTGCCGTCGTCGAGTGGCTAAGAGGTAACGAGCGTGTATTTCATTGGGCGGTTTGATATAATGCTTCTTCAGAAGCTCGAGGGCCTTTGTGTAATCGGTGGCCGCACGGATCGCGAGGTAGACAGTGTCACTTACCCTCGCATGGAGGACCCGGAGTCTGTCATCATCTGTGGTGACCGCTGCGGAGGCTGCCAGGTAGTCTTCGAAGCACTTCAGCCAGTGGTCGAAGGTGTTAGAGGCGCCCACCGCACGTGGATCTAGTGTAAGGCGTTCCGGCTTCAGGATCTGCTCCAGACTCTCTTTTTTTTTTCCTCGATGAGAGTTTAACAACAGTAAATAAAATTGATGCGCGTTATCAAACACGAGGCTAGATGCTTGGGAAATAAAGGCTTTTATTTACTGTAATGAAGCAGCCAATAATTATATACACGATCCCAGACTGAGGGGTCCCAGCCAGAGCAGGGACCTTTATACCTCTCCCAGGAGGCGGAGCCCGACTGGGATGTACCACAACACTACAGTACAAAGGTGTAACAACCCCACCCTAACCCCAACAGCAACAAGTAGCACAACCCAACAGTAACATATGTACATCCTTGTAGTACTGGCAAGACCCTGGCTCAGTACTATCCAGTGGGAACCAACGATGGTCCACCACAAGGCCATACACTAAAATCTATCGTTTCTTAGCCTTTTGGCTAAGATCAAGTGTACTATTGACATCCTGCACTTGTTTGAAGTCATGATGTTACACAAATGCTTCATTTGAAGCAATTTTTTAAAGCGGCATCTTGGCCTTCTGGCTAAGATGCAAATGAGATCAAGCCTTGGAAGAGTTGCAATCCCTACTCCAATCAGCTTGGATCATGTAGATCAAGCCCAAGACAGGAAGTGAGAGGCCTGTCTTGTCGGCTTGGATCTGGAATGCCTCACTTGCTGAGACTTTGAATTGGACTTTGATTGGATTGAATTGGATATAAAAACAAAAAAAATCTAACTGTCATTCACACCGGAGGGACCTTATGGTCTCACTGGTTCTATACTCACACCACGGGTTTCCTGCCGGTGAGGGGTGCGTTCAACGGGGAACCGTGTTGACAATGGCAGGACCATAAGATCCCGATGCCAGCGAGTGCTGTGCTGCCTCCCACTGCCACCAAACACATGGCAGAGAGGGAGGAAAACCCAACCCATAATATTTAAACAATTTCTTGTTGCATTCCAGCCAGATTTTACAAAAAGGCATCATCACTTCAATATAATTTAAATATTTTCATTACAGCTTGAAAAATCCTCACCGCTGCAAATCTTTTTTAAAAATTAATTCATGGACCTTGAGGGAAGCTAGTGTTGAACTTGCAGTGGCCCTGGCGGACATTTTTTAAATGTCAGTATTCATGGGGGAGGTGCCGGATGATTGAAGGGTGGCTCATGTTGTTCCGTTGTTTAAAAAAGATTCCAAAAGAAATCCGGGAAATTATAGGCCAGTAAGTTTGACGTCGGTGGTGGGCAAGTTATTGGAAGGTGTGATAAGGGATAGGATCTACAAATATTTGGATAGACAGGGACTTATTAGGGAGAGTCAACATGGCTTTGTGAGTGGTAGGTCATGTTTGACCAATCTATTAGAGTTTTTCGAGGAGGTTACCAGGAAAGTGGATGAAGGGAAGGCGGTGTATGTTGTCTACCTGGATTTCAGCAAGGCCTTTGACAAGGTCCCTCATGGGAGGTTAGTTAGGAAGGTTCAGTCGTTGGGTGTACATGGGGAGGTAGTAAATTGGATTAAACACTGGCTCAATGGAAGAAACCAGAGAGTGGTTGTGGAGGACTGCTTCTCAGAGTGGAGGCCTGTGACCAGTGGTGTGCCGCAGGGATCGGTGTTGGGTCCATTGTTGTTTGTCATCTATATCAATGATCTGGATGATAATGTGGTAAATAGGATCAGCAAATTTGCTGATGATACAAAGATTGGAGGTGTAGTGGACAGTGAGGAAGGTTTTCAAAGCTTGCAGAGGGATTTGGACCAACTAGAAAAATGGGCTGAAAAATGGCAAATGAAATTTAACGCAGACAAGTGTGAGATATTGCACTTTGGAAGGACAAACCAAAGTAGAACGTACAGGGTAAATGGTAGGACTCTGAAGAGTACAGTTGAACAGAGGGATCTGGGAATACAGGTACAGAATTCCCTAAAAGTGACGTCACAGGTGGATAGGGTCGTAAAGAGTGCCTTTGGTACATTGGCCTTTATAAATCGGAGTATCGAGTATAAAAGTTGGAGTGTTATGGTAAGGTTATATAAGGCATTGGTGAGGCCGAATTTAGAGTATTGTGTACAGTTTTGGTCACCTAGTTACAGGAAGGATGTAAATAAGGTTGAAAGACTGCAGAGAAGGTTCACAAGGATGTTGCCGGGACTTGAGAAGCTGAGTTACAGAGAGAGATTGAATAGGTTGGGACTTTATTCCCTGGAGCGTAGAAGAATGAGGGGAGATTTGATAGAGGTGTATAAGATTTTGATGAGTATATATAGAGTGAAGGCAAGCAGGCTTTTTCCACTGAGGCTAGGGGAGAAAAAAACCAGAGGGCATGGGTTAAGGGTGAAAGGAGAAAAGTTTAAAGGGAATATTAGGGGGGGCTTCTTCACGCAGAGAGTGGTGGGACTGTGGAATGAGCTGCCGGATAAAGTGGTAAATGCGGGGTCACTTTTAACATTTAAGAAAAACTTGGACGGGTTCATGGATGAGAGGGGTGTGGAGGGATATGGTCCAAGTGCAGGTCAGTGGGACTAGGCAAAAAATGGTTTGGCACAGACAAGAAGGGCCTGAAGGCCTGTTTCTGAGCTGTAATTTTCTATGGTTTCTATGGGATATGTGCATCACTAGCGAGGCCAGCATTTATTGCCCATCCCTGATTGCCCTTGAGAAGGTGTGCTGAACTGCTTTCTTGAACTACTGCAGTCTATGGGCCCGATTTTACCATCGCGTTGCGCCCTTTTTCGGGCACAAAAACTTGGTAAAGTCGGGCATGAGGCGAATAGCGCGATCCGTGCCCGCCTTCGCTCCCGTTCCCCCTTTACCAAGTGGCTAAAATAGCCGTGATCGGCACTGCGCTCGAAATAGGCGCGATGTCAATTTAAATGCATTTGCAAGCATTTAAATTGACTTAATGGCTGGACTCCCAAACTTACCAGCATTTCCCTCTTTACCACAATGTTCGCCCGTCCACATTCGGCACGACACAGATATGGTCGACAAAGCTCTGTTTCTGGCGCTCCAGCTTCTGAGGACGTAGGTTCAGAGCTTCCAACAGCTCTCTAACTCAGATCGGTGTGGTGGGGGGTGGGGGGAAGGCAGATCAGATCGTTCCCTGGTGTGGGTGGGGGGAGGGAGGCCAGAATGTTCGCTGGCGGGGGGGAGGAGGACAGAAGCGGGTCAGATTGTTCTCTGGTGGGGGGGAGGAGGAGGGAGGCCAAATCGTTCTCTGGTCGGGGGAGGAGGAGGAGGGAGGCCAGATCATTCTCTGGTGGTGGGGGGTGGGGGGGGGGGGGGGGCGGTGGTGTAGGAGGGAGGCAGGCCAGATCGTTATCTGGTGGGGGGGGGGTGGGGGGTGAGGAGGGAGGCAGGTCAGATCGCTCTCTGGTGGTGGGGGGGGGGGGGGGGGCGGGGTGGTGGTGTAGGAGGGAGGCAGGCCAGATCGTTCTCTGGTGGAGGGGTGGGGGGTGGGGGGGGAGGAGGGAGGCAGGTCAGATCGCTCTTTGGTGGGGGGGAGGAGGAAGGAGGCCAGATGGATCTCTGGTGGGGGAGGAAGGAAGAGGTGGGAGGCCAAATGGATCTCTGTTGGGGTGGGTGGGAGAGGGGCGGGGGGGGCATTGCCACTCTGCGAGCGACCAGTGGGGAGGAAGTAGGGCAGGGGGGTCACGATCGGTCTGAGTAGCGGGGGGGATGGGTGGATAAGGGGGGCAGTTATGTTGTGGGGGTGGGGCAATGTCTGTGCGGGTCAGCGATGTGGCAGGGGAACATTTTTCAATTTGCAGTATTGCATCCAGTTCTGGGTGCCATTCTTGAGGAAGGATTTTTAAATTAATTTGTGGGACAGGGACGTCGCTGGCTGCCCAGCATTTATTGCCTATCCCTAGTTGCCCTTGAGAAGGTGGTGATGAGCTGCCTTCTTGAATCGCTGCAGTTCATGTGCTGTGGGTTGACCCACAATGCTGTTAGGGAAGACATTCCAGGATTTTGACCCAGCAACTGCAAAAGAACAGTGATATATTTCCAAGTCAGGATAGTGAGTGGCTTGGAGGGGAACTTGCAGGTGGTGGTGTTCCCATGTATCTGCTGCCCATGTCCTTCTAGGTGGAAGTGGTTGTGGGTTTGGAAGGTGCTGTTTAAGGATATTTGGTGAATTGCTGCAGTGCATCTTATATTTAGTACAGACTGCTGCTACTGAGCGATGGTGGTGGCATTGGAGAGAGTGCAGAAGAGGTTCACAAGAATGATTCCAAGAATAAACAACTGTAGCTGTGAGGGTAGATTGGAGAGGTTGGGCCTGTTTCCCTTGGAGAAAGGAGGCTGAGAGGAGACTTGATAGCAGTATTCAAGGTCCTGACGGGTATGGATGGATTAAATAGTGAGAAACAGTTCTCTCCCAAGAGAGCATCAAGAACTAAAGGAGCAGAAGTGATGTGATAAAAACTTTTTATCCCCAGAGGATGGCTGGAGTCTGGAACAAACTTCCTGAGAGGGTGGTAGAGGCAGGTTTGATTGAGGTATTCAAAAGGGAATTGAATTGCTATCAGAGTAGAAAGCATGAGCAATGTTATGGGGATAAGGCGGGGCAGTAGGACGATAGGTTGAATGCTCTTTCAGAGACCCAGTACTGACTTGATGGGGTGAATATCTTCCCTCTGCTTTGTAAAGATTCTGTGATTCTGTGTACTCTATGGGAATTCTCATCATCTACTTCTGATTCTGATTCTGTGGCAGCTCATCACCACCTTCTCAAGGGCAACTAGGGATAGGCAATAAATGCTGGCCAGCCAGCGACGTCCATGTCCCACAAATTAATAAAAAAATCCTTCTTCAAGAATGGTGCCCAGAACTGGATGCAATACTACAGATGAAGCCTAACGCCTGTCTTATATAAGTTCAACATGACCTCCTTATTCTTGTATTCAATACCCTTATTAATAAAACCGAGGATACCTTGTGCTTTATTAACTGCTTTCTCATCATGCACTGCTGCCATGTAACTTTGTATATATACATCAAAATTCCTTTGTTCCTGCACCTCGTTTAGAATTTCTCCCTTTATTTCTCTCTGTCAGTCCGCATTCTTCCTGCCAAATGAATCATCTCACACGTCTCTGCATTGAACTTCATCTGGCATTTATCTGCCCAATCTACGAACATGTCTATGCTCGTTTGAAGTTCAAGGCTATCCTAATCACAGTTGACACTGCTTCCAATCTTCACATCATCTCCAAATTCTGAAATCATGCCCTGCGCACCATAGTCTGGGCCATTAAAATATGATGTGGAGATGCCGGCGTTGGACTGGGGTAAACACAGTAAGAGTTTTAACAACACCAGGTTAAAGGTTTAAACTCTTACTGTCATTAAAATATATCAGGAAGAGCAAGGGTCCCAACACTGACCCGTGGGGAACTTCACTACAAACCTTCCTCCAGTCTGAAAAACAATCATTTATCATGACTCTGTTTCATTATTCTCAGCCAATATCTTATCCAAGTGCATACTTTCCCTTTTATTCCACGTGCTAGAATTTTTCTCACAGTAAATGGCAGCAAGATTTCAGCATATATGTAGAGCAGATCACACTCGATAACTTGCAAGATTGAAATTGGCTTTGAGAAAGATTTAGCTAATTGTTTCTTAATGCATATCAGTTTGTGGATCATGTCACCTTGATCAGTGTCACGTATCTTATCTAGACTGTGAAGCTAAAGTAAAAACAATTGAAAAACACTCAATTTAACAGAGGTGGGATTACTTGGTGGTGATATTATGGGCACAATTTTCTGGCCCTCTCTCAGCAGGACGGGACTGTAAAATGTGGTGAGTTGTTCAAAAGTCCATTGGCTTTGGTGGAACTGGAAAATCCCACTGATGGGCAGGGCTGTAAAATTCTGGCCCATGTGTGCAGTTGGATTGAGGAAACTGGTCATGGTAATATGTAAAGTAGATTCAGTAGAATGTTTAAGATATTAATACAATTTCAGGGAACTGGTTTTATATATATCGTAAGAAGTCTCACAACACCAGGTTAAAGTCCAACAGGTTTATTTGGTAGCAAATACCATAAGCTTTCGGAGCGCTGCTCCTTCATCAGATGGAGTGGAAATGTATTTCCACATTTCCACTCCATCTGACGAAGGAGCAGCGCTCCGAAAGCTTATGGTATTTGCTACCAAATAAACCTGTTGGACTTTAACCTGGTGTTGTGAGACTTCTTACTGTGTTCACCCCAGTCCAACGCCGGCATCTCCACATCATTATATATATCAACAGAGTTGGCAGATTGCTTACAACCAGTTCTCAGGGAAAATTAAACCAATGGATTGTCCTTTTTCCTAGTGAAAACCCCACGTTGTTATTTTCTCAGCAGTCTGATCCTGCGATGGAATTGGTAAAGACATGTCCCTCTTTTGGCAGAGAGATAGATTAAATTTATTTAACATTCCTCATGACCTCAGGAGATTACAAAATGTTTTATAACCAATAAGGGACCTCAGAAGAACTGTGCCTGCTGTTGTAATACTGGAAACCTGCAATCAAATTGCGAAGATCCCATAAATAGTGACAAGACCATCTTTATTAATGATATTGATTGAAGGATAATGTACTATGCTTCTTCATGGTCTTTTTCATCCATCTGAGAAGGAAAGAAGAGATCCAAATTAAAATCTCTCAGTGCCACAATCCCTCAGTGTTGCATTAACGTGTCAGCCTAGGTTTTGTCCTCAAGTATCTAGAGTGAGACTTGAACACCCAACCCTCTGATTCAGAAGCAGGAGTGTTGTTACAGAGCTAAGCTCACACTGTGCTAAGACACAAGACCAAGGGTTCACCTTTTAGGAGTCGACTTTCATTCATTGTGCTTGAATGTGAAATAGTCCCATTTTTTATCCATTTAAATTAATGAACATAAAACCGGATGCGTTCCACCAAAGGCATGTATCCTCTCTGCCTAATTTTCCTCCATGTGCTCTGCCTTTACTAACAAACAAATGCAAAGAAAATAACATGCCCGATTCCCCCCCGGCGCTGGCAGGAAAACTGGCCAATGGAAAATACATCAGGAACAACATGGTGCACAGATCATAGAAACCCTACAGTGCAGAAAGAGGCTATTCGGCCCATCGAGTCTGCACCGATGACAATCCCACCCAGGCCCTACCCCATATATTTTATCCACTGACTACGCATCTCAGGACACTAAGGGGTAATTTTAGCATGGCCAATCAACCTAACTCACACATCTTTGGACTGTGGGAGGAAACCAGAGCACTTGGAGGAAATCCACGCAGACACGAGGAGAATGTGCAAACTCCACACAGACAGTGACCCAAGCCGGGAATCGAACCCAGGTCCCTGGGAGCTGTGAAGCAGCAGTGCTAACCACTGTGCTACCGTGCCGCCCTCAGATGTTGGGACTCACCTAAGTAATGCAGAGGGCTGCCTCCTGAGTTCAGGGTGGAAGCCGTCGGCAACCCTGGAACACCACAGCAGTGGGTGGGAGAGGCATCTACAGATGGGCCTTTAAGATTTGGCATGCTGGAAGAGGTCCATCTTCCAGCCTCAGAACATTCCTGTATATCCGTCTGCTTTCTCAAGAGATCCATCTTCATTTTCTCGAGGTCCACCTTCTTTCTTCAAAAGTGGGTCAGTGATGTTGGGCTCGCTTTCAATTTAGATACGACGGCAGACTATGCCTCATCAGGCCTGCCTGTCATAGTTCAAACTCCCCGATTGCATAATTAATGAGGTCATAGCTGGAAGTTTTTGCATGTTTTTCTGCTGGTCTCCACAGTGGGAAACACTCCACATTCCCGCCCCAACCCGGGACATAGCTCCAGGATGGGAGAAATCCAACCAGTGTCTATAATCATCATATCACAGCCACTGAATCTTTTCCCCAATGATTCTTTGCTACTTACTAAAGATGTAAAGATGTAAAGGATGTGGAGGATAGCTAATGTGGTCCCATTATTTAAGAAGGGTAGGAAGGATAACCCGGGAAATTATAGGCCGGTGAGCTTGACGTCCGTGGTAGGGAAGTTGTTGGAGAGGATTCTTAGAGATAGGATGTATGCGCATTTAGAAAGGAATAAACTCATTAATGATAGTCAGCATGGTTTTGTGAGAGGGAGGTCATGCCTCACTAACCTGGTGGAATTTTTTGAAGAAGTGACTAGAATGGTTGACGAGGGAAGGGCCGTGGATGTCGTCTATATGGAATTTAGTAAAGCGTTTGACGAAGTCCCTCATGGTAGGTTGGTGCAAAAGGTTGGATCTCATGGGATAAAGGGGGAGGTGGCTAGATGGGTGGAGAACTGGCTTGGTCACAGAAGACAGAGGGTGGTAGTGGAAGGGTCTTTTTCCGGCTGGATGCCTGTGACTAGTGGCGTTCCGCAGGGCTCTGTATTGGGACCTCTGCTGTTTGTGATTTATATAAACGATCTGGAAGAAGGTGTAACTGGGGTGATCAGTAAGTTTGCAGACGACACGAAAATGGCTGGACTTGCAGATAGTGAGGAACATTGTCAGAGGCTACAGAAGGATATAGATAGGCTGGAAATTTGGGCAAAGAAATGGCAGATGGAGTTCAATCCAGATAAATGCGAAGTGATGCATTTTGGTAGAACTAACATAGGGGGGAGCTATACGATAAATGGCAGAACCATAAAGGGTGTAGATACACAGAGGGACCTGGGTGTGCAAGTCCACAGATCCTTGAAGGTGATGTCACAGGTGGAGAAGGTAGTGAATAAGGCATATGGCATGCTTGCCTTTATAGGACGGGGCATAGAGTATAAAAGTTGGGGTCTGATGTTGCAGTTGTATAGAACGTTGGTTCGGCCGCAATTGGAATACTGTGCCCAGTTCTGGTCGCCACACTACCAGAAGGACATGGAGGCTTTAGAGAGAGTGCAGAGGAGGTTTACCAGGATGTTGCCTGGTATGGAAGGGCTTAGTTATGAGGAGAGATTGGGTAAACTGGGGTTGTTCTCACTGGAAAGACGGAGGATGAGGGATGACCTAATAGAGGTGTATAAAATTATGAAAGGCATAGATAGGGTGAACAGTGGGAAGCTTTTTCCCAGGTCGGTGGTGACGTTCACGAGGGGTCATAGGTTCAAGGTGAGGGGGGGGGGGGAGGTTTAACACGGATATCAGAAGGACGTATTTTACACAGAGGGTGGTGGGGGCCTGGAATGCGCTGCCGGGCAAGGTGGTGGAGGCGGACACACTGGGAATGTTTAAGACTTATCTAGAGAGCCACATGAACGGAGTGGGAATGGAGGGATACAAAAGAATGGTCTAGTTTGGACCAGGGAGCGGCGTGAGCTTGGAGGGCCGAAGGGCTGTTCCTGTGCTGTATTGTTCTTTGTTCTTTGTTCATAATGTCAGAGCTATAAAATTATGTTAATCTGAAAGGAAATCAGACAACACTCAGGTTAGATTGGGTTATTACAGAATTGTTGAGTCACCTTTAATCTTGACAGGACAGTGAATAACATTGCGTGAATAGTCCCTTTATGAATTGAAAGACGTGGGTCATAAACAGACCCATTGACTTGTTCAGAATGACAAACATGATTATCTTAGAGAAGCTAGAGTGGAAGGTGGGAAAAAACTACAAGAAGCCACAGTGAATGTCTGGAAGCATGGATAATTCTCAGCAATATATATTGCTGTCTTGGAGACTTGGGATTTGGGTTGGGTTACTATTCTGACGTGCTCCTTGGGTGGCACCTCTCTTCTGCTGTATGCCCTTTGCTTTGTCTTTTGATGGAATCTGGTTATTTAGCCAGTTTCCTTTTAATGTGCTCAGTGGAAGAATGGTTCCTTGCAATCAATATTTCCTTCATGGGTCATTTATTGGGTTATTTCCATTGTATCATTATACATATATATATATTAATATGCTCATAAATTGTGCTTAGGTATGTACAGCAGTGTTATTGGATATACAGACATATGTTATGATACTTTTCTTCTTAGTGCATAGATACCTTTGGATTAATGTTATAGGTGTGGCGGAATGTCACTCATGGAAGTATTTATGTGCTTCTTTTAGTTTTTATGTAGGTTTTTACATATTCTTCTTCCTTTACAAATTGGTTCTGACTGCATTAATCTTCATTAATGTTGCTATGCTTCCAATACATTAACCTTTATAATTTTACATGGCCAAGGTTTTATTTCTGTTGTACTGCATTGACTAACACATCTGAATAAAAGGGCTGATTCTGCCATCTGGTTCTCCCTGTGGGGAGTGAATCTAACCTGGATCATATCCCGGGGGCACAAGGGCCATGATGTTACATCCATCAGACAGAAAGTCAAGGTGCTGTGTGCCTGTGATTTCTCAAGATGTACGGCCCTGTGACTGTTGCTCCCCACTGGTAGCATGGACTATGGAATTACTGCTGAAATTCCTTTGCATTATCTGAAAAAAGCCATGAAGCTTTCTAATTTAAAATGATGTGAAAGATTTTTAGGTTTGATTTCATGGCATAGTGCTGAGGAAGCAAATGCTTACCAGCCTTGGTATTCAACTCTCAACTCTGTGTGGAGACAAATATTTCTGAGGTATGTTAACTCTACTTTGCGCTGGTTCCTGCTTATCTGCTATCACCTCCGTTCACTGTATGTTCCTCCTCCATTCACTGTGTTTTCCACCTCCATTCACTGTGTTCCTCCTCCACTCAGTGTGTTCTACTTCCATTCACTGTTTCTCCCTCCATTCACTGTGCATTCCATTCTCTCCTGAGTCTGCGCTATCTGACTCGACATAAGTGGTTGATTTTGGGCTTGTATTTTCCAGACTGCTCAATTGGTGTTGATATGATGGTGTTGTTTTCCACCTCCATCCTGTTAGATTTGAGCTGGCACGGAGGCAGTGTGGTTAGCACTGTTGTCTCACAGTGCCAGGGACTCGCGTTCGATTCCTGGCTTGGGTCACTGTCTGTGCGAGTTCGCACATTCTCCAGGTGCTCTGGTTTCCTCCCACAGTCCGAAAGATGTGCTGGCTAGGTGTATTGGCCATGTTAAATTCTCTCTCAGTGTACTCGAACCAGCGCTGAGTGTGGCGACTGGAGGATTTTCACAACAAATTTGTTGTAGTGTTAATATAAGCCTATGTGTGACACCAATAAATAAACGTAAAGTTTATTTCCCATTTCCCTGTGCCTTATTTCCCATTTCCCTGTGCCTTAATGATTGGAAAATAGACCGTTCTGTGCCTACCTGATATACTACATTCATCCGTTGTTGTAGCGTCTGCATGGTCTCCCCAATGTACCATGCCTCGAGGCATCCTTTCCTGCAGCGTATCAGGTAGACAACATTGGCCGAGTCGCAAAAGTATGTGGATGGTGTTCTCACGTGAGATGATGGCATCCGTGACGTCTTGCAGAGGTTGCTGTGGCAGGGTTGTGTAGTGTCGTGGTCACTGTTCTCCTGAAGGCTGGGTAGTTTGCTGCGGACAGTGGTCTGTTTGAGTTTGTGCAGATGAATGAACACCACTCGACAATCACCAGGCAAGAGTGTTCCCTTCCAGTCGGGGAACACTTCAGCAGTCACTGGCATTCAGCCTCTGATCTTCAGATAAGCGTTCTCCAAGGCGGCCTTCATGACGCACGACAACGCAGAATCGCTGAGCAGAAACTGATAGCCAAATTCCACACACATGAGGACAGCTTCAACTGGAATCTTGGGTTCATGTCACACTATCTGTAACCCCCACGACTTGCCTGGGCTTGCAAAATCTTACTAATTGTCTGGTTGGAGACAATACACATCTCTTTAACCTGTGCTTAACCCTCTCTCCACTCACATTGTCTATACCTTTAAGACTTGATTACCTGCAAAGACTCGCATTCCAACCATTATCTTGTAATTGAGTTTGTGTCTGTATATGCCCTGTTTGTGAACACAGCTCCTCACTCACCTGATGAAGAAGCGAGACTCTGAAAGCTCGTGCTGCCAAATAAACCTGTTGGACTTTAACCTGGTGTTGTGAGACTTCTTATTGTGCCCACCCCAGTCCAACACCGGCGTCTCCACATCATTTCTACCAGTCAGCCAATCTTCTATCTATGCTACCTTGCTTCTGACACCATGGGCTCTTTTCTTATTCAGCAGCCTACTGTGCAGTACCTTGTCTAAGGCTTTCTGGAAGTCCAAGTAGATAATGTCCACTGGCTCTCCTTTGTCTAACCTTCTCGTTACCTCCTCAAAGAAAACAAACAGTTTTTTCAGGCATGGACTCCCCTTGACAAAACTATGCTGACTTCATTCTATTTTACCATGCACTTCCAAGTACTCCGAAATCTCATCCTCAATGATCCTCTAAAATCTTACCAACGACCAAGGTCAGGCTAACTGGCCTGTAATTTCCCATCTCTTGCCTCCCTCTTTTCTTAAACGCTCCACATTATATTATTTACCTCTGTAGGGGCTTCCGGATTGGACAGCATTAACTGCCTCAAATAGGGAGATCATACTCTAAGAGGTCCACCTCTTGGACCTCGTTAAAGTCATTTTACTGCAGTCTGAAACTAATCAAAGTGCAATTTTTTTGAACAGAAGGAGGAAGTCTCCATGTTAGGCTATGTAAGGGGTGGGGATTAATAATGCCTCAAGGACAATCAAAGGACACCCAACTGTATATTGTTTTAACTTTTTTTTATTGGACTCTAACTTCCCTTATTACTGACATCTGTGTGTGTGTGCGCGTGTGTGTGCGCATGGGTGTGTGTGTGTGACATCATGTTTTTATCATATTCTTGGGTAATAAATGTACTCATTCTTTGACTCAAGAAAACCTTGTTTGATTGGCTCCTTATTGCTCACAGCTTAAATTGATAAGTATATTCTGATTTGGAAAAGGCATATCTTGGTGAAAAAGAAACTTAAACCTTTGTTGTGACCATTCAAGCAGACCAAAGAGGGAGGGGCGGGGTGCAGTTTACTCCTTCTCACCTGGTCACAACACATGTGCTCAGCACAGTGAGGTCAAGAAGTCCAGTGAGGAGGGTTCACATCAATCATGTGCTGCAATGTGTTGGGCACAGAGGTTTATGATAAGCACAAAGAGAAAAGAAAATTACAGCACAAGGACAGGCCCTTCGGCCCTCCAAGTCTGCACGGACCATGCTGCCCAACTGAACTAAAACCCCTACCCTTCTGCGGACCATATCCCTCTATTCTCATCCTATTCAAGTATTTGTCCAGACGCCCTTTAAAAGTCACTATCATATCTGGACGTCATTAGAAGAATGCTAATTTGCAGAATAACATCTTTAAGATTACCCTGTCTAATTTTGTAAATGATGTGGAGATGGATTGAGCCTCGAAAGCTTGTGTGGCTTTTGCTACCAAATAAACCTGTTGGACTTTAACCTGGTGTTGTTAAACTTCTTACTAATTTTGTAAATGACAGAGGTGAGCATTGCCAAAAGGATGTTAATCTGAATAACGCATCACTGCAGCTGAGGCTTCTCCAATTTTTTGTGTTGGGGGATGCATTTCAATTTGTTTCTCACTTAATTAATAAAAAACAATGTTAAAACAATAAAATAAAAATGTAAAACAAGAGTAGAGTCATAGAGTCATAGAGGTTTACAGCATGGAAACAGGTCCTTCGGCCCAACTTGTCCACGCCGCCCTTATTTTTTTTAAATCCCTAAGCTAATCCCAATTGCTCGCATTTGGCCCATATCCCTCTATACCCATCGTATCCATGTAACTATCTAAATGCTTTTTAAAAGATAACATTGTACCCGCCTCTACTACTACCTCTGGCAGCTTGTTCCAGACACTCACCTCCCTCTGTGTGAAAAAATTGCCCCTCTGGACACTTTTGTATCTCTCCCCTCTCACCTTAAACCTATGCCCTCTAGTTTGAGACTCCCCTACTTTTGGGAAAAGTTATTGACTATCTACTTTGTCTATGCCCCTCATTATTTT
Organism: Mustelus asterias; assembly: GCF_964213995.1. Lineage (NCBI taxonomy): Eukaryota > Metazoa > Chordata > Chondrichthyes > Carcharhiniformes > Triakidae > Mustelus > Mustelus asterias. The sequence goes on from NC_135805.1 coordinate 48,618,291, forward strand.
ATAGACCTCTATGAGGTCACCCCTCAGCCTCCTACGCTCCAGAGAAAAAAGTCCCAGTCTATTCAGCCTCTCCTTATAACTCAATCCATCAAGTCCCGGTAGCATCCTAGTAAATCTTTTCTGCACTCTTTCTAGTTTAATAATATCCTTTCTATAATAGGGTGACCAGAATTGCACACAGTATTCCAAGTGTGGCCTTACCAATGTCTTGTACAACTTCAACAAGACGTCCCAACTCCTGTATTCAATGTTCTGACCGATGAAACCAAGCATGCCGAATGCCTTCTTCACCACTCTGTCCACTTGTGACTCCACTTTCAAGGAGCTATGAACATGTACCCCTAGATCTCTTTGTTCTGTAACTCTCCCCAACGCCCTACCATTAACTGAGTAAGTCCTGCCCTGGTTCAATCTACCAAAATGCATTACCTCGCATTTGTCTAAATTAAACTCCATCTGCCATTCGTCAGCCCACTGGCCCAATTGATCAAGATCCCGCTGCAATTGGAGATAACCTTCCTCACTGTCCACCATGCTACCAATCTTGGTCTCATCTGCAAACTTACTAACCATGCCTCCTATATTCTCATCCAAATCATTAATATAAATGACAAATAGCAGTGGGCCCAGCACTGATCCCTGAGGCACACCACTGGTCACAGGCCTCCAGTTTGAAAAACAACTCTCTACAACCACCCTCTGGCTTCTGTCAAGAAGCCAATTTTGTATCCATTTAGATACCTCGCCCTGGATCCCATGAGATTTAACCTTATGCAACAACCTACCATGCGGTGCCTTGTCAAAGGCCTTGCTAAAGTCCATGTCGACAACATCAACTGCACTGCCCTCATCTACCTTCTTGGTTACCCCTTCAAAAAACTCAATCAAATTTGTGAGACATGATTTTCCACTCACAAAGCCATCTGACTGTCCCTAATCAGTCCTTGCATCTCTAAATGCCTGTAGATCCTGTCTCTCAAAATACCTTCCAACAATTTACCCACCACAGATGTGAGGCTCACTGGCCTGTAGTTCCCAGGCTTTTCCCTGCAGCCTTTTTAAACAAAGGCACAACATTTGCCACTCTCCAATCTTCAGGCACCTCACCCGTGACTATCGATGATTCAAATATCTCAGCTAGGGGACCCGCAATTTCCTCCCTAGCCTCCCATAACGTCCTGGGATATACCTCATCAGGTCCCGCAGATTTATCTACCTTGATGCACTTTAAGACTTCTAGCACCTCCTTCTCTGTAATATGTACATCAAGACATCAATATTTAATTCCCCAAGTTCCCTAACATCCATGCTTTTCTCAACAGTAAATACTGATTTACTGTAATTATTAAAAATGGCCATTAAAAAGTGCCAAGCAGCAAAGTTAACCTGCAAGACCTTTTCTCCTTTATGCTTAAGAAGCCAAGTAGAGAAAGACAGACTAGGCCCCAAGCCCTGGTTACCTGGACACTGCTCCTCTCCCGAATTTGCTGCGAGATGGGCAAGAGATGGCCCCTGATCGGAGGAGCTGCTCCATGCAGAATCTTTCATTGAACTTACCCATAGTTTGAATAGCGTGTCTGCGGGATGAATACAGAGACCTGGCTGGCTGGAGCTGGCCCAGGGGCTGAAGGTTGGACAAGCCTGTTTGTAGCTAAATTTTCTGTTCACTGAGATAATAATCATTTGCTTCTTTAATTGATGAGACACTAACTTCCATCACCTGCAATAATAGCATTTGACATGATGGTAGCTACGGAAACTATAAGCTGTCATTATATAAATTGATAATATAAAACCTTGTACATTATTAGTGAAGGACAGCTGATGCTTTCATTTGATAAACTCTTAATGAAGGTAGGTTTAGTGGTCCCCATGAGTTTGAATTAACAAGGTTAGGCTGAGCTCAATGTTTACAGTTGGTTTCAGCTATTGGTACTAATTCATCTCTTGAAAAGGAAATTGGTGCAGAGCTGCACACAGACTATGTACTGCACACAGATGTGTATTACCACATCTGCCAAATTAAGTTTCAGAGGTCATTTTTTATGAGGAGATATTTATTAGTTGCATATTCTGGAACAGCTGACAAAAATTAGTGTAATCTATTCTTGTTGGCACAGTCCATGACTAGTTCTATTTGTCTTTGGAGAATATTTATATATTTAAAAAAATGGTGTGCAAGCCCATAGCTCTATTTAAGGTAAATTCAGTTTTGCGAGAGTGAGTTGCCATATTCTCTCCACAATTTTTGTTTTGTCTTGAGCTGGATATTTAAGGAGGATTGATTGTCAGGCAGAGTAATCATTCTCCGCTTCACATCTCTTATGCTCATGATCACTGCAAGCTGAGTTAAAACAATTCTTGCAGATGCACCATAGAAAGCATCCTTTCCGGATGTATCACAGCTTGGTACGGCTCCTGCTCTGACCAAGACGCAAGAAACTACAAAGTGTTGTGAACGTAGCCCAGTCCATCACGCAAACCAGCCTCCCATCCATTCACTCCGTCTACACTTGGGGAGGGGGCAGTGGTGCGTGGTGAGAGAGGGGGTGGTGGGCACAGTCCTTGAATGAGTTTGGGAAGATGGTAGTGGGTCATTTTTGTGAGCTTTCTGTATGAGCAACAGTTGAGTGTCTTCAATTTAGTCTCATAGACTGCCTACAGTGCAGGGGGCCATTCGGCCCATCGAGCCTGCACTGACAACAATCCCACCCAAGCCCTATCCCCTTAACCCCACATATTTACCCTGCTAGCCCCCCTGACACTAAGGGGCAATCAAGCACGGTCAATCCACCTAACCTGCACGCCTTTGGAGTGTGGGAGGAAATCGGAGCACCCGGAGGAAACCCATGCGGACACGGGGAGAACGTGCAAACTCCACACAGACAGTCACCCAAGGCTGGAAAAACCCGGTCCCTGGCGCTGTGAGGCAGCAGTTCTAACTACTGGGTTATATATGCACTCTCTGCTTGTCCCTCGAATACAAATAAAGTAAATTCAAAAATTGCTTTCCAATCTTACTCGAATGACAATCTCAGTTTTTTTTTAAAGTGGCTGGGAGTATTATATTTTTCAGAGTGTTGAATTGTCAATCTTGGAAAAAAGCACTGTTATTAGGTGGAGGAGTAATGAGATTTGGTCTAGTTACTAAGTACTGTTTTCACCTCTTTATAAAGAAAAGGTGCAGGATATCACAACATGTGCAGAGTATATCCTCCTTCCCCCAGCACCTCCTTCAAATATTTATCCAACTTTTTAAAAACTGGTCATTGACTCCGTAAGAGATTCTTTCGCAGCAGGGGATAATTCTGACTAGACCAGTCGTTCAGAGGCCAGTATAATGCCTGACATGGTGACATGGCTTCAAACCCCACTATGACAGCTGGTGGAATTTAAATTCAATTTATAAAATCTGGAATATAAAGCTGGTCTTAGTAATAGGGAAAGTGACAACTGTTATTGATTGTTGTAAAAACTCATTTGATTCACTAATGTCCTTAAGGGAAGGAAATCTGCTGTCCTTACGTGATCTGGCCTACATGTGACTCCAGATCCACAGCAATGTGATTGACTCTTAACTGCCCTCGTTCACTTTGCCCATGTATGACCAAGGAGACAATTTCTTTATGCAAGTCCCAAGTTTCTGAAGTGGATAACCTCAAATTTATCCACATCATACTGCATCTGCCATGCATATGCCCACTCACTCAGCCTGTCCAAATCACACTGAAGCATCTCTGTATTCTCCTCACAGCTCGTCCTCCCACCCAACTTTGTATCACTTGCAAATTTGGAGATATTCCCTCTTCTAAACCATTAATATATAATGTGAACAGTTGGGGTCTGAGCATAGATCCCTGCGGTGCCCAATAATCACTGCCTGCCAATCAGAAAAATACCCATTTATGCCAACTCTTTGCTTCCTGTCTGCTAACCAGCTTTTGATCCATCTCAAGACACTTATAGGTAAATGCTGAATTAGTTTTACACTCTCATCCACTTCTAGATGATAATCTCCTGGTAGACATCCCAATCCTGTAACCACACCTTTATACTCCTCGAGGAGCTGTTTGGCGATCAATTGTTTTGTGTGTTGTGATATGTTATAAACAGCTGTTGGCATGTTCAGGGTTACCAATCCAAGCTTTCAACTTACTTCAGCTGCGATGAGTAGCTATTGTGTCCTATCTATGATCTGGAACTCCATTGCATTGGGCTGTCAGGTTAACTTGTCCTTTCGGTATGAGTATCATGTTATCGTATAGTCTCAACCTTACTTTTGAGGGCTTCATTTCTGGATCACCGCACTGAACAACTTTGCACAGATGTGTTAAGGTCATTATGCTGCATGAAGTACCAGTGTCTATCTGACACTTCTTATTCACTTGATACTCCCCCACTGCCACGTCTTGTATGCCAAAGACTATTCTTTAATCAGATAATTTTTTTAGCTGATCATATTCACATAATTCTGCAAGCTGTGTTACAGCAGTCGCAGACTGTTCAATGATCTTGTTTTCGCCTTGAGCTCTAGAGTTGAATACAGAGTGTTCATAAGTAACATTCATTTGGGGCTCAAAGCATTCCTTCAAAGTTTTCAAAATCTCTGTCATCTATTTTCTTTGTTCACTGGTTAGATTTAGAGTGGTTTAAATTTTGTGGCATTCACTCCCCAGCAGTGTTAGAATTGTGACCATTGTCATCAATTCCAGCTTATTATGTAACTCTGCTGTTAGCTTGTAGTTTTGCCATTTCAAGTGGAAAAAACTGTCAATTCTGCCACGTATTTTCTTTCATTTCTATTGGAACTGGAATTGGAAGGTTTACAAAATTTGCCATATTCACTCACCCAGTATTTACTTGCAGTCTTCAATATGTGTTTGTTTTTCTCAGTCTTTTTTCAGCAACTTGTTTGCAGATTGAAACATTTCTATTTTCCTTTCGGAATTGTGTCTTTGTGAAATTTCCAAGGTTCAAAAATCTAGTTTCATTCCCACTTCCTGACACCATGTTTCATGTTTGAAGACTGTGGAGGTTCGCCAGTGTCTTCTCAGTGAGAGATCTTTATTGAACTGATTCTAAGATGGCAGATAAAAGAGATTGCCTCATGGCACAGGTCACCTAACTACTGAAAGTCAGATAAGGCATGTCAAGCTGACTGACATTCAAACCCACACAGAATGCTTGTTGCATTCCCACTGCCGTGCCATCTTGTCAGCAGTGGGAATGTTGAGGGATGTCTCTCCTGCCCAGAAACTAATTGAACTAGTTAAATGGCTAATTGAGGGCCTCTTCCCATCCCTGCTGGCATTTTATTAGTAGCCGGGGAGCCTCCATCACATGGGGAAATACCCAGATAAATTCTAGGCAGTCTCCCAATTGGCTCTGGAAGGGTGAGCCTCTATTTAGATCCTCTTTGTCTCATGGAGGCAGTGGCCTCCATTACGTCCCTTCTTCCCAGTGCAGTCTCAATAGTGGTCACTTCTCCAGGTGGTACTCCTGAGTTGCAAGCTCTCTGATTGGTTGGCAGTTCTTGGGCTGTCCTTTATTGCTACAGCTAACCAGATACATCCCCAGGCCCAGCTGGGGACTGAAGGGGCTTGACTTTGCCACCACTTCTGGGCCCATCAACAGGATCCCCACGTCCATTAGTAATTTCCCATCCATGCCTCAATCCAACCAGTAGCTGTGAAGTTAGAGATGATTTATTGCTTGGTTATAACAATACTATCAAACATTACGAGGGGGGAATTTTACAGTCATTCATGTCGGTGGAATTTTCTGGTCCCGCTGCGGTGAACAGAGATTTGACTGGTCGCCAAATTCTCCATCCTTGCTTGCAGCGACAGTGGAGTGTGAATGGCCAGTAAGATCGCGTCCAATAACAATCATGGAATTTGTTAATGATGTTTTGAACATTGTAAAGATATGAGCCAGGTTCCACTTTTAAAACTATTCAACAATGACATTAATATTACAAAAGATTCAATGACCACCACAAGCCAATTTACTGTATACTAATGGGAACTTCTATAATAATGACTACTTCAAAATGTTTTGGAGTATGAGGACAATTGGACCCAAGCATAGAATCATAGAATCTCACAGTACAAAAGAAGGCCATTTGGCCCATCGAGTCTGTACCAACCATAGTCCCAGCCATTCCCATACCCCCACACATTTGCCCTGCTAATCCCCCAACACTAGGGTCAAGTTAGCATGGTCAATCAACCTAACCCGCATGTCTTTGGACTCATGAATGCATATTGGCGATTTATTTCAACAATCAACATCATCTTCTTCAACATATCCTTCTATTCCTTCTCTCCTGAAATCCATCCAATAGCATTTAGCTATTCTAAAACATTTTCATTCAACAGCTTTTTGTGGTAATCTATAAAGTAACTTTGTTACTTTGTTTGGCAAAAGTGTTCTGCCTGATTTCCCTTTCTCTGTCTAACTTTCTAATTTTTAATGACTGTCTGTTGGTATTACTATTCACCGTTATGAACTATTTGTCTGCAACATTTGCCAATTTCCTTCATAATGCTGAAAGCTTCAATTAGGTCACCACAAGATGCTTTTTCCAAAGAAAACAAATCTGACTTCCTTAACTTTTCCTTATAAGTTAAATTTTTGACTTTTGTTGCTTGCCTCTGACCTCTCCCAAGGGCAATATTATCCTGCTTATGATATGTAATAGCACAGCCACCTGATCTAGCAATGGAAAAGCAATATGGGATTCTGTAAATACTCAATCTTTGGAGCTTTTGAAATCTCATACATCCACTTACTTTTTCGCTGACACTCCCACTCATTTCTCTCTTGCATGAATGCCCATGAGGAAAAGTGTTGCTTTTCACATTGTTATGGTGCTCTCCACACCTGAATTACTTCATTGTTCTTCCCAACAAGGATAGCGGCAAAATAGGGCTAATGTTACAAGTTTATGCTCCCGGCAGGGAGCCTCGCCTTCTGGAAGCTGGACTCAGTGGAAGTGACAAATTATTTGGGTAACTTTCTAGCTTTGTGCTTCCAGTGGGGAAAGGTTGAAAAGGTGCGTGTCACCGTGTTTGAATATTCGGTCTGGATTCAGGCCAGCACAAAGTAAAAAGTCTATTCCGATTAGGTTCAAATTGCTTCCAAAACTCATCATTCACAAAGCACGTAATGGATTAGCCATTGACAAAGTTTGCTGAGGTCAACAATCTCGTGGTTAAACCTATTCGCTGAAAACTGGTTTGTCCGGCACATACCAAGGATGGAATAATCCTTTGATCATATGATAAATACGATCTTCTTTCTGAACATAAGATCTTTATGCATTGCCAAATAAAACATCCCAATCCACCAGTACACAAGAAGATGCCTGTAGCTTGTCCAAGTCACGCTGTGGAGAAGTCCTTAGTGGTTGCAGCAACACAAAGTTGTACCCCACGTAAAATATCTATTTTTTAACATCAAACGCAGTGTAATGTTGAAGGATTTGGAGAGTTCTGATCATTCAGTTTATTGCAATGCTACAGCTAATGCAGAGGGATAGGACGACAAGAAAAGACTTAATTTATTGACATTTTTACACAGATGTTCTTGGATCTGATATGCCATGTTTCTAACCATGATGTGGAGATGCCAGCATTGGACTGGGGTAAACATTTGTAGAAACTTGATGTCTGTGTCGATATGCGCGATCTTCTTGGAGATCCTCTCCACTTGGAGCCGGCAGTTTGCGGTGTCGATGGTAGTCATGATGTGGAGATGCTTGTAGAAACTTGATGTCTGTGTCGATATGCGCGATCTTCTTGGAGATTCTCTCCACATCATGACTACCATCGACACCACCGGCTCCAAGTGGAGAGGATCTCCAAGAAGATCGCGTATATCGACACATGTTTCTAACCGGCAGTGTTAATGACTAATGGTGCCAAAATAGTTCTTTGGCTCATGTGTTCTAACCCTGTGTGGTTCCTAATGACTTTGCAGCTATTCATAACTCGGCACTTTGGATAATTGCTGTGTTAATTTCCAGTATCACAATCATAGAATCATAGAACCCCCACAGTTCAGAAGGAGGCTATTTGCCCAACGAGCCTGCACCGACAACAATCCCGCCCAGACCCTATCCCATAACCCCACATATTTACCCTGCTAGTCCCACTGATGCTAAGGGTCAATTTAGCATGGCCAATCAACCTCACCCGCACATCTTTGGACTGTGGGATGAAACCGGAGCACCCGGAGGAAACCCACGCAGACACGGAGAGAACGTGCAAACTCCACACAGACAGTTACCCGAGGTCGGAATTGAACCCGGGTCCCTGACGCTGTGAGGCAGCAATGCTAACCACTGTGCCGCCCTGCCGCCCCTATATACTGCATGTTACTAGCATAATTGGAAAATAAAAGTGAAACAATAGATTCCTTCTTGATGGCCCAATAAAATTGACCAAGAAAATTCCATGACCTGCTAGACCACCTGGCAGACAAGGAAACAAACCCATGAGGTTACTCAAATAAAACATAATTATGGCAGGGGATCCCCTTCTGTTCCAAGTACGACCACATGGACCACATGCACCCGACGTGTTAGTTACTAATATAACATTGTATAGAGAACAAGGTCTTCATTCTTTTTTCCTTTGTTCTTTACAATAACTACAATTCAAAAGCTCTTCATTGGTTGGGGTAAAGTGCTTTGGGATGCCGTGCAAGGCACTATATGAATGCAAGGCTTCCTTTGCTCCCCATTGATCAGTTATGTGGGCTGGTTCATCAACAAAATAGGCTGGAGCAATTTGTGTAAGGTTGATAGATAAAACACTCACAGAATACATCTGGGAGAAGCGAGTATGAAAAGAAAGACTCAGGGAAAACACGGATTTGAGCAATACGGATTTGTGTATCTTTAAAAAAAGGGGCGGAATGTTATTTTCTGTTTTGCTGCTAACCATTGTCCCATATTTCACGCCTTCGAAAACCTGGTCGAGCCAGACACCTTACGACAGATTTGTTTTGCAGTTCCAGATTTTTAGTATTGGGTGGCTTGGTAGCCGTTTTGTATCCAAACACAAGGCATCTGAGTTTAGAATGTTCAGTTCCCAACTTTTACTGACTTTCTTCCTCAGTGTACCCGAGCAGGTGCCGGAGTGTGGTGACTAGGGGATTTTCACAATAACTTCATTGCAGTGTTAATGTAAGCCTACTTGTGTCACTAATAAATAAACTTGAACTTTTCCAAAATACTGCAGAAAATGCTGGAAATATGCAACAGGTCTCGCAGCATCTGTGGAGAGGTAGACAGAGTTAACATTTCAGATGAAAGGTCATCGACCTGAAACATGAACATTGAATGTTCCAGTCTTGAATGTTCCTGACTAGGAAATGAGGATTGAAAAGGATTCTGATCAGCCTGAAAAGTTACTTAGGAATAAACGGAGTGCTAGATGAGAAAAGATTGGGATACATTGAGTTCACCATCGACCACCCTGAGTCTTGTGGTTGAATGATAATGGAGTCCGTTGCTGCTGGAATTCTATAGCTAAGAGTTGGAACTTTCCAGCCCACTTGACAGTTGATGACTGATCTTGATATCTGATCCACAAGTTAACTTCAATCTGCTACTTCATGGAAGTAAATGTTAATAATCAGGGCAGTATGGTGGCACAGTGGTTAGCACTGCTGCCTCACAGTGCCAGGGGCCCAGGTTCAATTCCCAGCTTGGGTCTCTGTGCGGAGTCAGCACGTTCTCCCCGTGTCTGCGTGGGTTTCCCCCAGGTGCTCCGGTTTCCTCCCACAGTCTGAAAGATGTGCTAGTTAGGTGCACTGGCCATGCTAAATTCTCCCTCTGTGTACCCCAACAGGCGCCGGAGTGTGGCCACGAGGGACTTTCACAGTAACTTCATTGCAGTATTAACATAGACCTACTTATGACACTAATAAATAAACTTTGGATACATTTAAGAGAATGCCAAATTTTCACTGTAACTTCATTGCAGTGTCAATGTAAGTCTACTTGTGACACTAATAAATAAATTTAACTTAGTGCAGGGCAGTTGATGACTGATCTTGATATCTGATCCACAGTAAATATACCAAAGATCACACTATCCTGAGTAACCTGGTGTCAGTGGCATTCAGGAAAGCCCACTTGTGAAAAAGAGAACTTCAACTGGGTTTTGGGTCCCATTCCCAAAGGGAAAGGCACTTCTTTCAGGCACTGGACCCGCATGTGCAAGTTTCCGCTTTTCCATCCGGACAGACTACTTGGATTCCTGGTCTTCATTGAATGTTTGTCGTACGGTTAATTATCGTTGACTTGCATAATTTTAATGTGTGCACTCTGTGTGACCTCAAAAATTGAAATGAAATTGCAGCCTAGTTCACTTGGCATAGACGCTGAGGGTAAACTCCTAACTCGAGAACTCAGTGAGCGCGATATTGGAGACTCAGCACTACACACTGCACTTCAGAGTAAGTCAAAAGATTTCCCAATCTTCTGGTGGAAGCACTGCTTCAGGCAGGCATAAGTATAGCAGGGACAAAATCATTTCAACAGCACTCAGTCATTTGACAGGCCTGTAATCTGGATGAGCGATGGGTTTAATGGCCAATTTCTAGTAAACTATGCCACAATTAACAAATAGTTAAGTCCTTGCCAGGCACATAAAAGATGTTAAATTGGTTGCTGGTTTTCAAAGAAGAATTAAAAGATCATAAAATGGGTTGCTGACAGGTGATTAATACAAAAGAAAACAGAGCACAAGATGTAAATATTTTTCAAATTACGTAGACTTCTTTTTCACTTTCTTCTTCCTTGCCTTCTTTCCAGTTCCCCCCACTGTTCACAGAACAGTAAATATAGATGAATAGGGCTTTGCCAATCCCTTTCCTATTTTAGAGAGTAGGGTAAGTGTCCAAAAAAGACTAAATTGCGATGAGAATTAGAGTCAATAGGCTGGATTTAGCCATTAGCGGAAAAGTCCCTCTGCCAGGATTGAAAGCAGGAGGTAGGATCCGGGGCAGCATATTAGTGGCAGCAGCCAATTAAGAGACCATTGCCAGGACCCCATCATATTGGCGGTCCACTCCCAATATCTGTTGGCCCAATCAGATGGGGTGGGGGTGTGGGAGTTGCTGAGTGCCAGCTGTGCCAGTGCCATGACAGCAGCAATTTCCACAGGACAGCGCCTTCATGGGCCATGGATTGCTCATAAGGAGGGTACCAGCCCCCAAAAGGTGGAGAAAAGCAGTAGGGTTTCTCCCCATGCAATGGTGGGCTTTCCTGATGCGGGGGAAATGCCCATGGAAGCGGGAAGTGGCCCTTAATTGACCCAACTGGCTTATTGACGGGCATCCAAACTCCCAGTCTCACCACTGGAAAAATGTCATGATAGTGGGCACCCTTGCCCGATCCTTCCTCGTGCATTTTGCCAGCCTTACAACCCTCCAGTCCATCCCCTTTGGGGATGGAAAATTCTAACAAATATATCTGATTTAACAAAGTCCCTCCAGTTGTGTGAACCTTGCTGATGGTGAGCACAGGTTGGATAACAATCTCCAACCTGCCATGTCTGATATTGCAAAGGGTGATATTTGGAGGAAAAAGGAGGCAAAAGTAGGGGCAATTAAAAAGGATTGAACTGACAAATATGTCCTGAATGCTAGTATTGAAGTGTGTCTCCCTTTGCGCTGAACATCTGTTATGGTCATGTCACATGTTCCCAAAGTTGATTGGGAGATGGGTATTTTATTTTTGAAAAGCAAAGTGGAGTATGGACACTGTATCGTCAAAGAATTGGACTCCAGATAATCAGGTGGCTTCTTTTGTGGTTTCTGTACAGACAGAGGTGGACAGGTCTTTTAAAGTTACTTAAAATGCAAATGGCCTTCCTAGGTGCTGGCAGACTTCCTTCAAATGGGCAAGATTCCCTGGCCGCCCCTCAGTGTTTTTCTTGGCAGCGGGAGGCAACGTGTCATTCACTGGCTGCAGGATCTTCGGGTCCCACCGCTATCAATGGGAATTCCCATTGAAGCCACCCTATGCCAATGAGAAACCCGCGGCAGTGTGTGCGCCATCGGCAGGACCAGAGAATCTCACCTGTGTGAATGGCCAGAGAATTTTGGCCAATATTTCAATAGAAGATATTTGCAATAACAATGGGTGCCCAACTGGCTGCGCCCATGAAGGTGGAATATTAAATAAAGACATTTCAGAGGTTAATCATGGCTATAGTGCTGATGATCTAGCAAACAGGATAGCAAACACCCTCCATTGTCTGGCAATTGCTTAGCTGTCAACCCATTGTGTGGACAATGGAACACATTGATACTCATGTCGTAAGACAGGAATTGGCTTGTGTGAAGATATACCTGGAAGTATGTCATTAATCCATATGGGCAGGCTGGAGCGGGTTCTAATCTGTAAGGGTACTGCTGGAATAAAAAGAACGGTATTAGTTTCAATAATTTTCTTGCATTTGTATTGCAATCTTTCCAACTATTTTGTCTTGTGTAATATAGTTCATTTCTTTCTTTCCTGCTTGATAACTGTTTTATTCTTTACATTAAAAGTTCATCAGTAAACGCCTGTGAATTTGCTCAGTAACTTTCCTCCACAGTTTCTAAATAAACAAAGATAGGATCCATCAAGCCAGGGATCTGACTTTGTCAGCTGGATTCATAATAATCTTTAGAAATTATATTTTCATGTGAGTGCATTTGAATGAATAAAGAATGGATGTTTCTTGCATTTACATTTCGGGTGTTGTGAGAAATAAATATTTATCCTTTCTTTTAATTTAAACTTCCAAGAAAACTCATTTTTTAACTAAAGTTCATTTATTAGTGTCACAAGTAGGCTTACATTGACACACATTTTCCACACTCCGGTGCCTGTTCGGGTACACTAAGGGAGAATTTAGCATGGCCAATGGACCTAAACCAGTACGTTTTTTGGACTGAGGGAAGGAATCAGAGCACCTGGAGGAAACCCACACAGACACGGGGAGAACGTGCACACTCCGCACAAACAGTGACCCAAGGCAGGAATCGAACCCCGGTTCCTGACGCTGTGAGACAGCAGTGCTAACCACTGTGCCATTGTGCTATTCTTTAAAGTCACAGCACTCAAGGGGTTAAAACACTCCTCAAAAATGCATGTTGTTGCAGTCAGCCTAGAGGTGAGAAAAGGGGAAAAGTTATTCCACATCTCTCCCTATCTCTAACAGATCTTACCAACATTTGTTGTTTGTGGCAGCCACAGAAAGTGAACACAACGGGGGTGGAATTGGTCTTCGCTGGTGGTGTAAAATGGGTGAGAGTGATTTGGTGGCCTCTTTTACACTGACCCCTGAATTTTCTTTCCCAATGTTAAATTACAAAGATCAGGTGGGTATAAACATGCTGCTACTCATTGTCGAACACTTAATGTTGCAAGAAAAGATCAATTTTACTCCTCGTGAAGTGAATGCTATTTCTTGAGTTATTGCCAAACATGCCAGAAAAGCGCAGACTTAACAATTTTGTTGTTTAGTCCACCAAAGAGATGTGTACTCTGCAATTCAATAAAGTCTCCAAAATTATCACTTGTCCGATGCATGATTTTGTCTTCTGAAGAGGATTGAACATTCAGCAGGATGCCTCCAGACCACTGAGAGAACGTGAGGCAGAGGATGTGGATCATTATTGTTGGAAAGTGGCAGGGCAGCGCATGAAGCTCTGTAATCTAGAGCTACCTCCAGTAGTGGACACATTGAGGTGGATTTTCCAACTTAGCTTTGAACGTGAAGCATTAACTGATTGGAGCACAGAGAAAATTGTGTGCCCATCATGGATTTAATCCAATTAACCAATTTAAGTGAATGGGCAGGAAATCGGACAAGCACGACAACTTGCAGCCCGGTCTGTCAAATCTGGTACATCCATAAATGGGTGTCCAAGGTCTCAATGGCACCAACGACAGAGTTCATGGAGAGCATGGTTCTATACTTGCCTCTTCAATGCTTTGGAGCTTGTTGCAGTTGGGAAGGCCAGATTTCATTTTCTTGAAGCACTCCTGCAGGGCTGAATATCCCGTATCAAATGCTGCAAATTCATGGAAAATGGCTCCATAGAATCATAGAATCCCTACAGTGGAGAAAGAGGCTGTCCGGCCCACCAAATCAGCACCATCTCTCCGAAAGTGCATCCCACACATCTCCTTCGCCCTATCCCCATAACCCTGCACATTTACCATGGCTAGGGCGGCATGGTAGCGCAGTGGTTAGCACTGCTGCTTCACAGCTCCAGGGTCTCGGGTTCGATTCCCGGCTCGGGTCACTGTCTGTGTGGAGTTTGCACATTCTTCTCGTGTCTGCGTGGGTTTCCTCCGGGTGCTCCGGTTTCCTCCCACAGTCCAAAGATGTGCGGGTTAGGTTGATTGGCCAGGTTAAAAATTGCCCATTAGAGTCCTGGGATGCGTAGGTTAGAGGGATTAGCGGGTAAATATGTGGGGTGGGATTGTGGTCGGTGCAGACTCGATGGGCCGAATGGCCTCCTTCTGCACTGTAGGGTTTCTATGATTCTATGATTCTAATCCACCAAATCTACACATCCCTGAACACCAAGGAGCAATTTAACATGGCCATTCCACTTAGCCTGCACATTTTTGGAGGAAACCGGAGCACCGGGAGGAAACCCAGGCAGACACGGGCGAACGTGCAAACTCCACATAGACAGTCACCCAAGGCTGGAATCGAAATGGGTCGCTGGAACTCTAAGGCAGCAGTGCTAACCACTGTACTTAACAAAATAATTTCTCCTGAATTAACTTTTTCTGAAAGTAGGTGCAGTAGGTTACCAAATTCTTGATGCAGCAATGATGTACTGCAATGAAGCCTAGCCTAATCTTTATTCACCATCTCATGTGACTCCACTTGCTAACTCCATAAGGGTACCAGTAAGAAACACTAACATTGCTGCTGTGCTTTCTATTGACGAGCAGCAAGCAGTATAAAAAGGTGTATACATTTACCTTGACATTTCTCTTGATGTAATTCAACTTCATGCACCCATGTGTGACAGATTTGATTTGGGAATCTGTGTTTACTCACACCATTACTTCTATCTATGCAGTTTGACCCATGGTTCAACAGATGGCTGACTTTCAGCATTATCCTTTACTGTACACCCTTAAGGAGTCATTACTCAACATGTTGGGATGAAAATCTGCAAAGGCTGCCTCTCAAAAATAAATACTCGTAAGAACTACTGGCACTCCCAGCTTTAACTATTTTTGTGAATTGTAGTTTAGGCTTGCCACTGGAGCACAGCCATGAAGAATATATTGAAATAAAATGGAAGTGTTTACCTCAAACATGATCCCATTAATGACTGTGTCGCTAACTGGTTTAGAGTTAAAACAATAAAAATATTAGATATATTTGATTTTTCCTTCAAACATTTTGTGAATGCTGCTGAATCTGAAATAAAACCACATAGTTGTAGCAATATACAATGGGCCTATCAGCGGTCGAATAAAGAAAGATCAGATTCATGTTTGGATATTGCTTCGACGATGTGAAACCTGTGTGGGTAGAGCTGAGAAACACTCAGGATCAAAAAACGGGTTTGTATATAAACCCTCAAACTATAGTGGTGACGTTGGGAATGGCATTAAACAGGAAATTAGAGACGCATGCGATAAAGGAACATCTGTAATTATGGGCGACTTTAATCTGCATATAGATTGAGCAAATCAAATTAGTCACAATACCATAGAGGAGGAATTTCTGGAGTGTCTACAGGATGGTTTTCTGGACCAATACGTTGAGGAGCCAACAAGAGAGCAGGCCACCCTGGACTGGATATTGTGCAGTGAGAAAGGAATAATTGGCAATCTAGTTGTGCAAGATCTCTTGGGGATGAGCGACCATAATATGATAGAATTCTTCATCAACATGGAGAGTGGCATCATTGATTTTGAGTCTCCGGTCCTGAATCTTAACAAAAGAAAGTACAATGCTATAAGGTGCGAGTTGGCTATGATGGATTGAGAAACGTTACTTAAAGGGATGACGGTGGATAGGCAAGGCCAACATTCAAATTGCACATGGGTTCCCGGATTCTATAAACTCTGAAACAGTTCCTACAGGTTGGAGGGTCACTAATATAACCCCACTATTTTAAAAGGGAGGTAGAGAGAAAACAGGGAATTATAGACAAAACTTTACCAACTGTCCACAATGTTTTCGTCAACCACGAGTGGGTTGATACGACAAAATTCTTGTGCCATGCTGCCAACTCCTGGCACTATGTAGAAGTGCTAGGTTTCCAAAGCTGGCGACAGAGGACTTGTAACAAGCAATAGTTGATTCACTAGCTGAGCAGCTACTCCATGCTTGTACTCTATCCATGGTCCAAGGAAGACTCCTGTGCTCCCATCATGTAATCCTTTAATAGCCGTGTCATCACATGACCAGTCAGTCTATACTGCTGGCAAACACCCATTTATGCATACTCCGTGTTTTCTGCCAGCCAGCTAATCTTTAGTCTAATCTAATATGTTACCCCCTACACCATGAGATTTTATTTTTTGCAATAACCTTTGATTTGGCACCTTCTCAAATGTTTTCTAGAAATCCAAGTACAGCACATTGTAGGGGTTTGTTCAATAGGTTTCACTAAGGTGTTTAAAATCTTGTAACTTTGCACAGTATTGTTTATTGGTTCCACAGAACTATTTGCATATATACAAAGTATAACCCAGTAGAAGCTAACTCCATGCTTACCTCTACACAGCTCTCTTCATATTCTTAGACTGTTCAGGTCCCTTGTTATCTGGCATCACACTGTGGGCTTTAATGCTCTCCAGTCCCACATTAACCCTTGCTACGCCAAACACCGTAATACAACATCATGAAGGCTTGTTCCTCCTTAAATAAGGAGACCAAAATTTTATGCCGTTCACCAGGTGTGATCTCACCAGTGCCCTCTACAGTTGTAGAAAGACTTATCTATTTTTATGTTCCATATCATAGAATCATAGAAACCCTACAGCACAGAAAGAGGCCATCCGGCCCATCGAGTCTACACTGACCACAATCCTTTGCAATGAAGGCCAACATCCTATTTGCCTTCTAAGTTACTTGCTTTATCTGCATGCTAACTTTTGATTAACTTGTATTCATTTCCCATTTCATCATATTTCTCAGAAAGTTACAATTTACTTCACACACATGACTTTGAAGTGTAGTGAGTGCTGTTGTGAAGCATATTTCTGTTCACTACTTTTCTGCCAGTTTCCCCTCTATTCTTAAATTAAGCCTGACTGGGACTGGTGACATTTCCAATCTAGGGGAAAGTCTAAGCGTAAAACTTGCTAGAGACTGGGATTTGAACACAAACCTTCTTATTATCTCTAACATGGTCTGAGGAGAGAGGGAAAAGGGGATTAGTTTTCCAGGGGCTAAATTTTGTAATTTTCCGGAGTACATGAGGGGAGATTATACACAGGTGGTAGATAGTGAACAGAGAAAATATATAAAATGTGACTGCTGTAATTTTGAGGGAGGTGCTGTGGAAACCCTATTTTCCTGAGGCAGGCTTTCCGCTGGAGCTATGGCCAAGTGAAGAAGCTGTGAGGAAAATCCCATGCCCGAGGGGAAACCCCTGCTGACTCCATGGGCCCTATTTTACCATTTTGATTTGAAGTGCTGGGCAGACTTGAAACTCAGAGTGTTTCAGGTCTGATTTTTAGACCCGTTCTGACACACTCTGCCTGCAAAAATATCAGTGATTCCGAATCATGCAGCAGAAGCCTGTGGGCGGGGCTTAACGCGCCCGAAAAACTGCTGCTCCGATCGGAGCCTCCGCCTGCACATGTGCAGAAAAAAATGATAGAATGCTGCTTCCCTGCCACATCCCTCCCGGGTCGGATAATGCCTCCCCGTGGCCCCCACAGACATTGCCTCATCCCCACAACATTGCCGACTGCCTTATCCCACCCCCACCCCCCTACCCAGACCGATTGTGGGCCCCTTCCTCCCTTTCTCCCCACCGATCTCAGGCAGAGTGGCAGCAGACCCCCCTTCCCCTCCACCGATCTCAGGCAGAGTGGCAGCAGACCACCCTCCCCCCACTAATCTCAAGTAGAGTGGCAGCGGACCCCCCCCTTGCCCTCTACTGACATCAGGCAGAGTGGCAGCGGACCCCCCCTCCCCCCCTTGCACCGATCTCAAGCAGAGAGCCGTCAGATGCTAGGCACCTACTTCTTCACTAACTGGAATGCCCGAATTGGACTTCTATGGAGCATGTCTGTATCACGCCGATTCTGCATGGGTGAACGTGGTGGTAAGGGGGGAAGAGCTGGTAAAGTTGGGCGTGCAGCCCATTAAGTCAATTTAAATGCATGCAAATACATTTAAATGGCTGTTGCGCCCGTTCGGATGCAGTCCCGATCGCAGCCATTTTCGGGCCCTGGTAAAGGGGAAGCTGGCATGGAGGTGGGCGCGGATCGTGCTACTCACCTCATGCCTGACTTTACCAAGCTTTTGTGCCCGAAAATGGGCACAACATGATGGTAAAATCGGGCCCCATGCCTTGTTTTACTCAGGAAGCTGTGATCACACTTTTTTATATTTGCTAAACTGTAGGAAAATGATTTTAAACATTTATTTTGTAAAGAGCAGGGTTTCCTCCAGGTTCAGGTGTAGTTCCACGGGGGTCTGAATGTTAAGACAGCATTGCACAAGTTAAACCGATGGTCGTTCCATCCTGTCATTATTAACAGCCATTTCATTGCGTACCAGCATTATGGTTAAACACAAATATGCAGCCAGCTTCAGACCACCCAGCAGCAGGTAGGGGTCATAGACTGATCAGGACAGATGACTGCCAGACCTGTGGCATGAAATATCCCAATAAAACAGAACCAGATACTCACACCGTTATGTCTATCTGCACATTGTTTAAAAGGTTGATTCCCCTCTGTTGCTTAATTATCCTGAGGAGCCATCACATAAAAGAGAGAAGGAAGGAGCAGGAGGGAGGTGATGGGAAAGAAGGGAGGAGGCCAGCGAGCACTGAAAAGCAGGGGCTGAGTGATAGAGACTGACAGCTCCCAGAGTTGACTGACACTGGCCCCACAAGCACAGGGCCATGAGCAGCCTGCAGTCCAAACTTATTACTTTTAGGAGGTGTGAGGGAGTTAGGTCTGCAGAGGGAACTGGGGAGGGGGGAAAAGTGATTCTGATCGCTTAATGAGTTTCCAGACAATTTATAAAGATCCTCCCTTGCTTTGTAAAAGGTTTCCTTTTAGCATATATTGTGCTTATGTTTCTTTTCAACAGGTAATTGCTTTTATCCCAACAGAAACTTAAAATTACCTAAGAAGCTAGATACGCATGTTTAGATAAACTCCCTGATGACTTTTTCCTCGTATACCAAGGCCTAACATAGGGATCCTGCTCTTCAAAGCTACCAGTAAGGGGCAGAACTTCAGCAAGAGTTCTAAGGTATTACAGACCATAATTGTCCTCCACATTAATGACAGTGTATATGGGTGAGAGGCTGTACATGAGGATTACTCCTGAGAGGGTGTGTGGAACTGGATGTTTAATTTCCATGCAGTGCACTCGGATTTTGAGGCAAAACTAAGTGTGGCGGTGTGGAAGGGAGCTGTGAAGAATT
Source organism: Mustelus asterias (assembly GCF_964213995.1). Classification (NCBI taxonomy): domain Eukaryota; kingdom Metazoa; phylum Chordata; class Chondrichthyes; order Carcharhiniformes; family Triakidae; genus Mustelus; species Mustelus asterias. Next base: position 48,637,956 of record NC_135805.1, read on the forward strand.
ACTTGGGGCAGAATCTTACATCCCTTGAAGAGTTTGAGGTTGTGACCATGGGTCCTGACCCCACTGGTGCCTGGTCACTCGCCTGTGCAATCTTACTGGAGATGGCTAATTAAGAATTTGGCTCCAGAAGTACTGTTGAATTAAGGACAGTGGGTGGAACAGTTAACCATTGGGAGGACCCACAGAGATGTCCTGTTGGCAGCCCCACCTGGAGAGGTGGGCACTGCTGTGGCAGACTGGCACATGCCAGGGTGTCTCAACATCAAGTCACGCTTGGAAGATGTGTAATGGACTGTGACTGAAGCTGCAGCCTTATAGCAGAAGCAACTCCAGCAGAAGGGGGTGGAAATAAATAAAGGCGGTCTTGCTGGACTCTACCCTCTGCTACCCGGCTCGCCACTGGGAAGTTAAGTACTGAGACTGGCTGGGCTTTGCCCACCGCTTGGGGCTCATCTACTGGCAGGAAGATGGCACCAATTGGACAGTTAATGGCCAGTAATAAGCTACTGGGTGGGTAGTAGCTTCCGTTGCCTGGAGGCAGGAATGGGTCCACGCAACAACCCAATGGCAAGCTTTTGGAGTTCCCTCCTGATCCCGCCTCCAGCCCCACCTCCAGTCTTCTCAAAGGATTCTGCCTGGGAATCACCATTTCTTTTGCTGCCCACACAATTGCCATTATTATTTATATTACAGAGTTTCCTGATCATTTTTGGTGCCATGCATTCAGATAGCATCTTCTAACTCAGTCCCAATACCTTCCATTGTGTTTGTGCTTAGCAAGAGTTGGAAGCAAATTTTAAAGAAACACTCAGATATGTAAATTCTTTGCAGGATCCTTATTTCACCATCAAAATTGGATATTTTCCCCTTTGTTTTGTTCCTGCCAACTAAATTACCATCTGCTCCCTGCCATTGACTACAGGGGTTGCCTGCCCAGCCATCTTCCACTACAGAGGTGGATTTCCATTGGAGAGTCCCCTCTGCTGTTCGCTGCTTAGAGGGGGCGGAGGAGGAGAAGCAATGGAGGGAGGTCAGAAGGAAACATGTGATTATTCCAGTTAAGACAGAGGATTTCCTATCCGCATTTGAACATATGGAGCAGTGTTTCCAGACACTGTGCTTTATATTACTGTTATCCTGCAGCCCAGCTCTGGAGTCTACACCCTCTGACAGTAGCTGTTCACATCACCATCAGCCTCATTACAGGCTGTCACTGACAGTATCTTCAACTCAAACCATACCAGTTATCCACAAAGATATCAAATGGATCAGGGATACAATTGTTCTGCAGAATTAACAATTTATTTGATTTTCCCTGGACAACTGCTTCTCGGCCTTTTGGCTAGGATCAAGCACCTTATCTTGTCAGCTTGGATCTTGTGTGTTTCTCATGTGGGGATCATGAACTGGATTAAATAAGATATTGAATTTGGTTTTCGGAGCAAGCAAGGAATGATTTGGGTTTGCCTGGTCCACTCTGAGCATTGGCTTTGTAACTTTAAGGATGGAGTAAAGGAAGTTTAAAGCTGCCTCTAACATGACGGAACATTGCGATTTTTCTCAGTTGGTAAGATTCCCGCAGGCCCAGGACACATGCATTGGCAGCACAATATGCTCCAAACTTCAACAGACAGACAAATACCTTTTCCTTTGGAGCTAAACTGAACTGGGTGAAAAATTCAGCTTAGTTTCTCGCTCGGCCTCTTAATCTCAGCACGTGGAACACATTGCTATCTGTTTTTGCAAACTGCTCTCTCACATGCTGCACTTCTGTCATCTTAAGAATCTACTACTGGAGGTCTCCAGTGTCTCTCCTGATTGAGAGTGCTGACATTTGTGTATTGGCGGATTTATGGAATGAAACTGTCTCAGCAGAAAGAATTTGCATTTTATATTGCAGCTCAACACTTTCTCAGTACATCCCAAAACACTTTGCTCACCGTGTGTTCCTTTTGAAGAACAGTCAGTGTTCGTCTGCGAGCAATCCTAGGAGCTGCTCACGATCTTGATTCACTTGTGAAGTGCTGGCCGTGAATCCCAGCCTGAGACAGGACCTCCAAGGAGAGGGTGAGGCTGAGGAAACTTGCAAAAAAGAATTTAACAACAGTAATTGCTAATTTTTTTCGAATGATGTGTGGCTTAGCCTGTTCTTTCCCCTCCAAAAATATTGTAGGAGTTTTGGACTGAAGCTGGAATCACTACAGCAAGTTCCGGGCAATAAGTGGAGCATGTTACATCAAGATATCTTCCACTGATAGTGAATGTACAGTGTCCAGCTCTACAGATTGCTCCACTAATTCATAACGTTTCCTGCAGTAAAGTTCACAAAAACATTCTGTTTTGTGTTCACTGGGCTATGGAATAGTCATGATGTGGAGATGCCGGCGTTGGACAGTAAGCACAGTAAGCTGGTGTTGTGAGACTTCTTACTATGGAATAGTGTCAGGCCTTCTTGCATTCGCCCTGAGCAGTTATTCATCAGCCCTGGGCTCTATTCATCCTCCCTTATTCTCTCCCTCTCTGTAGGGTAGTGTTCTCCCTCTGTTCCCTGACCCCTCTGAAGGTTTGACCATGTTTCGAAACTTGCTGTGCCTCAGACGTGTACACTGAAATCCTGTGGCAAATTGCCCACCATAGCTAAATAAATATGGATCTCGATTCAGACGGTTATAGATTTATTAGAAATGCAGAACATGAATCTGAAGCAATATTTATGTCTGAATCACTCTGTAGGAAATTTAGAGAAGCGGAAATAAATGGACCAAGACCTCTTTCAAAGTTGTTCATGGTGAGGGGATAAAATGAAGTATTTTTGTTTTCGAATGAAGCTGTATTTATGTGGCAACACGACGCTGACGTTTAAAATGCAACAGCACATATCTCCCTCTGCTGACTAAACTGGAAACGACAGCCCTCTTATATTGGCTTCATAGTAATGATATTCAATCCCTCGGGTTCTGTTTATTTTCCTGCACAATGCTGGTAAACAGAGTTTCTGGAAACTAACTAAAAGTGCGGTCCTCACTTATCTTTCCTGCTTGAGGAAGTCAAAGATTCTGATAGATAAAATGTGCAACATTTCATTCCATTTGATTCAAGATTAATTCTATCTGTACAATTCAACATGTCAAACATTTCAATCCAATTCACTCTATAGTCTAGCTGGTGAAGTTTTACCTTCAAGCGATTCGACTGGTTTTTGGAGCAGGGGACGAGGCTAGCCCATTGCACATGAGGTGTGCTGAAGCCTGTGATCGTGGTTTGTCTATGCTACGGTCGAGTAAAGGATTAGAGTAGCCAATGAGGTTAAACCGAAGCTTTACCTGATGCAATTTTTCAAAGCCATCTCGGCCTTTTGGCTAAGATGAAGCATTAGATCAAGCCCGGGAGGGGGTGCAATGCCTCATCTTGTTTGATCAAGCCCAAGGTGGAATGCAATGTCTTGTCCTGTCAGCTTGGATCTGGTTAGTCCCTCATGTGGGGACCATGATTGGACTGAATTTGAATAGGCTTTTTTGAGAATTAAATTACCAAAAATACAAAAAAAAAGGTTTTTGGAGCAAGCGAAGAGATGGATTAAGGGCTCATTTGGTCTGTTCTGCGCATTGACTTTGTAACTTTAAGAATGGAATAAAACATTTTTTAAAAAGCTTGACTCATACTTACCTGGCAGGGGTGCGCTTCTCAGCCTTTTGGCTAGTCAAGCATCCAATCAAGCCCAAGATAGAGGTGATGCCTTTTCTTGTCAACTTGGATCTTGTTTCTCTCTCTTGTGGGGACCAGGAATTTGATTCAATTTGAATTTGGTTTTTGGAGCAAGTAAGGGAGATGGATTCGGGTTTGTCCAGTCCATTCTGTGCATTGGCCTTATAACCTTCAGAATGGAGTAAAAACTTTTTAAAAATACTTAAGTCCAAATGATTGATGTGATGCTATTTATACAAAATAACAATGAAATAAATTACACTGCTTGTTGCATAAAATGGAAAGTACCAGCCTTAATTTTAGCCCCCTCATTCCTCCACTGAGTGCGAACAGGGAAGGCGGAAGGCTTATACTTGTGGAATCACCCTTATTGTTGCACTCCTTCATATTAATTCTTGGATTTCAAGAGGTGTCAAAGGTGTTCACTGCAGGTAGGCATGTGGCTCATAGATAAGCTAAAGTCAGGGTCCTTTGATGTATTGCAATGCAATTTTAACACAGGATCATGCTGGTCACAGCGAGTGAAGGCAGTGAAACCTGGCAACACACAGGAATGAAGTTAGAACTATTAGTTTAATCAGTCTATTCGTGGTTTCCTTAAGCAGGTATGTTACCCCAAGCTCCACAAGGAATCCTTAGGACTTCACATCCCTAGACTTCCCTTCCCTACCACTCCCCGCAACCCCCCCCCTCCCCTTGCACACAACAACCCACTCCTCAGACTGTCGTTGTATCAGGTCCCACTTCACCGCTATACATAGACCCAGTGGTGGCCTTCTTCCATCTTGAAATGTTGCTCCTTCATCTAACTATTTTCTCTTTACCTAAAGATTTACTGATCTCATCTTTAATTAAAGATTCCAACATTTCCCCATCAACAGTTCATGAAGTGGTTAGGTTCTAGCCTACTTTCAGAATGAAATCTATCAACCAACATCACACGTGCCTCAGCTACCTTCCTTGTGTATGTTCTATCCCACCACTGAGTTCTTATCAACTGGAAAAGGATTTAGAAACTGAATTCATATTCTCAGACTGTCACAGTGGGACTGTCACAGTGGGATTGACTGTCACAGGTGCTCAAGAAGGCAAATGGGATATTGGCCTATATCGCGAGGGGGATAGAATATAAAAGCAGAGGTGTCTTGCTGCATCTGTACAGGGCATTGGTGAGGCCGCAGCTGGAATACTGTGTGCAGTATTCGTCCCCTTATTTGCGAAAGGATATATTGGCCTTGGAGGGAGTGCAGAGAAGGTTCACCAGGTTGATACCAGAGATGAGGGGTGTTGATTATGAGGAGAGACTGAGCAGATTGGGTTTGTACTCGTTGGAATTTAGAAGGCTGAGGGGGGATCTTATCGAGACCTATAAGATAATGAAGGGGCTGGATAGAGTAGAGATGGAGAGATTCTTTCCACTTAGAAAGGAAGCTAGAACGAGAGGGCACAGCCTCAAAATAAAGGGGGGTCAGTTTAGGACAGAGTTGAGGAGGAACTTTTTCTCTCAGAGGGTGGTGAATCTCTGGAATTCTCTGCCCACTGAAGTGGTGGAGGCTACCTCGTTGAATATGTTTAAATCATGGATAGATGGATTCCTGATCGATAAGGGAATTAGGGGTTATGGGGATCAGGCGGGTAAGTAGAACTGATCCACTTCAGATCAGCCATGATCTTATTGAATGGCGGGGCAGGCTCGAGGGGCTAGATGGCCTACTCCTGCTCCTATTTCTTATGTTCTTATATGAACTCACACTTTCTAGGTTATGGGTACCAGGATGTAACTACGAATCGAGTGACTTAGAGAATGGCCATAGTGTCACTGAATGGATGTGCGCAGTCTCTGCCTCATGTTCTCGATTATCATTGGTCCTTTCTGAGCCTTTCCCTATCCATGCTGCATAAATGTAATTACTAAACTGCAGCTCCAATTCGGGGCAGTATAGCGGCCACTCCAACACCTTTGCCCTGTAGTTCACCGCACCTTCCGCACAAACCCCCCCACACCCCTCCCTCCAAGAGAACCTCCTCAAAGCTGACCCATTCCACAGACACTCTTTTAACTATTGGTTCCTCCTGATAATGAGAGCAGTCCTTTTGCCCTTACAGAAGATCCATGTTTATCCTGTGAGTAAGGTCCACAGTCAGTGTTAAGTGATTGAGAGAGTGCAATCTGACTATAGCTGTAAACCTTTATGATAGCCATGGTTCTGTGGTGGCATTTCTGTCTCTATGTCAGATGATTATAGGTTCAAGCCCCGCTCCAGGAGCCTGAGTTCTACATGTTGGCTGACACCGCCAGTGCTGCACAGTTAGAATATAAGAAACTAGAGAAGGCAAAAAGCCCTGCAAGTCTGCTCTGCCATTTAATATCAGTAATTTTCTATTTCAAACCCACTTTCCTGCCAGATCCCTTACCTTATGTTTAATAAGGATGCTGTTAAATGTTTTGGATGAGATGTAAAACTAAAGCCATCCCTCCCTCACAAATGGACATAAAACCTTCTATGACTGCTTCAAAGCGGAGCAGCTGCCTTTGCCTCAGTGCCCTATCCAATATTTTACCCTCAATGAACATCAATAAAAACAGATTGGTTCAGACCTCCTGTTCCCCAGAGGATTGTGTCCCAGACGAACTCTTCAAGACGTACTGGGGGACCCCTCAGAAGACCCCAAGCAAGGACTGCATGGGAACTGCCTGGGAAATGTTAACTTCCACTGAGCAATTACCCTACGCCTGGAACCCCCTGAAATTCTGATTTAAAGTTGGAGTCTTGATTCCAATTCTCTCAGCAGAAGAGTTATCCAGGAAAGGTTAGAAAGATAGAAACCAGTTCTAGCTCCTAGATAAATATACCACTGATCCTGTTCTCCCAACTGGACCTCCGATTACAACCTGTCCTGATCACTCATCTACTCTCCGACTCCCTGACTACCTAATTACTCTCCCGACCATCTGACTACTCCCAGTGCCCAACTACCTCCCTTGCCAATCTAACTACATACCCCCTGGCCACTCAACTAGCCCTCAGATCCCCTGACGATCACCAAATACCCCCTGACCACCAAGCTATATATCTCACAACCACCCAACTACTGCCCTGACCATCTACCTACCTGACTACCCTCCATTTCCTGACTAGACCTTCAGCACCCAAACCCCGTCACTTCCCCAAATACCCACCCGACCATCTTACCCACAACTACCCAACTAATCCCCACTGCCCAGCTACTCCCCTGACCGACCAACTACATAGCTCCTCCTCATCTCCCCCAACTAACCCCCACCACCCAACTGCCCTCCTGACCAACCAATTACACAGCCCCTGACCCCTGTCACCTCCCCTCAACTAACTCACACTGCCCACCTGCACCCCTGACCAATCAACTATCCGACGCCCCGATTACTCCCACCCCCTGGCTAACCTTTGATCACCCAACTCCGCCTCCAACCCCTCCCCGGCAATATCCTCAACCCCCGACTAGCCCCACCTACCTTCCCCTGAACAAAGAACAAAGAACAGTACAGCAGAGGAAACAGGCCCTTCGGCCCTCCAAGCCTGTGCCGCTCCTTGGTCCAACTAGACCAATCGTTTGTATCCCTCCATTCCCAGGCTGCTCATGTGACTATCCAGGTAAGTCTTAAACGATGTCAGCGTGTCTGCCTCCACCACCCTACTTGGCAGCGCATTCCAAGCCCCCACCACCCTCTGTGTAAAAAACATCCCTCTAATATCTGAGTTATACTTCTCCCCTCTCACTTTGAGCCCGTGACCCCTCGCGATCGTCACTTCTGATCTGGGAAAAAGCTTCCCACCGTTCACCCTATCTATCCCCTTCATAATCTTGTACACCTCTATTAGATCTCCCCTCATTCTCCGTCTTTCCAGGGAGAACAACCCCAGTTTACCCAATCTCTCCTCATAGCTAAGACCCTCCATACCAGGCAACATCTTGGTAAACCTTCTCTGCACTCTCTCTAACACCTCCACGTCCTTCTGGTAGTGCGGCGATCAGAATTGGACGCAGTACTCCAAATGTGGCCTAACCAGCGTTCTATACAGCTGCATCATCAGACTCCAGCTTTTATACTCTATACCCCGTCCTATAAAGGCAAGCATACCATGTGCCTTCTTCACCACCTTCTCCACTTGTGTTGCCACCTTCAAGGATTTGTGGACTTGCACACCTAGGTCCCTCTGTGTTTCTATACTCTTGATGGCTCTGCCATTTATTGTATAACTCCTCCCTACATTAGTTCTTCCAAAATGTATCACTTGGAATTTATCCGGATTAAATTCCATCTGCCACCTCTCCGCCCAATTTTCCAGCCAATCTATATCCTGCTGTATTGCCCGACAATGCTCATCGCTATCCGTAAGCCCAGCCATCTTCGTGTCATCCGCAAACCTGCTGATAAAACCAGTTACACCTTCTTCCAAATCATTTATATATATCACAAATAGCAGAGGTCCTAGTACAGAGCCCTTCGGAACACCACTGGTCACAGACCTCCAGCCGGAAAAAGACCCTTCGACCGCTATCCTCTGTCTCCTATGGCCAAGCCAGTTCTCCACCCATCTAGCCACTTCTCCTTGTATCCCATGAGCCTTAAGCTTTTTAACCAAGCTGCCATGTGGGACTTTGTCAAATGCCTTACTGAAATCCATATAGACGACATCCACGGCCCTTCCTTCGTCAACCGTTTTTGTCACTTCCTCAAAAAACTCCACCAAATTTGTAAGGCACGACCTCCCTCTTACAAAACCATGCTGTCTGTCACTAATGAGATTGTTCCGTTCTAAATGCACATACATCCTGTCTCTAAGAATCCTCTCCAACAACTTCCCTACCACGGACGTCAAGCTCACTGACCTATAATTTCCTGGGTTATCCCTGCTACCCTTCTTAAACAACGGGACTACATTCGCTATCCTCCAATCCTCAGGGACCTCACCTGTGTCCAAAGAAGCGACAAAAATTTCTGTCAGAGGCCCAGCAATTTCATCTCTCGTCTCCCTGAGCAGTCTAGGATAGATGCCGTCAGGCCCTGGGGCTTTGTCAGTTTTAATGTTCCCTAAAAAACCTAACACTTCCTCCCTTGTAATGGAGATTTCCTCTAACGGGTCAACACCTCCCTCTGAGACACTCCCGGTTAACACGCCCCTCTCCTTCATGAATACCGATGCAAAGTATTCATTTAGGATCTCCCCTATTTCCTTGGGTTCTGAGCATAATTCCCCTCCTTTGTCCCTGAGAGGTCCGATTTTCTTCCTGACAACTCTTTTGTTCCTATTGTATGAATAGAATGCCTTAGGATTCTCCTTAATTCTGCCTGCCAAGAACATCTCATGACCTCTTTTTGCCCTTCTAAATCCCCGTTTGAGTTCTTTCCTACTCTCTCTGTATTCCTCCAGAGCTCCACCTGTTTTCAGTTGCCTGGACTTAACGTACGCCTCCCTTTTCATTTTAATCAGATCCTCAATTTCCCTGGTTATCCACAGCTCTCGAATCCTACCTTTCCTATCTTTCCTTTTTACAGGCACATGCCTATCCTGCAGCCTTATCAATTGTTCCTTACAAGACTCACACATGCCAGACGTGGACTTACCCTCGAACATCCTCTCCAATCAACGTCCACCAATTCCTGCCTAATCCGGCTATAGTTAGCCTTCCCCCAATTTAGCACCCTGCCCGTAGGACTGCACTCATCCTTGTCCATTACTATCCTAAAGTTAACAGAGTTGTGGTCACTATTTGCCACATGTTCCCCAACTGCAACTTTGACGACCTGACCGGGCTCATTTCCCAGAACTAGGTCCAGTATAGCCCCCTCTCTAGTCGGACTATCTGCATATTGTTCCAAAGAACCTTCCAGTATGCATTTTACAAATTCCTCCCCGTCCGGAACCCCAGCTCTAAGCACTACAACAACCCTATTTTTTCTGCACCTATCCAGAATCTCCTGACATATCCTTTCCTCCACTTCCCGTGGGCTGTTGGGTGGTCTGTAGTACACCCCCAGCATAGTGACTGCACCCTTCCTGTTTCTGAGTTCCACCCACAGTGACTCAGTACATGACCCCTCTAAGTTGTCTACCCTCTGCACCACGGTAATATGCTCCCTAACTAATATCGCTACTCCCCCACCTTTTTTAGCCCCTCCTCTGTCTCGCCTAAAACACTTATACCCCGGAATATTCAGCTGTCAGTCTTGTCCTTCTTTTAACCAAGTCTCCGTCACCGCAACCACATCCAAATTCCGCATAAGCATTAAGGCCCTAAGTTTGTCTGTCTTACCCGTTACGCTCCTCGCATTGAAGCAGATGCACTCCAGACCTCCAGGCTCACTCAGGTCATCCTCCTCCAGAGTGCTCCTCTTCTTAGCTAGCCTTGCCCTGGCCTCCAGCTCAACCCCAGCCTCAGTACTTACTGACCACCTGACCCCTTCCCCACCTTTGACCTATCCTACTCATTGGCCTTACACACTCACCTTCACTCTTGTCAAAGTGGGTGGGACCTTAATACTTACCGGTTTATGGCAATTAGTGCTGTAAAGAGGGGGCGTGGCTTCATGTCCCTAGCCAATCCTATTGTGCACTGGAGACCTTCAGGAACACTGCACATTTCTCACCAATCCCAGATCAGAGGTCTGGATGAGAAACGTGCCGCGCCAGACTAAGGTAAGTAAATAGGAATGGGGTGGCAATCTGACAATTCATAGATAGTTCTTACTCTCAGCAGAATAGTTACCCAGAAAAGATTAGAAGGATTAAAACCACTTTGAGCTCCTGGGTCCATATACTACTGATCCCTCCCTGACCACCCCTACCACCGACCACCTGACTACCTCCAGTACCCAACTAGTCCCGATCACCCAACTACTTACCCTACTGATCAACCCGCTACGACTTCCACCCACCCCCGAGCTAGTTCTCCAGCACCCAATCCGTGGAAGATTAGTTTTGCTGAGTGATTACATGATCTGGTTACATGACCAGCCCAGCTCAGTTGTCATTGTCTCAAAATGGTGCAGCATGCCAGCTCCAGTGAGCATGCCAGTATCTGATATTTTGCTCTGCCATCTGACCCTTTGAAGCTTCTGAAGACAGCTCAGTGGTTCAGCTTCTTGGCACAGCGCTGGGGCAGTCCAAGACTCGTATGCATAGAGCAGAATGGTCTGTAAACTTTCAGTTTGGCAGGCAAACTTACACCTCTTCATTCCCAGGCCAAGTTCAAAGTCCTTTTCTTTATGTTTTCATGGGATGTGAGAATCACTTGCAAGGCCAGCACTTACTGCCCATTCCTAATTGCCCTTGAACTGAGTGGCTTTTCAAACCAATTTCAGAGAGCAGTGGATGTGGATCTGGAGTCACATGTGAGCCAGACTAGGTAACGGCGTCAAATTTCCTTCCCTAAAGAGAAGACTATATGCCAAAGGCTATGCCAGAATTTTACCGGCACGCCTGTCTGCGGCTCGTAGGGTCGCGCCCGAGGCCAATGGAGAATGCTGTTCTGCGAGCCTTGCCCGCTCCGAAAGGCCTCAATTGGAGATAGGGCAGGAAGGCCGTCCACAGATGGAGGTGGAAAGGTGGCCAGGGCCAAATAAATATCTTCCCCCCCACACCCCAGCCCCCAAACTCATTATGGGGGAGAGCACAAGATTCCACCCCAAAACTAGGAGCCATTAGTCAAAGATAGTCACTACTCAGTCAAATAGGGAATTCAAAGTTCGCAATGATAGCCAGAGAGAGGTTAGAATGTGAAACTTGCTACCACGTGAAGAGGGAGTGGCATAGATGCATTAAAGGGAAAACACATGTGAGAGAAAGGAATAGAAGCTATACCGATAGGGTTAGAAGAAGTGGAGTGGGGAGCGGCTCATGTGGAGCATAAATTCCAGCATGCTCTGAATCACCAGGTTCTGAGCTGTAATTTGAGGTCCTTCCAAACAACAACAAGAATATTTGTACAGTATTTTTAACATAATAAACATTCCAAGGTGCATCATATAGAATTACCAAACAAAATTTTACACAGAGACATGTAAGGATGTAATAAGGTATCAAAAGTTTGGTCAGAGAAGTAGGTTTTAAGGAGTGCATGAAAGGAGAGGTCGAGAAGGAAAGGTGGAGAGACCAAATCCCAGAGCTTAGGACACAGGTGGATAAAGGAGCGATCACCAATGGTTGAGCGATTAAAGTGGGGGATGTTCATGAAGCTTGGAACTACAAGAATGATGCTATCTCTGAGGGTTTGGAGGCTGGAGGACATTACAGAGATACGGAGGGGTGAGGCCATGGAAGATTTGAAAACAAGACAGGTAGAATTTTAAAGTTGAAGGGGTGCCGGACTGGAAGTCGATGTAGGACACCAAGTGTAGGGATGATAGGGTCTCGGGACTCGATGAGAGTTAAGGCAGAGTTATGGATCAAGCCAAGTTTATGGCAGGTGGAATATAGTCGGCCCGTCAGGAGTGATTTGGAATAGTCAAATGTGGAACTACCAAAGGCATGGATGAGGGTTTCAGTAGCAGATGAGCTGAGAAAAGGGTGAAATCGGGCGATGTAACTGAGGTGAAAAAAGACAAGTCTTAATGATGTTGCAAAAAACGAGGCGGGATGTTCATTTCAGGGTCAAATACGACACCAAGGTTACAAACAGTCTGGCTCAGCTTCAGGCATCAGATTTGGGCCTAAAAACCACAAGGGCCTCGTTACACCTCAAACCTCTGCAAAAAGTGTGACATGTTCCCCCAAATCTGGATTTGCTAATTTAACGTTCAAAGCTGCTGATATGATTCGATTTTACATTTATTTAAACCCCAGTTCTGTGTAGTTTATCTCAGCTGTGATGCATTGCTGCCATCTTGTGAGAACAGCAGGAAATGAGCTTAAGCTGCTGTTAAGTATGATTTTTGGCAGTATGATTTTTCAAATAAAGCATGGTTTTAAGTTTGCAATCTGAATGCCTGTTCAAACATCATTAACATACTGTTTACTACTTCTGTGCATGAGATTTGTTCAATGTGTTTCCAAAATTATTATTTTTTTGCTGTTCCAGAATATATATTTGAAAATATCCTCTCTGCCAAGTCACTGTGACTTTGGGAAGTCTGACGGGTGGAGTGGGTTAGACACCCACCTGCTCCAGTGGTGAAGAGGCCCATGCGATCTGAAGTTCCAGCCTCAGGTTAAATTGACAAGCAAAGCTGCAGGTCACCAAACAGATATCCTGATGCATCTTGCTGGTAGCCATACGCGTAAAGACTCGCATTCCAACCATTATTTTGTAAATTGAGTTTGTGTCTTTATATGCCCTGTTTGTGAACAGAACTCCTACTTACCTGATGAAAGAGCAGTGCTCCGAAAGCTAGTGGCTTGTGCTACCAAATAAACCTGTTGGACTTTAACCTGGTGTTGCGAGACTTCTTACTGCATCTTGCTGGAACATTGCCTTAAGATTGGGTTAGGATGGGAGCCAGCACGATCAGGATGGACAGTGGTTTCAGTGCAACAGTGGTCCAAATTCCTGCTCCATTGGTGTCCACAAAAATAAGTTAGCATCTATCTTTGGCCTACCTCCTTGCTTCCATCATCTGAGGGCCTGCACTGTCCACATCTGATGAGTTCCATTATTTATCCAGCGAGCATCAATCTAACCATTGGAGATATTTCTTATTTGGAGCTGAGTTAGAGACAAGCTGGCAGAGCCATCAGTTTCTCCCCAAAGTTTTAGGGAATCATACAAAGGTGGCCATTCAACCATTGTGCCTCTGCTAGCACTTTGAAAGCTATCCACTTAGTTTCACTCCCCAGGCTTATTTCCTTTACACGTGTTTATCCAATTCCTTTTTGAATCTTACTATTAAGTCTGTTTTTCAGGCAGTGCAGTTCAGATTATAAGATTGCCTCTCTCTACATTAATTTGTGAGGCACTGAACTCTGGAGATCAGCTAGCACAGCGGATGTGCAGAAGGTTTACTGTTGATATATTCTGTGGATGGGATTGTTTCTAAAGGCTCTCCTGTCCACTTACACAACGGTAGTGCACACATGTTGGAGATCTCCCAGCAGCTACAAAAATGTTGGTGGGTCTGTCTCTCGGTCAGAAGTGGTACATATTACTGAGGAAAGTAATGTAAGAGAAAAGCAAAGATAACTGACAGAAATGTAACAAATGCAGCAAAGGAAGTGAGGCCAATTTCTGAGAGCTTTGGCTATAAGATGCTGTATGTAGTTTGGTAAGTGTCATGAAGAGCTTCTGAGTCTTATATAGTTAAACATTAAGTGTTTGTTAACAGCTGGTACCTATATACATACATACAGTTTAAGGCCTAAGCTAGGAGCTGTTTCCATGATTGCCTCTACACACATCTCTGGCTAGTACAAAACTGTGTTCTAGTCTTGGGTCATGTGTTCCTTTACATCACACTGTGGATAGTACTGTATCCAGTCCCATATTAACCCTTTCTATGCCAGACCCTTATACTACACCTCCTCCCTAATCTTTATCCAACGTATTTACAATGCATTCCTATTTACCCAAAATATTTACATTCTACCCCTCTCCTCTCCTCAAGTCTCTGTGTTTACAGGTTCAGGCTCTCTGTACACTTTATAATTCTTCCAGATCTTGTCTTTATAACAGTTGGAGGAGTGGCAGCCACTGTTGTAGTGGGTGAACCTCGATGGAGAAGAGTTTATTTTGGATGTAGTCATTCTCGCATTTGGTCAGTTGATCTTAATTCTTTTTTCTCATTCCTTGGAGCTGACCCGCTCCTTCTCACTATCTGGTGTTATTGATGGCCCATTGGTTGATTCTGTTCCTCATGGGGAGAATGAACTTGCAGCTCGTCTATATTGCGGAGCTTCAGATGCTGTTAGGAAATCCAAGATGGTGTTGACGTATGCTTCTTCTCAAAATCATTTCCAATGGAGTCATAGAGCCACAGCGTCATACGCTGGAACTCTAACACCTCGCATGCCACGGAATCGGAGCGAACGAGGCTCCGACAAAGGAAATCTCCGTTGATCTCGGGTGGGAATTTCTGGTCTTGCTGAAGCAAGGGTATAAAATCTCACCCATAGAGTCACACAGCGCAGCAAAGGCTCTTCAGTCCATCGAGTCTGCACCAACAATAGTTACCACTAAAGGTGCGCGAATCCCATTTTCCTGCACTTGTCCCATATCCCATTTTCAAGTTTGCTGATGACACCAGTGTAGTGGGTCGGATCTCAAACAATGAAGAGGCGGAGTAGAGGAAAGAGATTGAGAATCTGGTGAAATGTTGCGACAACAATAATCTCTCCCTCAATGTCAGTAAAACAAAGAGCTAGTCATTGACTTCAGCAAACGCATTGAAGAACGTCTACATTAACAGGGATGAAGTGGAGATGGTCAAGAGTTTCAAGTTTCTAGGTGTTCAGATCACCAACGATATAAACCTGGACCCTCCACACCGACGCTGTTGTTAAGGAAGCTCATCAATGCTTCTACTTTCTCAGATGGCTTAGGAAATTCAGCTGTCCACTATGACTCTTACCAATTTTTATAGATGCACCATAGAAAGCATCCTATCCAGATTTATCACCGCTTGGTATGTCTCATGCTCTGACCAAGACCGCAAGAAACTACAATAGGTTGTGAACGAAGCCCAGTCCATCACGCAAAACCAGCCTCCCATCCATTAACTCCGTCCACACTTCCCTTTGTCTCAGGAAAGCAGCCAACATAATCAAGGACCCGAAGCAACTCAGACATACTGTGTTCCATCTTCTTCCATCAGTAAAAAGATACAAAAATCTGAAAACACGTACCAACAGATTCAAGAACAGCTTCTTCCCTGCTGCCATCAGACTTTTGAATGGACCTACCATATATTAAGCTGATATTTCTCTTCACCCTACCTGGAACTGCAACACTATATTCTGCACCCTATCCTTTCCTTCTCCCAATGTAGTCTATGAGCGGTATGTTTTGCCTATATCGCAAGAAAGAAGCAATACTTTTCATTGTATCTCAGTACATGTGACAATAATAAATCAAATCAAATCAAAAAATATCCTTGAATGTTTTGATATTTCAAGTGCTCATCCAAATATGTTTTAAAGGTTGTAAGGTTTCCGGCCTCCACCTTCCCAGGCAGTGCATTCTAGATTCCCACCACCCACTGAGTGAAAAATGTTTTTCTCAAATCCCCTCTGAATCTCCTGCCCCTTACCCTAAAATTATGCTCCCTTGTGATTGACCCCTCAGCCAAGTGGAACAGCTGCTCCCTACTCACCCTGTCTATACTCCTCATAATCTTATGCACCGCAATCATGTCCCTCTTCAGCCTTCTCTAAAGTAAACAATTCAAGCCTATCCAGTCTCTTCTTATAGCTCAAATGCTCCACCCGAGGCAACATCCTGGTGAATCTCCTCTGTACCACCTCTAGTTCTATCACAGCCTTCCGATAGTGAGGTGACCAGAAATGCACACTGTACTCCAGCTGTGACCTAACCAATGCTCTGTACAACTCCAACATTGCCTCCTTGCTCTTATAATCTATGCCACGACTGATAAAATCAAGTGTTCCATATGCCTTCTTAACTACCCTATTCACCTGCTCTGCTGACTTCATGGATCTGCGAATAATTACCCCAAGATCCATCCTTTCCTCTGAGCTTTCCAATGTCCTGCCGTTCATTAAATACTTCCTCATCTTGTTGCCTCTTTCAAAGTGCATCACCTCGTATTTATCAGGGTTAAATGCCAACTGCCACTGCTCTGCCCATCTGACCAACCCATCTATATCTTCCTGTAACCTACGACCATCTTCTTCATTATTAACCATCCTACGAATCTTGGTGTTGTCTGGAAACTTGCTTAACATTCCCCCACATTTTCATGTATATCATTTATGTATATGACAAACAATAGCGGTCCCAGCACTGATTCTTGTGGTACACCACTGGACATCCAGTCACTTGAACAGCCTTCTACCACTACCCTTTGAGTCCTATTACCGAACCAGTTTCCGATCCATCTCGCCAAGTTTCCCTGAATTCCAGGTGCTTTAACCTTCTCAATCCGCCTCCCATGTGGAACTTTGTCCAAAGCTTTGCAAAATCCATATAAACTGTACTTCCCTCATCCACACACTTGATCATATTTTTGAAAAATTCTAACAAATTTATTAGGCATGACCTCCCTCTGACAAAGCCATGCTAACTATCGTTAATTAGTCCATACCTTTCCAAGTGGATACTAATTCTCTCCTTCAGAATTTTCTCCAATAGTTTCCCAACAACTGATGTAAGACTCACCAGTCTATAATTCTCTGGTTGATCACTACACCTTTCTTGCAAAGTGGAACTATATTAGCAGCACAGTGGCACAGTGGTTAGCACTGTTGCATCAGAGCACCAGGGATCCATGTTTGCACATTCTCCCCAAGCCTGCGTGGGTTTCCTCCAGGTGCTCCCATTTCCTCCCACAGTCCAAAGATGTGCAATTTAAGTGGATTGGCCATGGTAAATTGCTACTTAAATGTGTAGATTAGCAGGGTAAGTATGTGGAGCTATGGAGGTAGGGTTAACAGAGGACCTGGGTATGGTACTCTGTCAAAGAATTGATGCAGACTTGTCTGGGAACTTGCTTAACATTCCCCCACATTTTCATGTATATCATTTATGTATATGGCAAACAATAGGGGTCCCAGCACTGATACTTGTGGTACACCACTGGACATCCAGTCACTCGAACAGCCTTCTACCACTACCCTTTGAGTCCTATTACTGAACCAGTTTCTGATCCATCTCGCCAAGTTTCCCTGAACTTCTTCTGCACTATAGGGATTCTATGATTTTATCCTCTAGTCCTCTGGCACTTCCCCCATGATCAGAAAGGAATTAAAAATTTGTGTCATAGCCCCTGCAATTTCTTGCCTCACCTCCCATGTGATGCAATTCATCCAGGCCTGGGAATTTGTCCATTTTTAAGACTATCAAAGCCTCCAATACTTCCTCACTTCCTAGGTCACACTGGTCAAGGTCCTCACTGTCCCTTTTCCTGAATTCTGTACCTACACCCTCCTTCTCCTGTGTGAAGACTGATGAAAAGTATTCATCTAACACCCTTCCAATGTCCTGCAGTTTCACACACACTTTACCCCTTTGGTCTCTAATGCATCCTACACCTTTCCTAGTTAATCTCTTCCCTTTAATGTATTTATAGAATAAATAATCAGGGTGGCACAGTGGTTAGCATTGCTGCCTCACAGTGCCAGGGACCCTGGTTCGATTCCTGGCTTGAGTCATTGTCTGTGTGGAGTTTGCATGTTCTCCTCGTGTCTGCGTGAGTTTCCTCCGGATGCTCCAGTTTCCTCCCATGGTCCAAAGATGTGCAGGTTAGGTGCTTTGACCATGCTAAATTGACCCCTAGTGTCAGGGGGACTAGCTAGGATAAATGCATGGGGCTATGGGGATAGGGCTTGGGTGGGATTGTGGTCGGTGCAGATTCGATGGGCTGAATGGCCTCCTTCTGCACTGTATGATTCTATGAATATTTTAGGATTCTCCATAATCGTGTTTGCAAGGGAAGGAAGCAGGAAGGGAGGGAGAGAGGGAGGAAGGAAAAATGTATTTGTTACTATATCATGTCCTCAAGGGCTCCACTGGAATAAAATTGCATTTTGAGTGTAATCCAATCCTGATGTAATGTTTAAGATTAACTTATTATGGGATTGCAATGACAATATTCTGGAAAGGACAAATGTATCAAACTCAATGTAGTTTAGAAATAATTGCTATAATTGGGTTCAGACTATTGAAGTATTTGGGCCATTAATAATTGTACTGAGTCTACTGAGAATTATTAATCAAATATAGAGGCAACCACAGTTATTCATTTTCATAAACTGCATTGATACACTAGAGGGCACTACACCCTAATGGTCTGTCAATAATCTCAAAGCCTTGACACAGTCAACTGTTAACCAGTTTACAAAGCTGGCACAGCTCAGGAGTGGAAGCAGAACCTTAACAAACAACGCTTCTTGCACACTTGAGAGTGTGCAATGATAAAGTAATCAAGGTTTTGTCATGTCCACGCTGGCTCTATGCAAGAACAAGTCAACTATTCCCATTCCCTCTCCTTCTTCCTGTAGCCATGCATCTTTCTCTTCTGATAATTGTCTAATTCCCTTTCAAAAGCTGTGATTGAATCTGGCTCCATCACACTCGCAAGCAGTTCATACCAGATCCTAATCACTCACTGTATTCAAAAGGTTTTCGTCATGTCACCATTGTTTCTTTTACTATTTACCATAAATCAATGTCCTTTAGGTCTCAACTATTTAGAACAGTCCCTTCCTGTCTATTCTGCCCAGATGTGGAGATGCCGGCGTTGGACTGGGGTAAACACAGTAAGGAGTCTAACAACACCAGGTTAAAGTCCAGCAGGTTTATTTGGTAGCAAACGCCACTAGCTTTTGCTACCAGATAAACCTGTTGGACTTTAACCTGGTGTTGTTAGACTCCTTACTGTATTCTGCCCAGGCCATCGTGATTTTGAACACCTCTGTCAAATCTCCTCTCAACCTTCCCTTCTCCAAGAACCAAACCAGATTCGTCAAACCGATTCCTATAACTGAAGTCCTTCACATCTGGAATCTTTCTTGTAAATCTTTTCTGCATCCTCTCTAATGCCTTCGCATCCTTCCTAAACTGTGGTTCCCAGAATTGGATACAATAATCTAGTCGAGGGTGAACTTGTGTTTTAGAAAGTTTCACAATAACCTCTTTGCTTTTGTACTCTCTGCTTTTCTTTATAAAGCTGAGGATCGCATTTGCACTACTAACCATTTTCTCAACCTGCCCTGACATTTCAACAATTTGTACACATATGCCCCGAGGCCCCTCAACTCCTGCACCCACTTTGGAATAGTATCTTTCATTTTAAATTGTTTTTCCTGACAAAATGTATTACTTCATGTTGCAATATGCCTTTAAGGGATATCAGCATGATATCACTAGAAGGGAAATGTGTCATGTGATCCAGTCTTAGTGTCAGGAGGCTATATATATATAATATATGTATATGTGTGTGTGTATATATATATATATATATATATCCTCATGGCTAATTACTAAAATTTTCTAAAACTAGACAAAGTCCCTTTGTAAAATATCTGAAACGATGTCTGTCTGTGACCCTCAGACAATAAAATACAACAGTTTTGCAGAAAATGACACCTTGTTCTCTCTGAAGAGATCCTAACTATCCCTTGTGGACTGCAGAGATCAAATTCAAAGGACTCAGGCCATCTACATTTCATAAAGCAGGTCTAGTCAACTGGAGCCAAACTGTCTACTAGGATAACAACCCCACAACTTCCCTTTAAAATTGGAAGACATTGGAACATTAACAATCTCAGGGACCCAGACAAAGGGATTCATATCCTCTTTAAAGTCAGAGTGGAAAGTCAGAGAGGCATGTGACATGAACCCCGAGCTGGTGGGACCAGTGATATTGCTTTGTGGTATTAGAGAACTTCAGTCTGCCATTTTTACCAACTACAAGCAGCATCACAGAAAAGCGGCTCTGTCCAGTTTTGAGTGCTTAACCTCATCTACGCTGTTTTGACTTCAAACACTGCACCATCTCCTACAAGACTATTCACTTCTGAGTGCTTCTCCCATCATGCAACTCATTCCTACTGGAAAAGTGAATTATCCAGCATCAGTTCAGCTCACCAATCTCTGTCAAGGAATGCACCATTGGACATTGATTCTAGACTCTGGACACATGTAAAACAATAATTCTTTTCTCTGTGGTCTTTGCCCTGTAAATCTTTCTTTCTCTATCCCTCTTTTATTGTATGAATGCATAGAGTACTACGTAGTGATTCCACTCCTTTTGAGTGTGTTCAAATAAACTAACCCCCTGAGTTCATCTGGAGTTTGCTATGGGGTGATTGATTGAGTCACAAAACTGAGTGTTTGGGAAATCTGCCACTTCTTATAAAGTGGGAAGCAAATCAAAGAACCTTTCAATGGAGGGCTGGTGAGAGGAGAAATGAGGGCTGTTTAAATTACCCCCTCCCCGAACAATCCATGACACTTTATTTCACTTTTGCTTTGAGCACAGCGCACACAGCCAATGTTTCCAAGTTAGGCTGCAATGTTAGATAGTATGGCACGGTGGCACAATAGTTAGCACTGCTGCTTCACAGTGCCAGGGACACAGGTTCAATTCTGGCCTTGGGTGACTGTGTGGAGTTTTCACATTTTGGGGCGACATGGTGGCACAGTGGTTAGCACTGCTGCCTCATGACACCAGGGACCCGGGTTCAATTCCCAGCTTGGGTCACTGTCTGTGTCGAGTTTGCACATTCTCCCCATGTCTGCATGGGCTTTCTCCGAGTTCTGTCTGAAGTTTCTTCCCACACTCCAAAGATGTGCGCGTTAGGTTGATTGGCCTTGCAAAATTACTAACCCCCTGAATGTCAGGGGGTTAGTAGGGTAAATAAGTAGCATTGTGGGGTAGGGCCTGGGTGGGACTGTGGTCGGTGCAGACTTGATGGGCCGAATGGCCTCCTTCTGTTGGGATTCTACGATTCTATGACTTCTTCTGTGCCTAGCCTTAATAATGAGCCTACAAAGTGTTTACCTCAGTAAATTCAGTCAGGAGAGATGAGTGTGGGTCAGATCGATAGTAGAAAGGGAAAGTCAAAGAGACAAAAGTAAATAAAAATCTTCATAAAAATCTGGACACAGATGGTTGTGATTATAACAGGTGGCTTCGGGAGTTGCTAAACTGAACTAACTAAATTGAATGAAAAGGGAAGATGCCATTATTCTGTGGTGTTCTTCCTCCACAGTTTATTTCATGGGCAGAGCTTCGGAAAACTGCTTGAAAGCTGCTACAGCAGCAGACATCCCAGAAGATGGAAGATCAAAGGAATATTGTCAGCATTTTTTTAAAAATTCCCCACTTTGTATCAGGATGCCACTGACCTACTGTCTGAATTCAAAATATTTAAATAGCGTACAGAGCTATGGAGTTTTGATTGAGGTGTGTCTGAACCAGGCGAGCAAACCATAAAAATTCACCTAGCAATTGGGAATGGAGGTGTATACAGGCTGAATACATCAGGATTAATGAAAGGAGATCTGAAGGATTCCCAAAAGTTATGGACTCATTGGAAGGCCGATTCAGAATCAGATTTAATCAACTAGAATTCATGTCATTTCGACAACAGCTTACAGAATTCATAGAACACCTTGTCAGCAGAGAAAAGGGTATGTATGTGCTGTGATTTTTCCAACTTAGAGCTAGCTGGCAGAATTGTTGTGTTAGTGATTGCATCCACTCCCCATGGAAGCATTCCAGTAAGATCTACTCGATAAACCCAAAACATAATGGCCTCCTTCTGCACTCCAGGGTTTCGATGATTCTATGATTTAGTTTCAAAGGGACATTCAAGGATGAATGCAAGTAAGTGATCCTTGCAGGCCACTAAAGCTTACAGGTACGAAGTACAACCTTAGTTGTTGATGCACTCACTAAAACACCCAAAGCCAGCAAGACATGTGGAAGGTATAACCTTCTGCATGCAGAAGGAAATGTTCAGTTTTTCATCAAGCAGAAAGGGCCACTGATAGCAGTAGTGCACTAAAACAAAGGTTTATGTAGCTACAATGAGCTATGCACTGATCCAAACAAATTATACACAATGGGTACCTTAGAGTAATAAAAATTACCATCCAGCATTCAATCAGAAACATATACATGAGGTGACAACAAACCCAAAGAAAATCCAAAATCTTGCTCCCATTCTTCTGGGTGGTATCTTAAAGTCCAGATGACACCCTCCCACTGCAGGTTTCCCAACAGCGAGGGGTGCGTTCAATGAGACACCCCTTTGACAATGGTAGGACCATAGGATCCCACCACCAGTGAGTGTGTACACTTCCCGCCACCGTGAAACACACTGCGGAGAGGGAGGAAAGTCCCACCGGATGATGCGCATGACAAGACAAAGAACAGTGAAAACATGTCTCACATCATCAATCTCGTGAAGAACATCACACTAGTCAAAGTGATTGCCAAAATTCAAGTTATCTATCTTAAAAAAGTTGGTAACTATTCGTTATTGATCAACTTTGAATGAAGGCGCAAGTGTCAACATACTAGCTCTGCAAATTCCAAAAGGGCGGCACAGTAGCACAGTGGTTAGCACTGCTGCTTCACAGCTCCAGGGACCTGGGTTCGATTCCCGGCTTGGGTCACTGTCTGTGTGGAGTTTGCAATTCTCTTCGTGTCTGCGTGGGTTTCCTCCGGGTGCTCCGGTTTCCTCCCACAGTCCAAAGATGTGCGGGTTTTTTGATTGGCCATGCTAAAATTGCCCTTAGTGTCCTGGGATGCGTAGGTTAGAGGGATTAGTGGGTAAATATGTAGGGATATGGGGGTAGGATCTGGGTGGGATTGTGGTCGGTGCAGACTCGATGGGCCGAATGGCCTTTCTCTGTGCTGTAGGGTTTCTAAGATTCTAAGAAAAGACATAAGACATCCACACATATGGAGGGAAGTGATGTTACCTAATCCTGAGAAACTTTCAGCATACAATGGTTCACTAATTCCAAGTGTAGGATCCATAATCCTGGTGCATGAACAATCAATCTTCCTGGGTGGTACTACATCATGCAGATAAATGTCCAGTCGTTGCAGATCTACCAGCATGTTATGAAGTCTCAATACTAATAATCCATGGAATCACTCAGACCTAACAAGGCCAATCAACCCCAGAAATTAATCCTATTACCACAGTTCACGATTTAACATCAAAATATCTAGAACAATTCAACAAATTTGGCAGCTTCAAAGGGAGCTGCAACATTGCCTTTGCAGCAGAGTGCAAGTTTGCCACTTGACCTATCATGTAAGGGCAGCATTCACTTACAAGACAAACTGAAGGTCAAACTAGACAAAAGGAAAAAAAAAACCTGGTTCAACAATGTCCATTATGGAAGGAAATTTGCTATCCTTTCCTGGGCAGGTCTACATGTGACTCCAGACTCTGAGCAATGTGTTTGACTTTTAACTTCTCTGAACTAGCCTCACAAGCGATTCAGTTTCACGAGCAGTTAGGGATGGGCAGCAAATGTTCACATCCTGTGAATGAAGAATGAAAACGTTACCTGGTTGAACCTGCCTTACATATGTTCTGATGTGGTGATATGGATGACTGGGTACCACTTGTCTTGCTGTTGCCTGCAAGCCGGGTATCTGGCCTTTTTGAATTAAAACCAAAGTGAGGTGGAGTTGTCGATGGGGATTTTTGATTTGATTTGATTCATTATTATCATATGCATTAGTATACAGTGAAAAGTACTGTTTCTTGCATGCTATAGAGACAAAGCACACCGTTCATAGAGAAGGAAACGAGAGAGTGCAGAATGTAGTGTTGCAGTTATAGCTAGGGTGTAGAGAAAGATCACCTTAATGCAAGGTAGGTCCATTCAAAAGTCCGACAGCATCACGGAAGAAGCTGTTCTTGAGTCAGTTGATACTTGACCTCAGACTTCTGGATCTTTTTCCCGACGGAAAAGGTGGAAGAGAGAATGTCCGGGGTGCGTGGGGTCCTTAATTATGCTGGCTGCTTTGCTGAGGCAGCGGGAAGTGTAGACAGAGTCAATGGATGGGAGGTTGGTTTGCATGATGGATTTGGTTACATTCACGACCTTTCGTAGTTCCTTGCGGTCTTGGGCAGAGCAGGAGCCATACCAAGCTGTGATGCAACCAGAAAGAATGCTTTCTATGGTGCATCTGTAAAAGTTGGTGAGAGTCGTAGCTGACAAGCCAAATTTCCTTAGTCATCTGAGAAAGTAGAGGCGTTGGTGGGCTTTCTTAACTATATTGTTGGCATGGGGGGAC
The DNA here is from genome assembly GCF_964213995.1 of Mustelus asterias. Taxonomy (NCBI): domain Eukaryota; kingdom Metazoa; phylum Chordata; class Chondrichthyes; order Carcharhiniformes; family Triakidae; genus Mustelus; species Mustelus asterias. The sequence continues at coordinate 48,662,581 of NC_135805.1, forward strand.
CAGGACAGGTTGTTAGTGATCTAGACACCTAAAAACTTGAAGCTCTCAACCCTTGTTTCCACAGGAGCAGGCTGAGGGTAAGGGAGCTTGTGTGTGCACTAATTTATTGAATTATTTTTCAGTTAAATTAGTGAAAAAAATCGGAGGTTTTTTTTCTAAACAGGAAATAGGCCCAGCAGCAGCCTGGGAAGGTTTTGGAGGGTTTAAAAGTAGGCCGCACCTTTGAGCGGGCAGCGTCGTTAGCGGGCAGCGGAGTGAGCAGGGGACAGAGTGAGAGCTATAAGGGCTTTGGCTCACAGGGCTTCGGCGAGGAAGGTTGTTTGTTTTTCTTCGGTTACACCCCCTTTTTGTTTTGTCCCCAAAACTAAAAAGGACATGGCTGGTATGAGTGGGAGGCCAGTATACTGCATTCGGTGTGGGATGTGGGAGTTCCTGGAGACAACTTGCCTCCCGGAAGTCCATATCTGTGCCAGATGTGTGGAACTGCATCTCCTGAAGGATCGTGTAAGGGAGCTGGAGCTGAGGCTCGATGAACTCAGTTTAGTTAGGGAAAATGAGAGAGTAATAGATAAAAGTTATAGTCAGGTAGTGACACCAGGGTCACGGAAGGAAGACACGTGGGTCACAGTTAGGAGGGGTAATAGTCAGAAGGGTGATGTGCCAGAAAATACCCCAGTGGCAGTCTCCCATAAAAGAAAGGAATGGGCAACAGATGGGAGAAGGGAAGGGAGGGAGCAGTCTGTGGAGGGATCCCCTGTGGTTGTCCCCCTCCAAAATAGGTATCTTGTTTTGGATTCTGTGGAGGGGGATGACCCTCCAGGGGTAAGCCACGAGGACCAGATCGCCTCCACGGAGACAGGCTCAGGGGTCCGGAAGGGAAAGAAGGGGTTTAGGAGAGCGATAGTTGTGGGGGACGCAATGGTTAGAGGCACGGACAGGCGCTTCTGTGGGACTGAACGAGAATCCAGGATGGTAGTCTGCCTCCCTGGTGCCGGGGTACTGGATGTCTCCGAGAGGGTAGGAAGCATATTTAAAAAGGAAGGTAGTCAAACGGATGTGATTGTACACATTGGGGGAAATGATGTAGGTAGGAAGAGCAGGGGGGTCATACGAGAGAAATTCAGGGAGTTGGGTGCTAGGCTAAAAAGTAAGACCTCCAGGGTAGCAATATCTGGACTGCTCCCGGTGCCTAGTGCAAGTGAGGCTCGGAACAGGGAGATTCTACAGTTGAACGCGTGGCTAAAGGACTGGTGCAAGAGGGAGGGTTTTAAATTCATAGATAACTGGGAAATCTTCAAGTCAGGATGGCAACTGTACAGAAAGGATGGGTTACACCTTAACTGGAAGGGAGCAAATATCCTGGCTGGGAGTTTTGCTCGAGTGTTTCGGCAGGATTTAAACTAGTGTGGCAGGGGGGTGGGGAACAAAACAGGTGGTCAGTAAATACTGAGGCTGGGGTCGAGCTGGGGGCCAGGGCAAGGCTAGCTAAGAAGAGGAGCACTCTGGAGGAGGAGGACCTGACTGGGCCTGGAGGTCTGGAGTGCATCTGCTTCAATGCGAGGAGTGTAACGGGTAAAACAGATGAACTTAGGGCCTTAATGCTTGTGCGGAATTTGGATGTGGTTGCGGTGACGGAAACTTGGTTAAAAGAAGGACAGGACTGGCAGCTGAATATTCCGAGGTATAAGTGTTTTAGGCGAGACAGAGGAGGGGCTAAAAAAGGTGGGGGAGTAGCGATATTAGTTAAGGAGCATATTACCGCGGTGCAGAGGGTAGACAACTTAGAGGGGTCATGTACTGAGTCGCTGTGGGTGGAACTCAGAAACAGGAAGGGTGCAGTCACTATGCTGGGGGTGTACTACAGACCACCCAACAGCCCACGGGAAGTGGAGGAAAGGATATGTCAGGAGATTCTGGATAGGTGCAGAAAACATAGGGTTGTTGTAGTGGGGGACTTTAATTTCCCTGGCACAGACTGGAAAGTGCTTAGAGCTGGGGGACCGGATGGGGAGGAATTTGTAAAATGCGTACTGGAAGGTTCTTTGGAACAGTATGTAGATAGCCCGACTAGAGAGGGGGCTATACTGGACCTCGTTCTGGGAAATGAGCCCGGTCAGGTCGTCAAAGTTTTGGTAGGGGAACATGTGGCAAATAGTGCCCACAACTCTGTTAACTTTAGGATAGTAATGGACAAGGATGAGTGCTGTCCTACGGGCAGGGTGCTAAATTGGGGGAAGGCTGACTATAGCCGGATTAGGCAGGAATTGGTGGATGTTGATTGGGAGAGGATGTTCGAGGGTAAGTCCGCGTCTGGCATGTGGGAGTCTTTTAAGGAAGTATTGATAAGGCTGCAGGATAGGCATGTGCCTGTAAAAAGGAAAGATAGGAAAGGTAGGATTCGAGAGCCGTGGATAACCAGGGAAATTGAGGATCTGATTAAAATGAAAAGGGAGGCGTACGTTAAGTCCAGGCAACTGAAAACAGATGGAGCTCTGGAGGAATACAGAGAGAGTAGGAAAGATCTCAAACGGGGAGTTAGAAGGGCAAAAAGAGGTCACGAGATGTTCTTGGCAGGCAGGATTAAGGAGAATCCTAAGACATTCTATTCATACGTTAGGAACAAAAGAGTTGTCAGGGAGAAAATCGGACCTCTCAGGGACAAAGGAGGGGAATTATGCTTAGAACCCAAGGGAATAGGGGAGATCCTAAATGAATACTTTGCATCGGTATTCACGAAGGAGAGGGGCGTGTTAACCGGGAATGTCTCGGAGGGAGGTGTTGACCCGTTAGAGAAAATCTCCATTACAAGAGAGGAAGTGTTAGGTTTTTTAGGGAACATTAAAACTGACAAAGCCCCAGGGCCTGATGGCATCTATCCTCGACTGCTCAGGGAGACGAGAGGTGAAATTGCTGGGCCTCTGACGGAAATCTTTGTTGCTTCTTTGGACATGCATGAGGTCCCTGAGGATTGGAGGATAGCGAATGTGGTCCCGTTGTTTAAGAAGGGTAGCAGGGATAACCCAGGAAATTATAGGCCAGTGAGCTTGACGTCCGTGGTAGGGAAGTTGTTGGAGAGGATTCTTAGAGACAGGGTGTATGTGCATTTAGAACGGAACAATCTCATTAGTGACAGACAGCATGGTTTTGTAAGAGGGAGGTCGTGCCTTACAAATTTGGTGGAGTTTTTTGAGGAAGTGACAAAAACGGTTGATGAAGGAAGGGCCGTGGATGTCGTCTATATGGATTTCAGTAAGGCATTTGACAAAGTCCCACATGGCAGGTTGGTTAAGAAGGTTAAGGCTCATGGAATACAAGGAGAAGTGGCTAGATGGGTGGAGAACTGGCTTGGCCATAGGAGACAGAGGGTAGTGGTCGAAGGGTCTTTTTCCGGCTGGAGGTCTGTGACCAGTGGTGTTCCGCAGGGCTCTGTACTAGGACCTCTGCTATTTGTGATATATATAAATGATTTGGAAGAAGGTGTAACTGGTGTAATCAGCAAGTTTGCGGATGACACGAAGATGGCTGGAATTGCGGATAGCGAAGAGCATTGTCGGGCAATACAGCAGGATATAGATAGGCTGGAAAATTGGGCGGAGAGGTGGCAGATGGAGTTTAATCCGGATAAATGCGAAGTGATGCATTTTGGAAGAAATAATGTAGGGAGGAGTTATACAATAAATGGCAGAGTCATCAGGAGTATAGAAACACAGAGGGACCTAGGTGTGCAAGTCCACAAATCCTTGAAGGTGGCAACACAGGTGGAGAAGGTGGTGAAGAAGGCATATGGTATGCTTGCCTTTATAGGACGGGGTATAGAGTATAAAAGCTGGAGTCTGATGATGCAGCTGTGTAGAACGCTGGTTAGGCCACATTTGGAGTACTGCGTCCAGTTCTGGTCGCCGCACTACCAGAAGGACGTGGAGGCATTGGAGAGAGTGCAGAGAAGGTTTACCAGGATGTTGCCTGGTATGGAGGGTCTTGGCTATGAGGAGAGATTGGGTAGACTGGGGTTGTTCTCCTTGGAAAGACGGAGAATGAGGGGAGATCTGATAGAGGTATACAAGATTATGAAGGGTATAGATAGGGTGAACAGTGGGAAGCTTTTTCCCAGGTCGGAGGTGACGATCACGAGGGGTCACGGGCTCAAGCTGAGAGGGGCGAAGTATAACTCAGACATCAGAGGGATGTTTTTTACACAGAGGGTGGTGGGGGGCTGGAATGCGCTGCCAAGTAGGGTGGTGGAGGCAGGCACGCTGACATCGTTTAAGACTTACCTGGATAGTCACATGAGCAGCCTGGGAATGGAGGGATGCAAACGATTGGTCTAGTTGGACCAAGGAGCGGCACAGGCTTGGAGGGCCGAAGGGCCTGTTTCCTGTGCTGTACTGTTCTTTGTTCTTTCTACTTTGTCCCCATTGATGTAGACAGGGGTATATTCTCCTTTATGTTTGTAAAGGAGAACATGCACAATTCATTGTACACTTTCTGAAATGGGGTAAATAAAGACCATACTGCAAATGGTACATGTTCTGCAGTGCCCAGCAACCCTGAATGCACATTTTATGGAGACAAAAAACAGCATCTGGTGCACAGGAGCTGAGCACTACAAAAAAATGGATGTAGATTGTTGCCACATCATTACTACAACATTTGTAGGCAAATGGGAACAACCCCCAACAAGGCACTGCAGAAAAATGTGGATGGATATTTAAAGAACTCAGTAGATACCTCTCCAGGGCAAATGTGTCACTTATTCCTTAATGGCTTTGGTTTAGATATGGGGTGGGGGGGAAGTGGGGGAGGTTACCAAGGAGATTTCTATCTTTCTGCCATCTCGATAATTTTGGTTTAGAAAATCCTTCCATAGCTTAGGAGAGACGATGGTCTAGTGGTATTATCGCTAGACTATTAATCCAGAAACTCGGCTATTGTTCTGGGGACCCAGGTTTGAATCCCACCACGGCAGATGCTCTAATTTGAATTCAATTTTAAAAATCTGGAATTAAGAATCTACTGATGACCATGAAACCATTGTCGATTGTTTGAAAAACCCATCTGATTCACTAATGGTATGGCACAGTGGCACAGTGGTTAGCAGTGGCACAGTGGTCACAGCACCAGGGACCCGGGTTCGATTCCCGTCTTGGGTCACTGTTTGTGCGGAATCTGCGCGTTCTCCCCGTGCCTGCGTGGGTTTCCTCCAGATGGTCCGGTTTCCTCCCACAGTCCAAAAGGCGCGCTGGTTAGGTGCATTGTCCATGCTAAATTCTCCCTCAGTGTACCCGAACAGGCGCCGGAGTGCGGTGACTTGGGGATTTTCACAATAACTTCATTGCAGTGTTAATGTAAGCCTAGTTGTGACACTAATAAATAAACTTTAAAAAATACTTTAGTGTCCTTTAGGGAGGGAAATCTGCCGCTCTTACCTGGTCTAGCCTACATGTGACTCCAGAGCCACAGCAATGTGGTTGACTTGCAACTGCCCTCGGGCAGCTAGAGATGGGCAATAAATACTGGCCACCGGTGACGCCCATGTCCCACAAATGAATAAAAAATTAATAATAATTACTATTAGAAGTGGACAGCTAATGGGTTTGTTCGGCTGCCTGTGGATCTCTTTTCTGCATGCTGAAGCAAGCTGAAAATTATGGATCATTTACAAACATCAACAATGTCTGTGCTGCTGATACTGCCCGTGGAAATGCTCATGTTTGCATTGCAGAGAGACAAACAGTCATGCTGAAGCTCTTCAACCTCCAACTAGTAAAGTACTGATGGATGGCATGTGTGCTAACAGTGGCAACCTTTTCAGTTGTTTAATGGTGAGTTATGCTGCTGACTGTGTTGCTCATAAGAAACTTATAGCGGGGCCTCAGACCCAGACTTGGCAGAGCCCAAAAGGAGGAAGCAAGATTCCCTTGGGATCGAGATTCTTCCAATACCTGATGAAAGAAGTTCAGAATCATGTCAACCCTCCGTGGCAGTTTTGGTAACTGGATAGTCAAACCAGGAAGTTTTGCAGCGCTCTAGGCTACTGCTTGTGATTGATTAGCCAGCCTGAACCTATAGAAGTAGCTCTGTCACTGCGAATCTTCCCATTCAGCTGCAAATAGCAATGCAAGCTAAAAGCCTAAAGAAAGAAGTTCTCCTATCTTAGTAAGTTAAAGCAAACTTGTCAAAGCTCAGTGGTAATCTCCGCAATTTAAACAGTTTCAACCTCAAGTTTACACCTCTGTGCAAATGGGAATGCTAAGTTTAATATCTCCACACTTATTCCAATGAGAAAAAATGTCTACTCCTCATTAGATAGGCAGAAACTCTACCTGTGTGAATTCCTAAGTAGCTTAGTTTTGTTACTCTTCAAACAGGGGGAAGTACCTCACAGTGCCAGGGACCCAGGTTCGATTCCCGACTTGGGTCACTGTGTGTGTGGAGTTTGCACATTCTCACCGTGTCTGCGTGGGTATCCTCCGGGTGCTCCGGTTTCCTCCCACAATCCAAAAATGTGCTGGTTCGGTACATTGGCCATGCTAAATTCTCCCTCAATGTACCCGCACAGGCGCCGGACTGTGGCGACGAAGGGATTTTCACAGTACCATCATTGCAGTGTGAATGTAAGCCTGCATGTGACTAACAAATAAACTTTAACTTTAATTTTAACTTTAACAACATCCATCTGACCAAAATAAACAACATGCAGATATTAGTGCATTTGGTGCAATTCCAAGGCAAAGGCTGCAGTTGCCTGAACATAAGATCATAAGAAATACAAGTAGAGGAGGCCATATGCCTCCTCCAGCCTGCTCTGCCATTCAATAAGATCACGGCTAAACTTTTAAATGAATTGCACTTTTCCACCCACCTTCCATACCCCTTGATTTCCTTAGTGACCAAAATCTATCAATTGCAAACTTCAATATACTCAATGACTGAATATTGTGGGTACTACGGTAAATTATTCCAAAGATTCACAATGCTCTGAATGAAGACATTTTTCCTCATCTCAGTCCTAAATGGCTTTATTCGAAGACTCTGAACCCTAGGTCTAGACTCACTGGCTGGAAATTTTACCGCCACGCCCGCCCCGGAATCGCAGAACGGAATTCTCTGTTGGCCTCAGGCAGGGTCATAAAATCCCGGCCACTAGGTCTCGCCAGGAAAATTACTTTTCAGTATCGATCCTCTTAAGCTCTCTAAGAAATGTATACGTTTTAATGAGGTCAACTTTCATTCCTCTAAACTCCAAAGAAATCAGACCCATTTTATTCTATCCTTCCTCATAGATCAATTCTCTCAATCTAGGAATCAGTCAATATGATATTCATTGCACTGTCCTCTTCCTTGGAAAAGGAGATCAAATCTGTATATAGTGCTAAAGGGATGGTCTCACCAATGCGCTACATAATTACAGTAAGAAGTCTCACAAGACCAGGTTAAAGTCCAACAGGTTTATTTGGTAGCACAAGCTTTCGGAGTCTCGCTCCTTCTTCAGGTGAGTGAGGAGTTGTGTTCACAAACAGGGCATATACAGACACAAACTCAATTTACAAGATAATGGTTGGAATGCGAGTCTTTACAGGTAATCAAGTCTTAAAGGGACCGACAATGTGAGTGGAGAGAGGGCCAAGCACAGGTTAAAGAAACGTGTATTGTCTCCAGCCAGGACAGTTAGTGAGATTTTGCAAGCCCAGGCAAGTCGTGGGGGTTACAGATGGTGTGACATGAACCCAAGATCCCGGTTGAGGCCATCTTCATGTGTGCAGAACTTGGCTATCAGTCTCTGGTCAGCGATTCTGCGTTGTCATGTGTCGTGAAGGCCGCCTTGGAGAACGCTTACCCGAAGATCAGAGGCTGAATGCCCATGACTCCTGAAGTGTTCCCCGACTGGAAGGGAACACTCCTGCCTGGTGATTGTCGAGCGGTGTTCATTCATCTGTTGTTGTAGCATCTGCATGGTCTCCCAAATATACCATGCCTCGGGATATCCTTTCCTGCAGCGTACCACATCTACAAGACGTGCTGGATCATCGACACGGATGCCAACATCTCACGTGAGAACACCATCCAGCAGGTACATGGTACATACTCTTGCAACTCGGCCAATGTTAATTGCCACAGCTTCATGTTACTTTCTGTGATTCATGTCCAAGGACCCCAAATTTTCTCTGAATCCCAACATTTACTAGTCTCTCAACTTTAAACAAAAATTAAAAAGCTTTTCCATTCTTCCTACCAAAGTGGATAATTTTACACTTCCCCATGATATATTCCATCTGCTACCTTCTTGCCCAACCAGAGTTTTAGATCAATTTGCAAGCTCACAGATTACTTTCCCAACAAGCTTTGTGAAATGTGCAAACTTGAAAAAGTCACTAATACAGATTGTAAATAGGTGAGGATGAAGCACTAATTTCATTAGTTAGATTTCGCCATTCTGAACATGACCATTTATTTCATCATAGAATCATAGAATCCCTACAGTGCAGGGAGAAGCCATTCGGCCCACGGAGCCTACACTAACAACAATCCCACCCGCGCCCTATCCCCGTATCCCTGAAAGTTGGCACCCAGGTTGATAGGGTTGTTAAGAAGGCATACGATGTGTTAGCTTTTATTGGCAGAGGGATTGAGTTTCGGAGCCAGGAGGTTATGCTGCAACTGTACAAAACTCTGGTGCGGCCGCATTTGGAGTATTGTGTACAGTTCTGGTCGCCGCATTATAGGAAAGATGTGGAAGTGTTGGAAAGGGTGCAGAGGAGATTTACCAGGATGTTGCCTGGTATGGTGGGAAAATCGTATGAGGAAAGGCTGAGGAGCTTGAGGTTGTTTTCGTTAGAGAGAAGGTTAAGAGGTGACTTAATAGAGGCATACAAGATGATCAGAGGATTAGATAGGGTGGATAGTGAGAGCCTTTTTCCTTGGATGCTGATGGCTAGCACGAGGGGACATAGCTTTAAATTGAGGGGTGAGAGATATAGGACAGATGTTAGAGGTAGGTTCTTTACTCAGAGAGTAGTAAGGGCGTGGAATGCCTTGCCTGCAGCAGTAGTGGACTCGCCAACATTAAGAGCATTCAAATGGTTATTGGATAAACATATGGATGATATTGGAATAGTGTGGATTAGAGGGGCTTTAGATTGGTTCCACTGGTCGGCACAACATCGAGGGCCGAAGGGCCTGTACTGCGCTGTAGTGTTCTATGTTCTATGTAACCCCATGTATTTACCCCGCTAATCCTAATTTCTACTCTGTTTCCTCGCCATTAGCCAATTCTCAATTAATGGTAATATATTATTCCCTATACTGTGAGCCCTAATCTTGTGTATCATTCAATTGGGTGACACTATATTGAATACCTTCGGAAAATCCAAATATATTCTATCCACTGGTCCACCCTTTTTTTATCTAGACAGTTACACTTCAAAAACTCTGATAGATTAGCCAAACACAATTTCCCCTTCTTAAAGCTATGTTGACTCTGGTTAATCATATTATGATTTACCAAGTGTCTCATTACCCACCTCTTCAATAATAGATTCCCTATTACTTGTCACAGACAGAGTTTGTATGTTTTCTTCTTGAGTGATCAAAGTGTTTTGTATGTGAGGTGTGTGTAATCTTACCTTTGGGGTGGTTGTCCCAGTTTAAATAATAGCAGTAGCAAACTATTTTGTGACTTTTAAAATAAAGAAGGTTATTTATTATCCTACACTTGCCCCGAAGGTTTAAAAATGTGATGTCAATAGAAGCCAAGCACTCATACTAAGGTTAGACACAGATGAAGAAATAATCAATACAGCTACAATTTGGGATTATTTCAATCTCTTTTATAACAGGCCTGGAAATACTTAGATGGGTTGATGCTTGGGCAGGAGTGAAAATCAGAAGATTCACAGTAAGCTGCCAGGCTTCCTGTATTTGAATTATCAGGACACCGATTCTCAGGTGAATGTGAAATTGGTTCAGGTTGGAGAAGGTTCTCCTCCTACTTTCAAGGTATGGTTATTTGCTACCTTGGATGCATAGTTGACTGCAGTTCGTTTGATAGCTTTCTGTTGGTCCTTCTGGCTTTGCAGAGCTGATTCTTACTGTTTTAAAAGCAGGCAACAAATGTGGCTGTCTTAGCCATGTGACCTGTTACAAGTCCAAAACCCTTTTCCAAACAGAGTGGTGTGTTAGGTCAATAAACATCCCGTGTTGTGGCTTTTCAATATTTGAGAGTTTGAGGCAACCAAGTGCTTGGCTGAGGCAGCATCGCAATATAAAGGGGAGATGGTGGTATAGTCGTATTGTCTCTGGACTATTAATCCAGAAATCCAGGATAATGCTCTGGGACCTGGGTTCAAATTCCCATTACTGCAGATGATGAAATTAGAATTTTTTTTAAATTTGGAATTATAAGATGACCACGAAACCATTATCGATTGTCATAAAAACCCATCTGCCTCACTGATGTCCTTTAGGGAAGGAAATCTGCCATCCTTTCATGGTCCAGATCCACAGCAATGTGGTTGACTTTTAAATGCCCTCAGGGATGGACAATAAATGCTGGCCCAGCCAGCGATGTACCATGAACGAATAATAAAAAAATAAAGTTCAATGGGATCTATTACACATTCATCAAAAGCCAACTGAGTTTTGTTGTCTCTGGTAAAACATGGAGACAAGTTGTCTGCAAATGCCATTGTTGATGGGTGCTAGCCTGTCCTTAAACAATGAGATGTGTGAATCTCACAAATGGCTGTGAGATTCCTACACTCATTTCCCATTTAATCAGTTACTGGCTGAAGCTGCTACTGTCTCCGCTCAAATGCCAAAAGTCACATGGAATGTTGCTACCATATTAACAGCTTTGATTTATTTGATTTATTATTATTGTCACATGTATTAATATACAGTGAAAAATATTGTTTCTTATGCGCTATACAGACAGGGCGTAACGTTCATAGAGAAGGAAAGGAGAGAGTGCAGAATGTAGTGTTACGGTCATAGCTAGGGTGTAGAGAAAGATCAACTTAATGCAAGGTAGGTCCATTCAAAAGTCTGATGGCAGCAGGGAAGAAGCTGTTCTTGAGTCGGTTGGTACTTGGCCTCAGACTTTTGTATCTTTTCCCAACGGGAGAAGTTGGAAGAGAGAATGCCCGGGGTGCGTGGGATCCTTAATTATGCTGGCTGTTTTGCCGAGGCAGTGGGAAGTGTAGACAGAGTCAATGGATGGGAGGCTGGTTTGCGTGATACATTGGGCTACATTCACGACCTTTTGTAGTTTCTTGTGGTCTTGGGCAGAGCAGGAGCCTTGCCAAGCTGTGATATAGAACATAGAACATAGAACAGTACAGCACAAAATAGGCCCTTCAGCCCACGATGTTGTGCCGAGCTTTATCTGAAACCAAGATCACGCTATCCCACTCCCTATCATCCTGGTGTGCTCCATGTGCCTATCCAATAACCGCTTAAATGTTCCTAAAGTGTCTGACTCCACTATCACTGCAGGCAGTCCATTCCACACCCCAACCACTCTCTGCGTAAAGAACCTAGCTCTGATATCCTTCCTAAATCTCCCACCATGAACCCTATAGTTATGCCCCCTTGTAATAGCTCCATCCACCCGAGGATGCTTTCTATGGTGCATCTGTAAAAGTTGGTGAGAGTCGTAGCTGACATGCCAAATTTCCTTAGACTTCTGAGAAAGTAGAGGCATTGGTGGGCTTTCTTAACTATAGTGTCGGCATGGGGGGGACCAGGACAGGTTGGTGGTGATCTGGAAACCTAAAAACTTGAAGCTCTCAACCCTTTCTACTTCGTCCCTGTTGATGTAGACAGGGACATGTTCCCCTCTACGCTTCCTGACGCCGATGACAATCTCCTTTGTTTTGTTGACATTGAGGGAGAGATTATTGTCGCTGCACCAGTTCACCAGATTCTCTATCTCATTCCTGTACTCTGTCTTGTTATTGTTTGAGATCTGGCCCACTATGGTGGTGCCCGTCAGCAAACTTGAAAATCTTTTGTGTTCACTTTTTAAAACATAGCTTTAGAATTTGTGTTATCATCCTGCCTGTACTGGCAATGACAAATTGATATCAAGCCAACCAGCCCTGTATTCTCTCACCACCACCCACCACCCCTCACCCCCTCCCCTCATCATCCCTGCCCATCACCATGCCGCCTTTCTTGAACAACTGAGGTACCTTTCTGCCTTCCAAGTGACAAGAATCATTCTAGATTCTAAGGAGTTCTGAAAGTTTTTAAATCCAATTCGCCCACAAGGCTGCTGACCATCAAGTGCAGGGGATTTGTCGGCTTTAGTTCCCATTCATCTAAAACTACCCTTAACTTTTATTTGGAACATTTTTCTAGTGCGGTTTTATTTATTTCTCAAGGGAATATATATTTGTTGAGGACTATGAATTATTTCTTTAAATCTCTGCCAGTGCTTATTTTCTGCCATATCTTTTAATCTAATTTCCCATCCTACAATTGCCAGCTCGCCTCACATATCTTTGAAATTGGCTCTCAATAAACTCGAGACCCTACTTTCAGATTTAACTCTGTCGCTCTCAAACGTAACATGAAATTTGATCATAAGGTGATCACTCTTTCCTGGCAGATCTTTTCTATAAGATTACGAATTAAACCTGTCTCATTGTATGATGTGATATCTAAATAGCCTGTTCCTTCTTGCTTCTTCAACATTTTTTTGAGAAAATATGTTCAATTGCATTCCATGAACTTTTCTCCAGGCTACTTTTACCAATTTGGTTTGCCCAATCTATCTGAAAATTAAAGGCTCTCAGGAATATGTCATTATGTCTTTTACATGCTTCTTTAATTTGCTGATTTATACTCTGTCCAATAGAGTGATTACTTTTAAGGAGCCTAGAAACTTTTTGTGAAGTCTGCAGAGCTCTTTCTTGAGGATTTGAAGTCTGATCTTAATGCAGGCTTTCAAATTGTCAAGATTATAGAATCCCTACAGCACAGAAGGAGGCCATTTGGCCCATTGAGCCTGCACTGAGAGCAATCCTGCCCAGGCACGTAACACCATGTATTTATCCTGCTAATCCCCTGACACTAAGGGGCAATTTAGCTTGGCCAATCAACCTAACCCTTTGGAGGCACATCTTTGGAGTGTGGGAGGAAACCCATAGAGACACAGGGGGAACGTGCAAACTCCACACAGTCACCCAAGGCCAGAATTGAACCTGGGTCCCTGGCGCTGTGAAGCAGCAGTGCTCACCACTGTGCCACTGTGCCGGCCTAAAGAACATCTTACCCAGGCCCACAACCTTTCCTTATCCTCATAACCCAAACATTACCATGACGAATTCAGCTCACCCACACATCTTTGGAATGTGGGAGGAAACCAGAGCACCGGAGGAAATCCACACAGGCACAGGAGAAAGTGCAAATTCCACACTGTCACCCAAGGCCGGAATCGAACCTGAGTCCCTGGTGCTGTGAGGTAGCAGCGCTAACAACGATTAGAAAAACTTGATTCCTTCCTCAGTAGTATTTTCTGCCAGTTGTTCTTCCTTAAGTACACTTGGGGCTACAGTGATGTAGTGGTAACATCATTGGACTAGTAATCCAGAGGTCCCAGGCTCATGCTATGAGGACATGGGTTCAAATGCCACCACAGCAGCTGGTAAAATTTCAGTTTATTTAATGAAGTCTTAGGAATGGGGACCTTTGACAATTATTGTAAAAACCCGTCTAGTTCACTAATGTCCTTCCTGGAAGAAAATCAGCCATCCTTAGCTGGTTTGGTCTACGTGTGCCTCCAGACCCACAGCAATGTGGCTCATTATTAACTGCTCTCTGAAATGGCGCTAGCAAGATACTCAGTTCAAAGGTACTGAGGGATGGGCAAAAAATGCTGGCCTGAACAGTGATGCGCACATCCCATGAAAGAATGAAAAACTTTCACTGATGTGGATGTGATTCTACATCCTAATTTTCTGGGTTAAGATCCTTTCTTACGACCATGGTGACCCCAACTTCTTTTCTAAATGCCAAGTACCCTTGAATATTTTTCTCTCAGTTTTAGTCACCTTGCAACCACATCTCAGCATTGGATACTATGTGAAACCGATCTATCTCCATTTGTGACATTACCTCATCGATCTTCTTAGCAATGTTTCATGCATTTATAGATAGCACCTCTAATTGTAACCTTTTGCTTCTTTTCCTTGAAGTGGCTGTTGTTGTTAATGTTCCATTAACACGGTTCAACTCTGTCCTTCCTGAAACAATCTGCTTAACTTTACCCTTAGTGCCATTCTGCTCTACAGACTTTTCTCTGAAGACCGTGTTCTGAAAGCATTTTTCTGAGACTTGGCCATCCGGTTCATATATTGAAAAGTAAAGGTTACAGTTGGTTAAAGTACATTATAAACATAACAGCGTTAGAAACAAACAGGACTGTATTTTATACTTGGATTCCCATACTTCAGTGGAATGAATAGTCTATGTATTAACACCCCCAAAACTTTCTGTTCCTTAACTCTTGTGACTAAGTATTCACTTAAAAGAACATGCTTTCCCCTGGGGCTATCTTTCAGTTGAGGTTTTGATGTTTAGATGCTTAAGATTTAAAAGTGGAACCAACAGATTAGTTGATTTTGTTGCCAGGGGGTGTAGTAAATTGTCAAAGGTAACCGGGCGGTAGGGATCATTCCATATCCCTCACATGATTATTCTTGGGTTTAATTGATCATGGGAGGGTTAATCTTCTGAGGAAGAAATCGAGTTTGTCTAACTTCTTGACATTTTGAAACCCTGCATTAAGATCAGACTACAAATCCTCAGGAGAGAGCTTTGCGGACTTCACAAAAAGCTCGGCAAACATTCAGCACTTGGATCATTGCTTTTTGAGAGCAATCTCCCTCAGATTACTAAAGGTAGCGTTCTATTCCTTTGCTTGTCTTTTGATTAAATCCATGTCAACTGTTGCACTGATTCACATCAATGTTATATCATAAATATTTGTAAAGAAAAGATTTGCAGGGCTATGAGGAAAGAGTGAGGTGAGAGGGACTGACCGGATAGCTCTTTCGAAGAGTTTGCACAGGCATGATGGGTGAAATGGTCTATTTCTGTATGGCGAGGTTCTATGAGGGGAATTTCAATGCTGATAAGTATATGGGTTTAGTTAAGGTTAGGGAGAGGCGTGGCATGATCAATTTGACCAAAAATTTCAATGGCCAGAATATTACACATCCCCGGGGATAGGTTGGCATGTGGACAAAATTTGTCACAGTGCATGGGCACTGTTCCTGCCCCCACCCCTCTGCATTTTTAGGCATGGTGGGGATGCCGTTGGACAATTTGCCCACCTGTGGCGCAATTGAGACCCTTAAGTGGTCGATTAATGATCACTTAAGGGCCTCTTTCCACAGCAGCCAAGTATTTTCCTGTGTCAGGCATCCAAGTGGGAAGCCCAGCAGCTCTCGGTGCTCGTGCTATTGTTGGACAAGGAGGGGTATTGACATTTATGGCCCCACTCGGCTCCTCAGCAACTTCTCGCAAGTCTGGGTGTTCCCATCTCTCTCCTGTCCTGTCTGGTCTGAATTCCCACATCATTCCCCCTCATCCCATTCACCAGAGCCAGCTAGCCTGGCCCGCTGAAACCAACCTGTTGCACAATCTGCCAATCCACTTCCAGTGATCTCTATTGGGGACTGAATGCAACCCTACTGGCCATGACTCCTGGTGATACAGCTGGGAGCAGAGACCTGTCAGCCTTTTGACTGGCTGGTAGTCTCAGAGGTGGGATTTTCTCTCCATATGGGTGTAGAAGTCTTGCCTACAGCCAACTAACACCCTGTCAAGTGTTAAATGACTGTAGGACAGGCTGCCAGAAAAGGGGCAGGCTCATCACTGATATGTATATTGGTGGGAGTGGGGCAGTGAAGACCTCAATACAGTGAAAATCCAATCTAACCCATCTACCTGCTGAATTCTGGATTTAGCTCCAAGAGTTACATGGTTACATAGAACTCCTTTGGGACATTCAGAATGATTTAGATCTCTAAATCTCTCTGTTGGAAGATGTTTCAAACTATGTTCAAACCTTCAATCTCTGCCACATGCACAGGCATCCTGAAGCCAACCATTACAACCAAGGAGAAAACTGCTGTGGAGAAATATGCATGGGGACAGCAGAGAGAGGAGACAGCAGAGAGAGGGGACAGCAGAGAAAGGGGGCAGCAGAGCGGGGTACAGCAAAGAGGGGGGGACAGCAGAGAGAGGGGAAAGCAGAGATGGGGGACAGCAGAGAGAGGGGACAGCAGAGAGGGGGAAAAGCAAAGATGGGGGACAGCAGAGAGGGGAGAACAGCAGAGATGGCAGACAGCAGAGCAGGGGGACAACAGAAAGGGGGATACAGCAGAGAGGGGGATACAGCAGAGAGGGGGCTAGCTGAGAGGGGGATAGCAGAGAGATGGATAGCAGAGAGGGGTTTCAACTGAGAAGGGTTTCAGTTGAGAAGGGGACAACAGAGGGGGTTAGCAGCAGGGAGGGTGGACAGAAGATGGGTGGGGAGAACAGCAGAGGGGGGGGGGGAATTGCCGTGGGGGCAGCAGAGAGGGAAGACATCAAAGAGGAGGGGAAAGCAGAGGGGGTGGACAGCAGAAAGGGGAGCAGCAGAGATGAGGGGAACAGCTGAGAGGGGAGATCAGAGAGGGGGGAACAGAAGAGTGGGGGACAGCAGAGAGAATGGAGCAACAGGCAGGGGGACATCTGAGGGGGGAAGCAGCAGAAAAGGGGG
This sequence comes from Mustelus asterias, assembly GCF_964213995.1. Lineage (NCBI taxonomy): Eukaryota > Metazoa > Chordata > Chondrichthyes > Carcharhiniformes > Triakidae > Mustelus > Mustelus asterias. The sequence goes on from NC_135805.1 coordinate 48,679,352, forward strand.
ACAGCAGGGGGGCAGCAGGAAGTGGGGGACATCAGAGAGTTGGTAGAGACAGCAGAGAGGGGGGAGCAGCAGAGAGGATGGACAGCAGAGGGGGGAACAGCGGGGGCGGGGGGGAGTGCAACAGAGAAAGGGGACAACAGAGAGGGAGTCAGATCTACATCCAATCAATTATTCAATTCACACATTCAGACATACACAGTGCTGAGTATAACATATGAGAATGTTTCACTCTCTAAACACCGTTTTAAGAGATGTCCTACTTCCAGCATTCTGGAAACAACTAACAGAGTAAGTAATGAAGGCTGTGCCAGGCAAGCATTGCCTGTGTTCCCAGTGTCATGATGCTACCACTTGTTTCAGGTGGACATACTGGCACACATTTCAATGCTGAGACTGTAGCTGCTGAATCACTGCAGGATTTGTCTGCGGGTGTGGATTGAATGATTGAGTGAGTTCAAAGATAAAACAGAGGGTAATAGTAGCTATGAGCTTTGAAGATAACACCAATTCTTTCTTTCCTCTCTCCCTGCATTACCTCCAGTCCCAGAATTTCTCTAATGTCCTCTTGTTGTAAGGAAAATCAAGGTCTGAGAAAGCATCATCCTTCAAGCGAGGGATAGCCGATGATGATGACAAACTGGTCATTTATAACTTTAAATTCTGTCTTAGTACAGTGAACTCAGAAAATCAGCCCTTTAGATCCCCACAAACAAAATGAGACTTATAAGGATCTAGTTTATTTCTTTTAAAGTAATTCCACGGATGTTAGTGGTTATATTAGAAACTTTTTCCTACAGTACTTTTAAAACTGTACGTTTTATGATCTGAAAACTTTTCTTCAGTTCTTCTGTATAATTACTGTGCTGGGTATAAAATTCAAAATGATAAATGACCAGTTTGTCGTCATCATCGGCTGTCCCTCGATTCAAAGATGATGCTCAGTCAGGGTTGTAAGCATTTGCCATGTGTCTTCACGTGACTGAAACAACTCTCGACCCACAGATCATTGGGCAAATGGGAAAGGACATGTCGGGAGGTAGCAGAGTCGGGACTGCAGGGTTTGCCCCCTTTTCTTTCCTTCTGTTCCATCACTCAACCTCTTCATTAAGACTTTGTGACTCAAAACATGATGCAGTTTGATGGATAAGTTGTTGCCATTCTAAATGATTGGGAGCAAGCGCCTCCCAGTCATTACTGTCAATGCTGTCCCTCTTCAAGGAGAGCTTCAGAGTGCCTTTGAAGCATTTTCTTACCTGTCCTAAGTGGGTTTTTTTCAATTTATGGGATATGGGCACTGCTGGATAGGCCAACATTTATTGCCCATACATACCAACAGAATAATTAGGAGGAGGAATAGGCCGTTCAGACACTCCAACCTGCATTTGATAAGATCATGGCTGATCTGATTGTGTAGCCTCAACTTCAATTCCAACTCTACACCTATACACTTTGACTCCCTTACATAAAAGCAAAATACTGCAGACGCTGGAATCTGAACCACAACCAGAAAATTCTGGAAAATCTCAGCAGGTCCGACAGCATCTGTGGGGGGAGAATAGAGTCAACGTGTCAAGTCTAGGTGACCTTTCGTCAGGGTCTAGATGACCTTTCGTCTGATGAATATTCTCCCTCCACCCATGCTGTCAGGCCTGCTGAGATTTTCCAGCATTTTCTGTTTTTGACCCTTTGACTCCCTCGTTAATCAAGAATCTATCTAACTCAGCCTTAATGATATTCAATGATTCAGCCTCCGCAGCTCTCTGGAGAAGAGAATTCCACAGACTAACAACGCTCTGAGAGAGAAAGAATTCTCCTCATCTCTATCCTGCCGAATGCTGCCATTTGAGAGTTGAGAACACAGGACCTGGTGGGGAAGACACTCGTCGGCCATCCGACACAGTGTTCAATTCATTGAAGTTGATTTTGCAGTAGATTTGCCCAAATGTTGTGGAGCCAACTCCAAGAAGGTCGCTAATGTTTGTTTGACTGCCCTCCCATTGATAAGAGGATGTGGCAGAGACACTGCTGATGACATTTCTTTCACTCTTATGTGTCACTGATAAACATTCAGAGTCTCACTTCAGTACAGGAGTGTGTGGAGACGGTAACCTCTCCGTACTCGAGGATTTCTGTTGACTTGCAGAGATCTATGTTGTCAAATGCTTGCTGCAGTAGTTTGTAAAAGGTGAGCTGGCACAGCTGATCCAGTGATGGACCTTCTTGTCAATTGTGGCCTTCTGACAAAGGTGGCTGCCAAGGTTTGGAAAGTGCGGCACAGTGGCACAGTGGTTAGCACTGCTACCTCAGAACGCCAGGGACCCGGGTTCGATTCCCAATTTGGGTCATTGTCTGCACGTTCTCCCCGTGTCTGCGTGAGCGTCCTCCAGGTGACAAAGAACAAAGAACAATACAGCACAGGAACAGGCCCTTCTGCCCTCCAAGCCCGCGCCGCTCCCTGGTCCAAACTAGACCATTCCTTTGTATCCCTCCATTCCCACTCCGTTCATGTGGCTATCTAGATAAGTCTTAAACGTTCCCAGTGTGTCCGCCTCCACCACCTTGCCCGGCAGCGCATTCCAGGCCCCCACCACCCTCTGTGTAAAATACAGAGGGTGCTCTGGTTTCCTCCCACAGACCGAAAGACATGCTGCTTAGATGCATTGGCCATGCTAAATTCTCCCTCAGTGTACCCGAACAGGCGTTGGACTGTGGTGACTCAGGGATTTTCACAGTAACTTCATTGCAGTGTTAATGTAAGCCTACTTGTGATACTAAGAAATAAACTTAAAACTTAACTTAATAAACTTAAGTGCCCAACATATTCCAGAGATTTTCTTTCAACATATATGGGAGGTGGAATATTTAACTGACCATGTGAGTTGATTTATGAGTTTTGATTTGGCAACATTCAAGGACAGAGATGGAGAGTGGCTTGTAAATTAGATGCAGAGTGGGCAACGACACTGCAGTCATCCACAAAGTGTATATCATGTATGTCTAGGGTGGTCAGTTTAGTTTTGGAATAGAAGCCAAAATGACTAGTTTATCATTATGTGGGAAAGTTTAAACTTGTCATGAACTCTATGGAAAAAGTACATGAAAATACAATAATTGGGTGATATCTAATTGTTCATGATTTTTACAGGGACTTTGTTATTAGATTCAATTCTATTTTTGCATTTTGCTACTGGTTGGTGTGTAATATTTTGTGCTTTCTCGTGCTCCCTCCTATAATATAAGCACATCTGTGGTATTGGGAACATTGAGTTCCACTTGTGTATTGTTGTTTTACAACTTCCATAATATGAACTTTTTTCGGACTTTGATTAAAGTAATATGGGGCCACAAATCTGCAGGTCATGATCCAGGCTGTTAAATGAGTGGGGATCGCCCCCACCACTGCCCACCAGCACTTACCCCTCTAGAGTTTAAAGATCATTGGGTGAACTCCTAATTACCATGGAACAGCTGGATGTAAGTGCCATGTTGGGTGACACTCTGCCATTTACCTGACAATGGGATCTGGAAACTGCAGTGCCGACGTACGGTATGGGTATGGGAATTGCTCAGGGTCCATCCTCTGGATTCAGCTCTAATATGCCATCGGATGCCATCATCTCACGTGAGAACAGCATCTACCAGGTACACGGTACCTACTCTTGCAACTCGGCCAACGTTGTCTACCTGATACGCTGCAGGAAAGGATGTCCCGAGGCATGGTACATTGGGGAAACCATGCAGACTCTACGACAACGGATGAATGAACTCCGCTCGACAATCACCAGGCAAGACTGTTCTCTTCCTGTGAGGGAACACTTCAGCAGTCACGGGCATTCAGCCTTGGATTTTCAGGTAAGCGTTCTCCAAGGCGGCCTTCACGACACACGACAGCGCAGAGTCGCTGAGCAGAAACTGATCGCCAAGTTCCGCACACATGAGGATGGCCTAAACCGGGATGTTGGATTTATGTCACATTATCAGTAACCCCCACAGCTTGCCCCCTGGACTTGCAGAATCTCACTAGCTGTTCTGTCTGGAGACAATACACATCTCTTTAACCTGTGTTTAATGCTCCCTCCACCCACATTGTCTGTACCTTTAAGATCTGGCTGGTTGTAGGGATTCGCATTCTAATCAGTATTCTGTAACTTGATTTCTGTGTCTCTGTGCCCTGTTTGAGAGCACATTTCCACTCCATCTGACGAAGGAGCAGCGCTCCGAAAGCTTATGGTATTTGCTACCAAATAAACCTGTTGGACTTTAACCTGGTATTGTGAGACTTCTTACTGTGTTCAGCTCTATTACCCAGGACCCTCTCCTTGATAAGAGGGATAGTTTTTCAATAATTGTTATTAAATTTCTCTCTTCAGAAATTCAGGATGCATGGCCGGCCCACTTCTGCCCTTTGTGGTAGACCGTATGTCTTAATGTACTTGGCATATCAATAGGCCTAATGAGCCTAAGGAATAGAAATGCCTGGCAAAGGGTGTTTGCACTCCAGCTCTAGCCCAACTCCATTATTTGCATTGTCAGAGGTGTGAATGCTGCTCCTGCCCCTTACAAAGAAATTCGGAAGCTGAGGAAATAGTTGTGGTTTACCCGTTCTTTCTTGAATGTTCCGCTGCTCTTCCACCAGAGTTAGGCAGGAGGCTAGTAAAATACAAATCAAATTTCCAAGCCTATGTCAGTAGACTTTGGCAGACAAATGTTTAGGAACTAAGTAATGGATCGATGAGAAAAGGCCAAGGACCAACCTGTTTATAGTGGTGTAGTAATATTGTCACTGGGCAAGTATTTCAGAGACCCAGGGTAATGCTCTGTTGACCTAGATACAAATCCCACCACAGCAGATGGTGAAATTTGAATTGAATAAAAATTTGGAATTAGAAGTCTAATGATGACCATGAAACAGTTAGCAATTGTTGTAAAAACCCATCTGGTTCACTAATGTCCTTTAGGGAAGGAAATCTGTCATCCTTACCTGGTCTGGTCTATATGTGATTCCAAATCCAAAGCAATGTGGTTGACCCTTAAATGCCCTCAAGAAAGGGCAATTAGGGATGGACATAAATGCTGGCCCAGCCAGCAACACCCACATCACATGAGAGAATTTTTAAAAATCCTAGTACGGAGTATAGTATCATAATGCAATAATGGTTATTGACAAATGAAAGCAACCAATTACTATCATTTAGTCTACCACAGATTCAGAAATTCTAGTGATGGAGAACTTTTGGCAACTTGACATCCAACATCAGTTTTTCCCTCATACAATTCTACAGAGCAGGAATTAGTGTCCAAGACTTGTCTCGAAAAACTCTGGGTGGGATTTTCCAGTCGCACTCACCCCAAAGCCGGAAAATCCTGCCTGATGGTCCATGTCCCACCGGCTACAATTCCCGTGGTTAGCGGGATTGGAAAATTCCACCCTCTATCTCCATTCAAAGGGCAGGCATATAATACTTTTAAAAGTAGCAGTCCCAGTCATTATGCCATTAAAATGCATTTGTTTTGTATCTGGATTCACAGAATGCAAAATAATTTGTTAAGTTTGTACTTGTACATGTTCCTGGGTCAAGGCAGCATTACTTATGGTCTTGGCTGCATCATTATTGGAGGGATAACACAGCAAAAGTTTAAAAAAGGATAAAAAAAGTAATGGAAAGAGTGGTTATAAAAAAAACCATTAGGTGGCTAGAGTTTGGAATTTTCTGCCACAAACCATTGTTTCTGTGATTCTGATGCTTGTTTGGAGAGTCGCTGCAGACATGATGGGCCAAATGGCCTCCTTCTGTGTCATAACAATTTTGTGATTCTGTGAGACAAATAAGCAATTTGAAAAGGAAATCAGATAGTTACTGGAAAATATGAAATATTAAAGAATATGGGGAGAAGGCAGAAGGGGAGAATGAGGCCTTTCTGCAGTGTAACATTTTATGGTTCTAGGTGAAGTACACGATGTAGAATTATACGTGGTTCCAACTCTAGTTCTATGGTCCCAGGGATGAGGAACTTGAGTAAAAAAGGGAGACTGGAAAAGTTAGGACTGTTGACCTTTGAGCAGAGAAGGCTAAGAGGAGATTGGAAAGAGGTATGCAAATTTATGAGGGTTCTGGACAGAGTCGACTGGGGGAAACTGCGCCCGCTCATGAAAGGATCGAGAATTGAGAGGGCACAGAGTCAAAGTAATTAGTAAAAGGAGCAAAAGTGATAGGGGTGAAAAGCTGCTCCACACATCAAATGGTTAAGGTTTGTAACGCCCTGCTTGAGAGTGTGCTGGAGGCAGGTTTAATTGAAGCATCCATGAAGGAATTAGACTGTTATCTGAAAAGGAAGAACGCGCAGGGTTATGGGGAGAGGTGGGGAGGAAATGGTGCTAGGTGAGTTGCTCACTTGCAGAGCCAGTGCAGACACGATGGGCCAAATGGCCTCCTTCTGCACCAAAACAATTCTGTGATCCTATGATACAAACTATATTATGAAAATAATAGCATTGCCTTACGATACAACAGGCACTACACTTCAAAAATATCTCATTGGCTGTATTTTGTTGGTAATTTCTGACTAGAAATTCTTTAACAATTTCCTCCACGTAAGGCTAATATGTAAGTAATAAAGGATCCATGTTAACCCTCCACACTTGGCAGACACCAGACAGGTGGGCAGTTGCAGTACGTTACTTAGCTATTCAGAATATGACACCCTCTCACCCTCTCTGATATTGAACTGTAAGCTCCTGCAGGCTGTTGAGACACCTTCCGAAGGCAGGCAGAAGCCTCATGAGTTTATGTAAATCAGATGTTAATACATTAATTGGGCCCTGATGTCATGTGGGCTGAGTGGGAAAACTATACCCCTCACCCTGGCCCCTCCCACACAACTATCTGACCGGGTTAAAGCAGGTTCTTCGCTGGTGGGAAGGATGAAGAGATCCTCCAGGTTATTGAAAACATTTGGGGTCTGGAAAAATGGGAATGCGTTTTCAATCTGAACATCCCTTGGCCCGGTCTTCCCATGGATCTATCCAAAAGTACCCTGACTCGCATTTACTTGGACGCCAGTGCATTAACAGCTTCTCTGCATGTTATTTGTGCCTGTGGATAGGATGTAGACCATCAGCGTTTAAATGAGGCTGGGTTTAATGCAGCCTCACAATGGAAAGTAAGCATGCTGAAAACCTGTTCGGATTAAAATCAACTGCAGCTTAATGAGAATTGTTTTAGTTGTGTTGATTACGGTTGATTAGTTGTGGGGTTACGAGGATAGGACCTGGGTAGGATTGTGGTCGGTACTGACTCGATGGGCTGAATGGCCTCTTTCTGCACTGTAGGGATTCTATGATTGCTATGATTTCTATGATTTAGCACCTAGATATCTATTTTATTAGGAGTTTTGATGAAACACAGGAACATAGGACCTAGGAGTAGGAGTAGGCCATTCTGCTGATTGGGTTTCAGCAGTTTTGTTCATTTCCCTGGGCTTCGACATGGCACCTTACACAGAGTTGAGAATAACTTTCTTTGGGGGATCTGAATACATTGGGTGAAATCTTACCAAAAAACGGCAGAGTGTTGGTTCCGGTGCAAAAAAACAGAGTGTTTCCCACCGATGGGGCGGGCGTGTTTTTGGGCCGAATCTTATGCCTCATTAAGGATAATTTTTATGGCCACAAGTATCTGCACTCTCTCCTTTCGTTCTCTATGAATGTTATGCTTTGTCTGTATAGCGCGCAAGAAACAATACTTTCCACTGTATACTAATAGATGTGACAATAACAAATCAAATCAAATTAAATCAAATCATGTCGATTCTATGGTCTGTTCTCTCTGATTCGCCCACACTGCAACAACTTAACTGCTGTAAGCACTGGGGAGCTCTATATAAATGGCTCCCAGGCACTTGTTCCACAATGACTGCAGGACATGGCTGGCAAGAAGGCAGCACTTCACTTTTGGGAGAGAGCCTCACAAAAATGCTGGATGCAGTGGAGCAGAGGAAGAATACCCTTTACCCCCACTCCTTTATCTCACTCAGCCACCTTGGCCTCTGCCAAACCCAGGCACCAGATTCCCCCCTCCCTCCCACAATCACCACATTTCCCCAGTAGCTGCTATGTCCCTCCAGCCCCCACCCAAGCCCCACACCTGCTACACTTCATCTCCATCTTAAATGTCAACGCTCCGACCAACACGCTTCCTCTCTGTGTCATTGTAGGACAAACTCAACCACAACAGATGTGAGAGGACTCAGCCAGCGCTCAAACTGGCCGGAGAGAAGGAAGACCGTGACTGCACTGATGGAGGTAGCAAAGAAATGGGAGCATCCTCATCACAAATGCTGTTATTCCTCAAGTCTCAAGTGAGTAATCAATATTTCCTCCATATCCCCTACAATGCACTGATGCCATGTCCCTTCTCTTGCAGGCCGGCCGGAGGAACAGGCCAGACCATCCTCAGGCCCCCAGACCCACTGGACTCCAGCAGCTCAGAGGGGGAATTTCTCCAACCCCCACCGTAAGAGGGGTCACAACCGTCACCCACACCTCAGTGGGTCCAATAGATAGGCAGGCCTCTAGGTCACTCGCTGATGAAGATCCACAGCAGGCGGAGACAAGGATGTCCCAGGGAACCGGCACTCAGAGAGATGTTGGAGCCCAGAACTTTGCTGACCCCTTGCTGATGGCATGTCCCTGGGTCCAGTTATCCCTCAGCAGGGTCACCAGGATCATTAAGGGATGGCAGCAGCCGTCCTCGGAGTGCAAGGCCGATTGGAGGAGTCACATCGCCTTCTATTTGAGGAGAAAGTGCCGTCACTGCAGGGCACTGAGGTCAACACTGCATCCGCAGTGGAGACCTTGGTGCTGGATGTGCACTCCATGGCAGATGTCCACACCATGGCTCAGTGCATGAGCTCCAAGATGCAGGGCTTCAACTGCATGGTGCAGGCCTTGGTGTCAACAAGTGTCAGTGCCAGACGATGGTGGGGCTTCTAGATCTCACTACAGCTGCCCCTCTATCCCATGGAGGAGCACAGGAGACCCCAGCCCCCAGCCCCCAGCAAGTGAAAGTGAGCCACACTACAAGCCTGGCTGATAATTTTAATTTGGTTGTCAGTGAAAGTTTTAGCACAATCAGGATTGTTTAGCAAGTGCTGTCCAATCGCAGAACCACATCTAATGTTGCACACTATGGGCGGGAATTTACAACCTCACTCATCCTGGCACGGTGGCACAGTGGTTAGCACTGCTGCCTCACAGCTCCAGGGACATGGGTTCAATTCCAGGTCACTGTCTGTGTGGAGTGTGCACATTCTCTCTGTGTCTGCATGGGTTTCCTCCGGGTGCTCTGGTTTCTTCCCACAGTCCAAAGGTGTGCAGAGTAGGTTGATTGGCTATGGTAAATTGTCCCTTAGTGTCAGGGAGATTAGCAGGGTAAATATGTGGGGTTACGGGGGGTAGGGCCTGGGTGGGATTGTGGTTGGTGCAGACTCAATGGGCTAAATGGCCTCCTTCTGCACTGTAGAGATTCTATGATCTAGGTCAACAGACCTTTCCATGGTCCGCCCCTTGCCTGCTCTGATTCCTGTGGGACGGTAAAATTCTGCCCTCTGTTTTGAGTTTTGCCAGCACAAGCCAGTTTGGTATGGTCAGTACTTTGTGGACAGCTGTCATGCTGTTTAACATGATCTGCCAGTCATTGCAATGTATAGCCTACAATACCTGCCATCATACTGACACTGAAATTCATTTACTGCATTACTCATTTGTGTGAGAAGCAGAATATCTTTTTGGCTTGATGGCAGCATCTTATCAAGGAGAACACCACATGTTGCAACAACATACTAACAGTGTGCAACTTGTCGTGCTAACTGAGAAATCGACCAGTGGGTTCTCAATTACTGACTGACTGCAAGCTTAAGTTTACTGGTCAATGCAAATGCTGGGCTTCCTACAGTTCCACACACTCCCCTCAGTGCTCTTCTCATCTGGTGAGGGAGTGAGCTGAAAGGGTTAATTCCTATCTAAAGTCTAGTTTATTTCTTGAATGCAGCAATAAAGTAAAAATTACTATTTAAGTTTTATTCCAGCTTAAAACAGGAGTGTCCAAGTTCTCTAAGAGCAGCAGCAGATACTTAAATTAGTGAGCCAGCTAAAACTGGCTTTTCAGAAGATTGAATTAGTTGTTTTTCATGGAGTATAAAAATAGGCTGTCCTTGCTGCTGCCCTGAGAATGCTGCATTGGACATACAGAGTGTAAAGAGGGAATTTGTATAGAGAGCGAGAGAGCGAAAGAGCGAGAGAGAGAATACGACGTTTCCGTGTCTACCTCCTTTCAACCTCCAGTAACTGGCTCTTCCTGTGCACACTTAAGGAAAGAATCTGACTGGTGAGTAATTGGTAAGTTATTCAATACTATTCTACTTATTCTAATTGCAATAAATAGTTTTGTTAAAGTTATGGTAAGTGGTTAAAATAATACAAATTGGTAAGGTTAATAAAATAGAACAGAAGAAAATAAATAAGTGAATAATATATTTGAGTAGTTAATGAAAGCACATTAAGGATGGCGGGTTAGGTGACGTGTCACAGCTGCAGAATGTGGATGCTCCTGGATGCCAATGAGATCCAGAGCTAACACGTCTGCAGTAAATGTTTTTAGCTTGAGGAGCTTCGGCTCAGAGTCATTGAGCTGGAGGAAAGATACCTGGATGCTTTATACCAGGAGGCAGTCAGATCCCTTAAAAATTTATTTATTAGTCTCAAGTAGACTTGAATACACACTACGTTGAAGTTACTGTGAAAATTCCCTCGTCGCCACACTCCAGCGCCTGTTTGGGTACACTGAGGGAGAATTTAGTATGGCCAATGCATCTAACCAGCACATCTTTGGACTGTGGGAGGAAACCAAAGACCTGGAGGAAACCCACACAGACACGGGGAGAATGTGTAGACTCCACACAAACAGTGACCCAAGCCAGGAATCGAGCCCAGGTCCCTGGCACTGTGAGGCAGCAGTGCTAACCACTGTACCACCATGGATAAGATCTTCTGATTTGGTTAGTTGCCAGGGCCAGGAGGGTGTGACTGCAAGTGAGATAGTAAGGAAACCTCGAGAGCAGGAATAGAGGAGCCTCAACGTTTGCAGTTGTGCAATTGGCTTGAGGTTCTCCCAGCTGGTTTGGATGACAATGGGGGCTGCATGGTGGATGAGCAAACTGACCATGGCACTGTGCTACAGGAAGCTACCCAAGTGGGGGGAGTGAAAAGGAATGTTGTGGTAGTGGGGGATAGTGATGTGGGAAGTGGTATTGAGAAGATTGTTGGAGCTGGGCGCTGACCAATCCCAGATCCTGATGGACTTCATCATAGGGTATTAACAGAAATGGCTAGTTAAACAGTTAAATGTGTTGGTTTTAATTTTCATAAACTACCTAGATTTGGGGAAGGTGCCATTATTTGGAAAATGGCAACTGTAATTCCTTTATTCAAAAAGGGAGAGAGACAGAGAGCACAAACGTACAAAATCGGAACAGTAGTTGGCCATTCAGCCTCTCGAGCCTGCTTTGCCATTCATCAAGATCATGCCTGTTCTTTTTGTGTTTCAAATTTCACATTCCCATCTACCCTGATAACCTTTGCCTAACGAGAATCGATCTACCTCTACCTTAAAATTATTCCATGAGCCTGTCTCCACCACCTTCTGAGGCAGAGAATTCCAAAGCTGCACAATCTCCTGAGAGAAAAAATTCTTCTCATCTCTACCCGAAAAGGGCTACCCCTAATTTTAAAACAGTGCCTCCTAGTTTCATCCGAAATAATACTTTCCACGTCCACCTTGCCTATATTGTTCAGGATCTTGTATACTTTACTCAAGTCACCCCTCATCCTTCTGAATTGCAGTTGAAACAAGCCCTGTCTGTCTAATCTTTCCTCATAACGCAACCCCTTAATTCCAGGGTATCAATCTAGTAAACCTCCTCCGAACTGTCTTCAACGCATTTACATCCTTCCAAAATTGCGCACAGTGTATGAAATACGGTCTCACTATTGCCCTGTATAACTGGAGTGTAACATCCTTACTTTTATATTCAACTCCTTTCATAATGAAGGATAGCATTCCATTTGCCTTCTTAATTGGCTGCTGTACCTGCACACTAACATTTTGTGATTCGTACTTGAACACTTGGGTCCCTCTGTGCTTCGGAATTCTGCAGCTGTTCTCCATTTAAAACATACTCTGCTTTTTTATTCCTCCTGTCAAAGTCATACATCGGACACCATCTGCCAGCGTTTTGCCAACTCGCTCAACTAATCTATATCAGTCTGCAGCTTCCTTATGTTCACTTCACAACATACTTTCCTATCTTTCTTTGTATCATCTGCAAATTTAGCTGCCATTCCTTCACTCGACTCATCTAAGTCTTTGATATGAATTGTATGAAGTTGAGGCCCCAGCACAGACCCCTGCAGGACTCCACTCATCACATCCTGTCAATCAGAAAAAGATCCATTTATGTTTATTCTCTGTTTTCTGCAGCCCATCCAATCTTGTCCCTGTGCTAATATGTTACCGCCTCCACCCAGAGCTTTTATTTTCCATAATAACCTTTGAAATGATACTTTATCAAATGCCTTCTGGAATCCAAGTAAAGTACATCTACAGGCTCTCCTTTATTGACAGCACATGTAACTCCTTCAAAGAAGTCCAAAAAACTGGTTAAACATGATTTTCCTTTCATATAATCATGCTGACTCTTTTGGATTACATTGAGTTTTTTAACTGCCCAGCTATAACCCCCGTAATGGTCAATTCTAACACATTCATTGTATGATTTCAAGAAGAAATTTGATAGTGTGCTTGAGGCTCAAGGGATCAAAGGATATGGGGGGAAGGTGAGATCAAGATATTGAATTTGACGATCAGCCATGATCAAAATGAATGGTGGAGCAGGCTCGAAGTGCCGAATGGCCTATTCCTGCTTCCAATTCCTATGTTATTGTGTTTCACTCTTCACAACATGTATCAAGCTAACTGGCCTCAAGCTTCCTGTTTTCTTCCCCCCTCCCTTCTTGAATAGGGGGGAGGCAATGGCTTAGTGGTATTATCGCTAGGTTATTAATCCAGAAACTCAACTAATGTCTCTGGCAGGTGGTCGAATTTGAATTCAGTACAAATTATCTGAAATGAAGTATCTACTGATGACCATGAAACCATTGTCAATTGTCAGAAAAAACCACCTTGTTCGCTAATGTCCTTTAGGCAAGGAAATCTGCCATCCTTACCTGGCCTGGTCTACATGTGACTCCAGATCCACAGCAATGTGGTTGACTCTCAACTGCCCTTTGGCAACTAGGGATGGGCAATAAATGCTGGCCAGCCAGCGAAGCCCATGTCCCATGAATTAATTTTTTTTTAAATTGCTACTTGCCAGCCTCAATCTTTTCCCATTTAAATAAATGACTTGGATGAAGGAACAGAATTTGTCGATGAGACTAAGATAGGTAGGAAAGTACATTGTGAAGAGAACATAAGGAGAATAATAAAGGGAGTATAGGTAAAACGAGTGGGCAAAGATTTGGCAAATGTGAATGTAGGAAAATGTGAAACTGTTCATTTTGTCAGGAAGAGTAAAATAGAAACACATTCGAGGTGATTTGCAGCCCACTTTCACTGTCAGAGAGAACAGCGATGCGAGCTAAAAATCCAAAGTGAATCGGGAAATGACACAACAGGCAAATTACTGACTGTAGCCAGCCAGTCTGTGCTTGCTAAACACAAAACATAGAGCAATTGACCCAGTAGATCAATGTTGATGTACGTACTCCACACAAGTCTCTTCTCACCCTTCTCCATTTAAGGCTATTAACTTCTATTCCTTTTTTTCAACATATGCTTACCTACTTTTTCCTTGCATGGATCTCTGCTATTTATTCATCTCATTGTATAATGAGTTCTGCATTCTCATTCTCTGGGTATCGGTGGTTCTCCTGAATTCCCAATCGAATTTACAAGTGACATCGGTTCTCTTGTTTTGGTCTTATCCCAAAATGGAAACTGCTTCACCACATCTGCTCTATAAAACCCTTTCACAATCTTAAAGTCCTCTATCAGGACATCCCTCAGTTAACTACTTCTGGAATTCAATCTTCCCTGAAAAATAAATCAATTCTGGCATCAATCCACAATGTGCGTATTATTTGAAGGGGAAGAAATTCTGAGAGGCTTTTAAAAAAATTATTTATGGAATGTGGACATCACTGGCTGGACCAGCATTTATTGCCCATCCCTAACTGCCCTTGAACTGAGTGGCTTGCTAGATCATTTGTGAAGGCATTTAAGGGTCAACCATATTGCTCTGGGTCTGGAGTCACATTTAGACGAGACCAGGTAAGGACGATAGATTTCCTTCCCTGTTAATAGCACAATCTTATTTGAATATAGTAAGAGGTCTCACAACACCAGGTTAAAGTCCAACACTCCTCCTTCATCAGGCGAGTGATGAAGGAGCAGCGCTCTGAAAGCTTGTGATTCCAAATAAACCTGTTGGACTTTAACCTGCTGTTGTGAGACGTCTTACTGTGCCTACCCCAGTCCAACGCTGGCATCTCCACATGGGGCGGCACGGTAGCACAGTGGTTAGCACTGCTGCTTCACAACTCCAGGGACCTGGGTTCGATTCCCGGCTTGGGTCACTGTCTGTGTGGAGTTTGCATATTCTCCTCGTGTCTGCGTGGGATTCCTCAGGGTGCTCCGGTTTCCTCTCACAGTCCAAAGATGTGCGGGTTAGGTTGATTGGCCATGCTAAAAAAAAATTGCCCCTTAGAGTCCTGAGATGCGTAGGTTAGAGGGATTAGCGGGTAAAATATGTAGGGATATGGGGTAGGGCCTGGGTGGGATTGTGGTCGGTACAGACTCGATGGGCCAAATGGCCTCTTTCTGTACTGTAGGGTTTCAATGATTTCTATGATCATGCCTTATTTGGAGGGCTCCAAGGGAGAAATGTTGCTTATGTAGCTCTACTGTGCAATCATGTACAATTAGTGTATAATTTGCCATCCCCACAGCTCCTATTTCTATGGTTTGTGCTGCAGCCCTTTAAAAGCTGCTGCCTTACCAGACTTTACACTTCTCAAACAATTGCATGACGACAAAAAATCACTGGCAAGCGTAAACTATTCATTGAAACAGTTGCTTTTTTTTGCATTCATTCACAGGATGCGGGCTACGCTGGCTAGGCCAGCATTCATTGCCCATCCATTATGCACGAGTTTGCACAATTCCAATTTGTACAGGTGACAACAACAGAGCTATTAACTAGGAAAATAGCAATTTTATTAAACTCCTAAGAGTTCCAGAGTACGAGTGTGATGTCCAATGAAATTGTGGGAGGAAAATTACATTTTGAAAATAAAGCCTAAACACTATAAAAATAAAAACTAAACTTCTTAATCTTTTAATAAAGCAGAACGAACCCATCTATCCAGCATCCCGCTGAAAGCTCCCAACAAATGTAATGCAACCACTGATTAATTAAATTCAGCGTGTTTATTAACAGAATGAATGAGATTATGTTTGATTATGAGAAGGGATTTTTTTGGCACTGAGTGCTTTTAAGGCTGCATGGGAACACGAGAAACTTTCAAGGAGAACCACATGATTTACAAGCTATCTTCCGTTCACTTTGACCTTTTGCCATGCTAACATAAAACTCTCATGTTCAAAGCAGAAATCGAGCTTAGCCAGCAATCATGAATGAGTAAATTGCTTTCTCTTCAACTGAATGGGGAAATCACCATTTAAACGCACAGAAAGTAAGACTTTACATTTATATAGTGCCTTCCATGTCTTCAGAATGTCCCAAAAAGTTTCCCAGCTGATGAAGTATTTTTGAAGTGCAGTCACTCTTGTCTGACAGACAAACACAGCAGCCAATTTGCACACAGCAAGGTCCCAGAAATCGGTAAGATAAATGACAGTTGATCTTTGTTTCCTATGGAATGACATGAGGGATAAATGTTGGTCAGGACACGGGGAGAACTCCCTGGCCCTTCTTTGAGTAGTGTTCATTCATTTGGGATTATATATCTGCACTGATGTGAGTTATGCTTGCAGTAAAGTGTGAAAGATGACTGCACTAACTACAATGCTGACGTCAAAATAATTGCAACTAAGATGTACACAAAGAAGTGCAAGACTCAAAACTAAAGGATAATGTATTGAGATGAAATTATGGGCTGGATTCATAGAACCATAGAATCTCTACAGTACAAAAGGAGGCAATTCGGCCCTTTGAGTCTGTGCCAACAAACAATCCCACCCAGGCCCTATCTCTGTAAATCCATGTATTTAACCTCTTGATTCCCCCTGACACCAAGGGACAATTTAGCATGGCCAATGCACCAACCAGCACATCTTTGGATTGTGGGAGAAAACTGGAGCACCCGGAGGAAACTCACGCAGACATGAGGAGAACGTGCAGACTCCGCATAGACAGTGACCCAAGCTGGGAATTGAACCCGGGTCCCTGATGCTGTGAGGCAGCAGTGCTAACCACTGTGCCATTGTGCTGCCCACAGTGGATTATTCACTGAGTCTGAGCGCCCAGTGCCTCAGAATAAATATTGGGAGTGAGCCTGCCTCCTCTTGGCCGGCTCGTCCTGCTTTATCGTTTTGGGCAATAACTCTTTAATTGGTATGAGGCAAGACTCCTGTCTTTCTTCAGTGGAAACTCCCACCCCACACAGCTACTGTCCAGTTGGAGCCCAGCAACTCTGCATGACACCGGGATCAGTGGCCACTGCTGGTATTGCAAGAGGTCCCGGAACAAAGAGGAACAATGGAGGTCCCCAAATCCCGATATGTCTGTGATCTTGCCAGGCTGGATTGGTGCACCCCAGTGAGGGATAGGGCACGAAAGAGAGGATGGATACAGGGAGGCAAAACAGTGGAGCAGCAACTGTGGAGAGGGCGACACAGCCTCACAGCACCAGGGACCAATTCCAACAATCTTTGTATAAAAACATTTCTTCCATCATCTCTCCCCAACCTCTTCTTTTTAAATTGATTACTCTCATCGCTGACTTCCCAGGCAGAGGAAGTAGACTTTCCTCATTCACTCCTTCATCACTCTTCACTACTAGATAAAGCTTGATTAAATCTCCCCTTGGACATTTCCTGCTGTTTTTCAGTACTTAGGCCTCTATTATGCTGTTTTTGCACAAAACATTTAGTGGAAGAGAGGGTGGCTAGGTCCACCAGCTAGTAAGCCATCTCGGGGTCCCTCAGGGTCTACCTGACTGCGTACATCAGCATTTTTCAATAGAAAACATTACCAATCCATCAATGTCCAGCTGCTATTCAATCATCACAGAAGCAACATCATATACAGTTGGATGGAAGATTTCACTGGCATGGCTGAAATCCCTCAAAGAGCCTTTGACCTCACACTGTCCTGATCATCAGCCTCCCACCCCACTCCCAGCCCAACTCCTGACTTCCTCCCAGATGACATGGTCTCAGGTCCCTCTCCATCTCAAGCTCTCTCCAATCTTTCCACCGTTTCGAGGCCTTTCTCCCATCCCATTCCATCTCAGGCATCTACCCCATCTCTCTCCATCTCATGCCCCACCACCAACCCTTCCAATCACAAGCCTTTCTGATCCCCTAATTGCCAGGGACCGTACCCAAGGGTCCCCAGTTGTAACTTCCTGGTGTGGTGTTTCCTTCCGCCTACTGAACAGGCTGTTAATTTAGACGGCTGCTGAGTGGGAAAGGGAGGCAGTGGCACAGTGGTATTGTTACTGGTTAGTAATCTAGAGACCCAGGATAATGACAAGGATCTGAATCTCACCACAGCAGTCAGTGAAATCTGAATTCAATAAATCTGGAATTAATTTTTCATGTTCTAACGGTGACCATGAAACTACTGTAGATGGTTACAAAAACACAATCTAGTTCATTAATGTCCTTTAGGGAAATAATCTCCCCTCCTTACCTAGCCTGGTCCACATGTGACTCCAGACCCACAGCAATGCTGTTGACTCTGAAATGGCCTAGCAAGCCACTCAGTCCAAGGACAATGGAAAGTTTTACAATCAGTAAAGGAATCAAGGGTTATGGGGATAAGGCAGGAAAGTGGAGTTGGGGATTATTATATCAGATCAGCCATGATCTCAATGAATGTCAGAGCAGACTCGATGGGCTGAATGGCTGTTCCCACGTCTTATGGTCTTAGGGTATTAGGCTATGGGAACAGAATGTGGCTGTGGGAATATTTTTGAAATGGCCCAGCAAAAAGAGGCAGAGACACAACATACTGAATGGTCTCTGCTGTGCTGTAAACTTGGTTGGAAAACTTTGCAATTTTGTAAATACAGGAATAAAAAAATGCAATTAATAAAATGTCATCTTGTCATCATAACTACAATGAAAATGAGTCACAATTCTATTAAACTGATTTACGTGTGCTGTCTGTTATGTTGGCAGTACAGAATTTGTAAATAAGAGACGTGTTTATCCAAATTAGGATGTCTAAACTTATAAACTGCTACAGAGTTTCTAAAACATATTCATGCTGGATCAGTTCTCTGACCAGTTTTGACAATCCTTAACATAAAAGAAAGGAAAAACATTCATGCTGGCATTAAGAAAGAAACGTTTGACTATTCAACTCCCTCTTGCGCTTGACAGTTAATTATTTGACCTTTAAATATTTTCAAAGGGACACGTGATTAATGAATCACTCTTTAATGTTTACTTTCTAACTGCATTATAATTGGACACGGAGTTGGGTCTTGCATTGTTGTGTACAGCACCAAAGTACACAAATCAATGTATATGCAGCTAAATAATGTACACACAAATATGTTTGCAAGAATAATTGATTGGAGGTTGTGAATTAAACAATTTTTTTCCACTTGCCTGACCGGTTTGGCATGAGGGCCTACCTTTTATTGGAGAAAGTTTCTTCCCGCTGAGATTGAAACCACTGATTCCCAGATTGGCCGACAGCTTCTCGATGGATCACTCTGTGACTCTCAACAGTAATTCTTCATTTCCTGCACAGAAAAAGATCTCAAACTAATGTTAATATTGGCACTGAGTTAGCAGTTTCTTTAAACTACAATTGGGAAAGAAAATATAAGGCTGAATTTTATGTAGGAAAAGCTGGCCTGTTGTAGGCCTACAAAATCATAATGTCTGGTGTCATGATGTCGGGTTGTGAACTTCATGTCGGCACACCAGTCCATAATAATATGGTGGGTGTGCAGGCTCCAGAATTGGCAGTCTGGCCACCATTTTGAAATTGATAATTAAGGGCTGTTTAAGCTAGTTAGCAGCCCAACTGACCACAACAATACATTCCCAAAGCAATAATAAGGTGGGTGCAAGAGAAACACACAAGAAACATGCTCGGTGGGAAGCTTGATTTCATGTTCTAATGAAAGGGCAGAAATAAAGGCTGAGGGTGGGTCTATGCCTGACCTTAGCAGGAGAGGGTATTAGCTATGAGGAGAGGTTGGATAAACTCGGTTTGTTCTCACTGGAATGACAGAGGTTGAGGGGTGATCTAATTGAGGTTTACAAGATTATGAGTGGCATTGACAGAGTGGATAGTGAGATGCTCTTTCCTTGGGTAGAAAAGTCAAATATTAGGGGACATAGGTTTAAGGTGCATGGAGAAAAGTTTAGAGGAGATGTGTGAGGCAAGTTTTTTACACAGAGGGTGGTGAATGCCCGGAAAGCGCTTCCCAGGGAGGTAGTGGGAGCAGGTACGGTAGTGGCATTTAAGAGGCAACTGGACAAATGCATGAATAGGATGGGAATGGAAAGGTATGGACTCCGTAAGTGCATATGGTTTTAGTTTAGGCAGACATCTTGATCGGCGCAGGCTTGGAGGGCCAAAGGGCCTATCCCTGTGCTGTACTGTTCTTTGTTGTTCTTTGTTCTTGAGAGGGCAATGTCAGTTATTTCTTCAGGAAACCTTCGATGTTCTAGCAGGGTTATCCCTCAGTGGAATGTCCAAAAACTTGTTGGTCTTGTCATCTTTCTTCACTCGACCATTTGTGCTGAGAAACATTGTCACCCATGGGAACTGTGTATTCTTTAGGTGACATCGGTAGCGGCACGGTAGCACAGTGGTTAGCACTGCTGCTTCACAGCTCCGGAGACCTGGGTTCGATTCCTGGCTTGGGTCACTGTCTGTGTGGAGTTTGCACATTCTCCTCGTGTCTGCGTGGGTTTCCTCCAGGTACTCTGGTTTCCTCCCACAGTCCAAAGATGTGCGGGTTAGGTTGATTGGCCATGCTAAAAAATGTCCCTTAGTGCCCTGGGATGCGTAGATTAGAGGGATTAGGGGGTAAAATATGTAGGGATATGGGGGTAGGGCCTGGGTGGGATTGTGGTCGGTGCAGGCTCGATGGGCCGAATGGCCTCTTTCTGTACTGTAGGGTTTCTATGATTTCTATCTCCTCCAGTGAGGAGGTGGAAGAGAAGAAGCAGGAAGAGAGGAGGAGACCAACTATCCAGGGGCAGGACCCATTTGATTTGGAGGAAGATGGGCAAGCTGCTGAGGAGCAAGGGGCTGTGGAGGAGAGGCAGCAGCAGAAACTGAGACATAGGTGGAAGCTGCACTCAGCCAATTGCTTTTACAATGAATGATGAAGGTGTATGCAGGGTGCCCGGACGCAGTCATGACTCATATGCCCTCAGGCGCTCATAGATGCCAGGGATGTTCACAGAACTGGAATGGATGGTTGCTTGGTGATAAAGGGTAAACACAGTAAGAAGTTTAACAACACCAGGTTAAAGTCCAACAGGTTTATTTGGTAGCAAAAGCCACACAAGCTTTCGAGGCTCTGAGCCCCTTCTTCAGGTGAGTAGGAATTCTGTTCACAAACAGAACTTATAAGACACAGACTCAATTTACATGAATAATGGTTGGAATGCGAATACTTACAACTAATCCAGTCTTTAAGAAACAAAACAATGGGAGTGGAGAGAGCATCAAGACAGGCTAAAAAGATGTGTATTGTCTCCAGACAAGACAGCCAGTGAAACTCTGCAGGTCCACGCAACTGTGGGAGTTACAAATAGTGTGACATAAATTCTGATTCTAGGATCGCATGATAAAGACTCAGGAGGAAAAAAGCAGAAATATTTATGTGAAATAGTGTGACATAAACCCAATATCCCGGTTGAGGCCGTCCTTGTGTGTGCGGAACCTGGCTATCAGTTTCTGCTCCGCGACTCTGCGCTGTCGTGTGTCGCGAAGGCCGCCTTCAACATGTCATTCCGGAGCCTTCAACATGTCATTGATGAAGACGAACATCTCGCCAAGGCCATCCCCACACCCCCACTTCTTGCCTTCAAACAACCGCACAACCTCAAACAGACCATTGTCCGCAGCAAACTACCCAGCCTTCAGGAGAACAGTGACCAAGACACCACACAACCCTGCCACAGCAACCTCTGCAAGACGTGCCGGATCATCGACACAGATGCCATCATCTCACGTGAGAACACCATCCACCAGGCACACGGTACATACTCTTGCAACTCGGCCAACGTTGTCTACCTGATACGCTGCAAGAAAGGATGTCCCGAGGCATGGTACATTGGGGAAACTATGCAGACGCTGCGACAACGGATGAATGAACACCGCTCGACAATCACCAGGCAAGACTGTTCTCTTCCTGTTGGGGAGCACTTCAGCGGTCACGGGCATTCGGCCTCTGATATTCGGGTAAGCGTTCTCCAAGGCGGCCTTCGCGACACACGACAGCGCAGAGTCGCGGAGCAGAAACTGATAGCCAGGTTCCGCACACACAAGGACGGCCTCAACCGGGATATTGGGTTTATGTCACACTATTTCACATAAATATTTCTGCTTTTTTCCTCCTGAGTCTTTATCATGCGATCCTAGAATCAGAATTTATGTCACACTATTTGTAACTCCCACAGTTGCGTGGACCTGCAGAGTTTCACTGGGTGTCTTGTCTGGAGACAATACACATCTTTTTAGCCTGTCTTGATGCTCTCTCCACTCCCATTGTTTTGTTTCTTAAAGACTGGATTAGTTGTAAGTATTCGCATTCCAACCATTATTCATGTAAATTGAGTCTGTGTCTTATAAGTTCTGTTTGTGAACAGAATTCCTACTCACCTGAAGAAGGGGCTCAGAGCCTCGAAAGCTTGTGTGGCTTTTGCTACCAAATAAACCTGTTGGACTTTAACCTGGTGTTGTTAAACTTCTTACTGTGTTTACCCCAGTCCAACGCCGGCATCTCCACATCATGATAAAGGGTAACCCCATGAAAAAGGCTGATGACTCCACCTCAAAGTGTAAACATGGAAATGATATAGCAGAAACCATGCCACGACCAAGTCAATAATTGAGCAAACCATTGGTGCGTTCAAAATGAGAGCCAGATACTGTTAGAGATTAAAGTGGTCAGACCATTTGTACAGCAAGATAAAAGGATGAAAAGGCTGCCACATGGTGTGTTACTAAACCAGTTAGTTGAGCTCTATTAGATGGGTGTTGCTTGCTTGCAGTCCAAGATGGAAGAGAGGGAAAAACCTGCAAATGTCTCTGCTGATGTCACTACACACTACTTGACTAATCAAACAGAGGTGCATTGGTCTACAATACATAATATCCCTCTCCCTTTACATAGAACATAGAACAAAGAAAAGCTACAGCACAAACAGGCCCTTCAGCCCACAAGTTGCGCCGAACATGTCCCTACCTACTAGGCTTACCTATAACCCTCTACCTTACTAACTTCCATGAACTTATCCAAAAGTCTCTTAAAAGACCCTATCGAATCCGCCTCCACCACCACTACCGGCAGCCAATTCCACTCACCCACCACCCTCTGAGTGAAAAACTTACCCCTAACATCTCCTCTATACCTACTCCCCAGCACCCTAAACCTGTGATCACTTGTGGCAACCATTTCAACCCTGGGTAAAAGCCTCTGAGAATCCACTCTATCAATACCTCTCAACATCTTATACACCTCTATCAGGTCACCTCTCATCCTTCGCTTCTCCAAGGAGAAAAGACCTAGCTCTCTCAACCTATCCTCATAAGGCATGCCACCTAATCCAGGCAACATCCTTGTAAATCTCCTCTGCACCCTTTCTATGGCTTCCACATCCTTTCTGTAATGAGGCGACCAGAACTGGGCACAATACTCCAGGTGGGGTCTGACCAGGGTCCTATACAGCTGCAGCATTATCTCCCGATTTCTAAACTCAAGTCCTCTATTGATGAAGGCCAGCATTCCATACGCCTTCTTAACCACAGCCTCTACCTGCGACGCTGCTTTGAGCGTCCTATGAACCCAGACCCCAAGATCCTTCTGATCTTCCACACTGCCAAGTGTCTTACCCTTAATATTATATTCTTTCATCCTATTCGACCTGCCAAAATGAACCACCACACACTTATCTGGGTTGAAGTCCATCTGCCACTTCTCCGCCCAGTCCTGCATCTTATCTATGTCTCGTTGCAACTGCTGAGATCCCTCTACACTATCCACAACACCTTCAACCTTTGTGTCATCAGCAAACTTGCCAACCCATCCTTCCACTTCCTCATCCAGGTCATTTGTAAAAATCACAAAGAGCAAGGGTCTCTAAACAGATCCCTGGGGCACTCCACTGGTGACCGACCTCCAGGCTGAAAAAGACCCATCTACAACCACTCTTTGCCTTCTGTGGGCAAGCCAGTTCTGAATCCACAAGGCAATGTCCCCTTGTATCCCATGCCCTTTCACTTTCTCAATAAGCCTTGCATGGGGCACCTTATCAAACACCTTGCTGAAATCCATATAAACTACATCTACCGCTCTTCCTTCATCTATGTGTCTAGTTACATCTTCAAAAAATTCAATTAGGCTCGTAAGGCATGATCTGCCTTGGACAAAGCCATGCTGGTTATTTCTGATCATACTATTCCTCTCCAGATGTTCATAAATCCTGCCTCTCAGGATCTTCTCCATCAACTTACCAACCACTGAGGTTAGACTCACCGGTCTATAATTTCCAGGGCAATCTCTTCTCCCTGTCTTGAATAATGGAACCACATCCACAATCCTGCAATCCTCCAGAACCTCTCCCGTCTCCATTGATGACGCAAAGATCATCGCCAGAGGCTCAGCAATCTCTTCCCTCGCCCCCCACAGTAACCTGGGGTACATCCCATCCGGTCCCGGCGATTTATCTAACTTGATGCTTTTCAAAAGCTCCAACACATCCTCTTTCCTAATGTCCACATGCTCAATCTTCTCAGTCCACTGCAAGTCTGCACTGCAACTACCAAGATCCTTTTCCACTGTGAATACTGAAGTAAAGTATTCATTGAGTACCTCTGCCATTTCTACCGGTTCTATACAGACTTTCCCACCGTCACATTTGATAGGTCCTACTCCTTCGCATCTTACCTTCTTGCTCTTAAAATACTTGTAGAATGCTTTGGGGTTTTCCTTTATCCTGTCTGCCAAGGCCTTCTCATGACCCCTTCTTGCTCTTCTAATTTCCTTTTAAGTTCCTTCCTACTAGTCGTATACTCTTCTAGATTTCTAACATTACCTAGCTCCTTGAAACTTTTGTAGGCTTTTCTTTTCTTCTTGACTAAGTTCGTTACAGCTTTCGTGCACCATGGTTCCTGTAACCTACCATAACTCCCCTGTCTCATTGGAACATTGCTGTGCAGAGCTCCAGACAGATTTTCCTTGAAAATTTGCCACATTTCTTATGTACATTTCCCTGAGAAAACCTCCTTCCAATTTATGCCTCTAATTTCCTGCCTAATAGCCTCATAATTGCCCTTACTCCAAATAAACACTTTCCTAGCTTGACTGATCCTATCTCTCTCCAATGCTAATGTAAAGGAGATAGAGTTATGATCACTATCCCCAAAATGCTCTCCCACTGAGAGATCTGACACCTGCCCAGGTTCATTTCCTAATACCAAATCAAGTACAGCCTCTCCTCTTGTAGGCTTATCCACATACTGTGTCAGGAAGCCCTCCTGAACACACCTAACAAACTCCTCCCCATCTAAAACCCTTACCCTAGGGATATTCCAATCGATATTTGGGAAATTAAAATCTCCCATCACGACCACTCTGTTATTATCACATCTCTCCAGGATCTGCTTCCCAATCTGCTCCTCCACATCCCTGTTACTATTGGGCGGCCTATAGAAAACACCCAGTAAAGTTATTGACCTCTTCCTGTTGCGAACTTCCACCCACAGAGATTCCATAGACAATCCCTCTGTGGCATCCATCTTTCCTACAACCGTGACACTGTCCCTGATCAACAGTGCCACTCCCCCATCTCTTTTGCCTCCTTCCCTGTCCCTCCTGAAACATCTGAAACCCGGCACTTGAAGTATCCAGTCCTGTCCCTGAGATAACCAAGTCTCTGTAATGGCCACCACATCACACTTCCAAGTAGTGATCCACGCTCTAAGCTCATCCATTTTGTTCACTACACTCCTTGCGTTAAAATACACACATCTGAACTCTTTGGTCTGAGCGCTCCCCTTCTCCTTCACCTGCCTATCCTCCCTCTGACTCTGTCTACAAGCCCCTTTTATTTTTAAGCTATCCTCCTCTCTCCCAGTCACCTCATTTTGATTCCCACCCCCCAACCATTTTAGTTTAAACACTCTCCAGTAGCCTTAGCAAACCTTCCCGCCAGGATATTGGTCCCCCTGGGATTTAAGTGAATCCCGTCCTTTTTGTACAGGTTGTACCTGCCCCTAAACAGGTCCCAATGAACCAGGAACCTGAATCCCTGACCCCTGCTCCAATCCCTCAGCTACGCATTTATCCTCCACCTTATTCCGTTCCTTCCCTCACTGTCTCGTGGCACAGGCAGCAATCCCGAGATTACTGCCTTTGCGTTCCTTCTTCTTAACTCCCTACTTAACTTCCTATATTCTCCTTTCATAACCCCTTCCCCTTTCCTGCCTATGTCAGTGGTACCAGTATGCACCACGACCTCTGGCTCCTCTCCCTCCCACTTCAGGATTTCTTGGATACGGTCAGAAACATCCCTGATCCCGGCACCAGGGAGGCAAACCACCATCCGCGTTTCTCGACTTCCTCCACAGAAACGCCTGTCTGACCCCCTCACTGTAGAGTCCCCTATCACCACTGCCTTCCTCCTCCTTTCCTCACCCTTCTGTGCTACAAGGCCGGACTCCGTGCCGGAGGCACGACCACTGCTGCTTCCACCAGGTGGGCTGTCCACCCCAACAGTACTCAAACAAGAGTACTTATTTTTAAGGGGCACAACCACTCTCTACCACCTGACTTTTCCCTTTCCTGACTGTGACCCACTTGCCTGATCCTTGTGGCCCCGATGTGACCACCTGCCTATAAGTCCTATCTATCACCTCCTCCTTTTCCCTGACCAGACGAATGTCCTCGAGCTGCAGCTCCAGTTCCCTAACTCGGTCCCCAGGAGCCGCAGTTCGACGCACCCAGCGCAGATATGCACTTCTGGGAGGCTAGGAGACTCCACGACTTCCCACATCCGGCACTGAGAACAGCAAATGGGCTTCACATTCATAATGCCCCTTTTCCTCAGATTCCACAGGGAAAGAACTAAGATTCAAAAGTTGAAAAACAAAAAACAAAAATAATTTTTTTCCCCCCTTCCTCTTCCCCCTTCTTTAAACCTACCCCCCCTCGCCCGTGTATGCCTAAGCCTGCTGAGCCAAAGCCCTTCAGCTCTCACTCTGCTCCCTGCTCACTCCGCTGCCCGCTAACGACGCTGCCCGCTGGATAGTGCGGCCTGCTTTTTAAACCTCCCGCGCGCTTAAAAAATAAATGAACAATCCCTTTCCCAGGTCACCCCGCGCCCGGCCTACTTCCGCTTTTCCCTTAAACTAGGAAAAAAGAAACCCCGCGAAAAAGTAAGTAAATAAAGTCAATCCCTTACCCTTTTTACTCGAATCACAAATCACTCCTCTCTGCCTTGCTCCGGTCGAACAATGACTTCAATAGTACAACAACAAATTTTGAACATTAACAATTATCCATTATGATCATAGGTTACATTATCAAGTATGATTATGTACATATGTACAGTTAATACGAATCTTTTTGGTGGACGTCGAGTTCGTTTTGATAAGATACAATGTTCTGGGGTCTTATTTTCAATATCAGTAAGATATAAGTAAGTTTATTTATTAGTCACTAGTAGGCTTACATTAACACTGCAATGAAGTTACTGTGAAAATCCCCCAGTCGCCACACTCCAGCACCTGTTCGGACTAAGGGAGAATTTAGTATGGCCAATCCACCTAACCTGCACATCTTTGGACTGTAGGAGGAAACCAGAGCACCTGGAGGAAACCCACGCAGACACGGGGAGAATGTGCAAACTCCACACAGACAGTGGCCCAAGCCGGGAATTGAACCCGGGTCCCTGACGCTGCGAGACAGCAATGCTAACCACTGTGTCATGGTGCTGCCCTAATATCCTCTATAGTCTGTTCTTCACTAATATCAGGTACTTCAGCTTGTGAAATTGTTTCCTTGTCAACTTCTATCGGAGTAAAATCTGAACTCAGTACTCCTTGGTTCAGGAATTTCAGAACCTTGGGTGTCTGATGTAAGCCCATCCGATACAGGCCCTGCTAACCACTCTTTGAAGCGACAATTTGATCTGTGTCTCCTCCAGATTCTCTCGTCATCTCCAAATTCTCTCGTACAGTATGATAAATTGAACCTGTCTTCCCTAGGACGATTGCAAGTACCCACTTCTTACTTGTAGTTTCGCACTAAAACTCTCTCTCAATTAAAATTCCTCTGTTTCAATGTCTGTTCAATGCAAGTAACTTGCACTTGTTGTCACTCTACTATTGAAGTAACATCAGGTGGTATGAGTAAATCAAATTTGGTTCTCAGTTTCTTTTTCAAGAACATCATGGGGTGGCACAGTGGCACAGTGGTTAGCACTGCTGCCTCACATCACCAGGGACCTGGGTTTGATTCCCGGCTTGGGTCATCATCTGTGTGGAGTTTGCACATTCTACCCATGTCTGCGTGGGTTTCCTCCGGGTGCTCAGATTTCCTCCCACAGTCCAAAGATGTGCGGGTTAGATGGATTGGCCATGCTAAATTGCCCCTTAGTGTCAGGGGATTAGCTAGGGTAAATGTGTGGGGTTATGGGGATAGGGCCTGGGTGGGATTATGGTGGGTGCAGACTTGATGGGCTGAATGGCCGCCTTCTGCACTGCAGGGTTTCTATGATATCTATGATTGCTGGTGAATTTTGTGTAGTTGCATGAGCAGTGTTCTGACAGGACATGAGAAAGTTGTTTACTCTTTTGGATAACAAACCTTTGTCTTGACGTTTTAATTGCATGCTTCAGTGACTGTACAAGCTCTTTGCCAATCCATTAGTATGGGGCAGTCCTTATGTGCTGTATACCATTGGTCTTAAGCTAATCTACAAATTCCTTCAATGCAAATTGTGTTTTGTTTTCTGTGACTAGTTATTCAGGCTTTCCAAATCTTGCGAATAACTCACCTACTGTCTCTATAGTTCTTTTCAACATGGTAGATTTCCTCATTATGTTGGACCATTTTTAATGAGTGTCAACTATGACAAGAAACATGCGTTCTTCAATCAGTCCTGCAAAGTCTGTGGGGGTGAGCTTACTAAAAAAATTCTATGTGCTGAACGAGCATGAAAATGGGAGAGTTTCGGATCTGTTCTTTCGGCAAGACTACAAATGAAATCTTATGCCACCTAATGCAAAAGGTGCAGGATCTGATTCCTGCCAGTCGAGGGAGTAGAAAGGCGGCTACTCACACTTGAGGGCACTACCCGCGCATGTACAGATCTCTCTGTTCTGTGCAACAGATATCAGAGATCAGATATCCAGGGGTTGGGATGCCCCTGGATATCACCCCGATATCCACCCCCACCCCAGCTGAATGCCGCCCTGATACCCGCCCCGGCCGATCACCTAGTCGATCACCGCCCCGGCCAATTCTTGGTTGCAGAATCCACAGCTCACCCCCCAGCCTCCTGTTAAGCTCCGCCCCATCATGGCCCTGCCCCCTGTAACTGCCGGTGCCCAGTGGGAGGTGTCAGGGTACCAGGCTGGCGCTGCCCAAGGGGCGCTGCCCCCTATTCTCGACAACCAAGGGGGCCTCAATGGCCTCCGGTCCCACGTCAAGTCTCCTTTGATGGGGACCAGACATGATCCTCGCCGATGAGGACCTCCACTGGTGAGGCTAAGGCAATTAAGGAAGGGCACCAGGCTGATCACACCAGAAATCTGGGGCCAGAAAGATTGCGAGAGTCGAGAAACCAGACACGAACCCGGTTTTTCGCTTCTCTTGCAATCTTACTGGCTTTCTCCACCCATCGACCAGCCTGATGAGCCGGTAAGGCCACCTCCTATGTGTATTCCCTGCCTTGGTTGTTTTGGATATTCCCATGGATGAAGTGGTTGTAGAGGTTATATTAAGTTGATCTTTCTCTGCACCCTAGCTATGGCTGTAACCCTATATTCTGCACCCACTCCTTTCTTTTTCCCCTATGTACTCTATGAATGGTATGTTTTGTCATGTATAGCGCACCAGAAACAATACTTTTCACTGTATCCCAATACATGTGACAATAATAAACCAAATCAAATCGAAAAATGGAGTATTTTGTATTCTAGTGCTGGACTGGCATTGCCTCACTTTCTTTTCTGTTTGTGAGTCAAGTCCCAGCCACCAGAAATAGCTTAATGCAAGCTCTTTCATTCTTACTGCCCCTGGATAATCTTCGTGCAGTTGATCCAGGATTTGGCTTTGCAAACATGGATCACTCTGATTCCCCATACCATACCATTTTAGACAGTTAATTCAAGTTCTCACGTGATATAATCCTGAATTCAAGATTCTTCCTTTGTTTATCCCATATATTCCTCTTAAGACGATGTCCATAACTGTCTCCATCACCAGATAATTCTTCGTATGACTTTCCACCTGAGACGACGTTATTGGCACACTCTCTACCCTGGAAAAGTGTAATATGTTGATGTAGCTATCCTGTGATTTGGTTTCGTCCTGAATTGGCAATCTCAATATGGCATCGGCGTTGACATGTTTCTCTGAACCCCTTAATTTGATATTATTATGCGCTGATAGCATTAAAGACCATCATTATAGATGACTTGCAGCTGACAATGGAATTCCCCTGTATGGACTAAAACTTGTTGTCAATGAACTGTCAACAAAGTGAAGTGTCTGCCATAGAGACGGATACTGTTGAGGTCACTTAGGCTTTGACCCATCGATTTTTTTGGAATAAGCCCCATGCCGATGTTATTCCGAACAGTAGGCATTTATACCGGAACAACTTTTTGTGAGTAACAACTATTAGCAGTGGTTGCGACTCAGTTGCCACCGTCATTTGGAGGTATACTTGGGACAAGTCTGTCTTACTGAGCTACAGACAACCCAGTGAATAGGTCCTCAATTAATGGTATGGGGTGCTGGTTGACACACTGCACTGGATTTATCCTCGTCTTGAAGTTGTTGCAAACTCTTATAGAACATCTGGCTTAATGATAGGGAGGATTGGAGTTGACCAATCGCTCATACTAACAGGTTGAATCACTCTGTCCTTTACTAGTTTCTCCAGTTCCACTTCTACTTTTCATTTAATTGTGTTTGACACAGTTCTTGCCTTTAAGCATCTCGGGTGCTGTCAGATTTGGTCATGAGTCTTGCTTCAACTCTAGTCATGGACCCAAAAGTATTCTTGAACACTGTCCTATACTTCTCTCGAAGTTTTTGTAGCATGTTCTTGTCATCAACCAATTGGTTAACTGCTTCCCAGTTAAACTTGATTTTTTTCAACCATACTCTTCCCTAGAATGCAAGAAAATTTCCTTTTTTTGTTGCATCATTTGAGATAACGCTGTCTAGATAGGTAAGCAGTCCCACTGCACTGAGTTTGCTGCTGTTAATGGTGATTTTCAGTAGACAGTTATTTTGGGGCTGTTGTAGGTACAGCAAGTCTGTTTCCTTTATGCGAATATTATGGGTTTTGCTGCCTCAGAGCTGCATTGCCTTCACCATATGTGCCAGAAGGAAGCAATTATCGGTAAACAGAAGCTCCAAGATAAACTCTTTGGTAGTTTTGCATGTGCCGGCCATCATTTCAGGTTGAAAGGAGATATATATGTCTTTGCGTAATAAATAAACTAATGATGTAATTAATAGAGGTGGCAGTGAGGCCAATGGGTCAGGATTGTACTCTGTTTATGGACAACAAGACTGTCCTAGACCACTACATCTGCAAGAAATCTCTCCAACTTGATACACTTCAGCTCAGAATCCTTGAACTGAATTCCAAGCTAGAAGCTAGAAATAAAGAAGGAGGAGGAAATACTGAATGATTTAATCTCGAGTGCAGGAACACACCAGAGGAAAGCAGAGGTGCAGGAAGGTGAGGAGAAAAGTAGAGGTTCCAGCGATAGCTACGAAGTAATGGATGACTGTGAGGATAAGGATAAACAACCAGATTGCTGACCAAGGCATGTAGGAAATGAAGCTATTCACAGGGAGGAGATGTAGAGTAAAAAGGTTGCAGGGGATTCTATGATTAGGGAGATGGATAATATTCTTTGCTGTCAGGATTGACAGTGCCATAGGGTGGGTTGCTTATACCAATGCAAGCCTAAGGAACATCTCAAAGTTAATCCAGTAAGGGAGGGGGAATGAGCCAGTTGTGCTCAATGTCAGAAACAATGACATAGGCAAGATTGGGGATGAGAACCTCCTTGTATCAGGAGTTTGGAGCGAAACTGAAAAACGACATGTAAATTGGTATAGGGACAAATTAATTGGTAAAGGCAAATCATGGGGAAAGGAGTGTTGTGAGAAGAAGAGAATCCATTTGCGTCACTGGCTACCAGTACTGGGATGGGAAGGAGTTGTGCTGTTATGATGGACAGTGTAAGAATAGGGTTGGGACAAGGGTTCAAGAGGAAATAATAACGTGGGCTGTAAAGATAGGATTTAAAACTACTAGCACAGAGAGAATAAACTGCAAGAGAACCCATAAACCCAAAAAAGAGTATCAGAAAATGTGAAGAAAGGACAAAGGAAGGAGTGGAAAATAGGTAACATTAATAGTGAGAGATTGGGTAAAGTCATAGAGTATAACATATTTAAAGTAATTATTCTAAACAAAGTGAGGGGAATAGTAAATCAAAGCTATTTAAATTGTTGGTACAGCAATAGTATAGTATTCACACAAAATGGACAAACTGAAGATAATAACTTCAAAAAGGGATGATTCAGCAATTGTTTTCTGAAGCTACAAAGGGATCAGGATTTGCAACAAGGTTTGCTGTATATGTCTCATTTAGGAAGGAAAGGAAACAAGGAGGTGAGGTGGAGTATTTTGTATTTATTAAAGATTAACATAATGATGGTGGTAAAAAGAAAAGTAACCAACAGCAAGATGGATACAGAATTAACACGAATTGAATTAAAATAAATTATAGGCCATTAAATACTGGAAGAAAATGGAAGAAAAAAATAAGTAAGCAATTTGATGAGATGAGTAGCAGATATAAAAGGATAAACATTGGAAATTTTGACTACCTGCAAGAAAAATGGCAGGAAGAAGTAGTGATAGGAGAAAAGGGAATTGAAGTTTTGAAACGTGCACAGGATTCTTTTCCATTTCGTGCTTCAGAGGTGTGGTGAACTATCGTTGGTTCCCACTGGATAGTACTGAGCCAGGGTCTGGCCAGTACTACAAGGATGTACATATGTTACTGTTGGGTTGTGCTATTGTTGCTGTTGGGGTTAGGGTGGGGTTGTTACACCTTTGTACTGTAGTGTTGTGGTACATCCCAGTCGGGCTCCGCCTCCTGGGAGAGGTATAAAAGTCCCTGCTCGGGCCGGGACCCCTTCAGTCTGGGATAGTGTATATAATTACTGGCTGCTTCATTACAGTAAATAAAAGCCTTTCATTTACCGAGCTCCTGGCCTCGTGTTTGAGAAGCGCATCAAGAGGTCCGACAAGAAAAGAATTGCCGCTAAATCTTGCACTGGGTAATGAACTTGAACCCGAATAAATTGAAGAATTAGGGGTGAGAAAGATTCTTAGCAGTAGTGGTCACAACATTGTGAGGCACAAGATTAGGGATGAGAGTGATACGAGTGGAGCAGATTGAAAAACAGCAAAATTATGAAGCAATGAGGGTGGAACTGATAAAGATAAATACAGAGAAAATCTTTAAAAAAAAGGAACAGAGAAATCTTTAAAACAGGGCAGAAGAGGAAAGGGATAGAGGTGAACAAATCATTAAAGCAGCGTCACAGATCAGCAAAGCAGTTAAGATGTTAATAAATCACTGAGTTTTATTGCCAGGGATATAAAATCCAAAAGTAGTGAAGATATTTTAAATTGTA
Organism: Mustelus asterias; assembly: GCF_964213995.1. NCBI lineage: Eukaryota > Metazoa > Chordata > Chondrichthyes > Carcharhiniformes > Triakidae > Mustelus > Mustelus asterias. Next base: position 48,712,818 of record NC_135805.1, read on the forward strand.
TAGGGCCCTGGTCTGACATTTTCTTTAAAAAGAGAAGATATAGAGGAGACCTGATAGAGGACTTTATGAATGAGTTTTGCAGATTGGATGTGGAGAGAATATTTCCATGTGTGGGAGAATCCAACACAAGGACCATAAATACATTTTGTCATCATTGGCATTCTTCCACCATGGTAGGAGGATGGACATGCAGCAAATCAAATCCCTTACAGATGGACTAGGTTCATATGGTGCATTTTGCTGATGACTGAAGAGACATGTCCATGACAGGCAGGTTATGCCACAGGCAGTGGTGCATCTGAAGTGGATAAAAACGGAAACGTATGTTCTGATGTTCCTTTAATGGTCTTGAAATCCCAGGAAGGTTGCAGCCAACGTAAGCTGTTCTGTTTTTTTTCTGGAGATAGTCTCTTTTAAACTTTAATCTGTCTTTTTCACAAATGAATGCTCTGACTCATGAAGTCTGATGGCCCTCATGTTTTGCAGAGAATTCAGACAATGTTGGGTGTGACGTCCATTAGGAAACTGCCTAGATATGTGCCCTGGTAATCACTTTTAGAGGCTGTTAGGATTTGGCCAATTTGTAGACCAGGCGACTTCTGCAGCCATTTTGACACAGTGGGCGGGATTTTCCGGGCGTACTCGCTCTAAAACCAGAAAACCCTGCCCAAGGTCAACAAACCTTTGCGTGGGCCATCCCCACCCGCTATGATTCCCGTAGAGGGCGGGACAAGAAAATTCCTCTCAGTGTCTTTGCAGATCCAGTTGCAGCCATGACTTCATTCCAGCTGTTTCATTTTTGTTTTTTAAAAACAATCCAAGGCATTATGCCAGTTGATGAAACTAATGATTACTTTTCCACATTTCTCATGATGGATCATCATGGCACCATTTCGAATGTGCCTCAGAACATTGTGCAATGAGTTATAGGCCAGAATTTTAGCGGCATGCCCAGCACGGGAATCAGAGTGGGCAAGGGGTGAAGCATGGGAAGGTCCATTGATCTCGGGTGACATTTTCCGGTTGGTGGACGAGTGAGGCTGTAAAATCCCGCCCATAGATTCTGAGATGTTGCCATTCAATGTTGGTGCATTAGCTGAGATTGTGTTGACAGCGCCCCCATCAGAAGATGGAGGCAGAGAGATGAGGCACTCAGGGTTGCTACTGTTTGTTCCATTGACTGTACCAGTCTATTGTTGACTGTGAAGCCAAACCATGCTCACTGCGATATTTTGCACTCTTGCCATGCCCAATATTTGTGTGTATTAAGCGTGTGTCAGTTAGTCTCAGCTCCTATTGAGTGGCAATGTCGATATTGAACTTGAGTCAATCAAGGTCGTCTTGCGTACAATTGACTATAGGGTCATTGTTCATGCCAGGGCACATAATCCTGACATCCCAGCTTCTGAACCGGAACATTTCTCCTTTTTTCCTTTGCTTGTTTCATAGGCTAAGCATAGTTTTAGGAGTTGAATAGACTTGCCTAACATCTGAATCCCACTTTTAATCTCATAGCCTAGTATCCAGAGGAAAAGATGAAAGCCTATAAAGCTGCAGCTTAGTTAGTTACAGGAATTGCCACAAGGTGCTGGCATGAAGCAAATACCAACCCCTTAATGGAGGTCCACTCCAGATATTGTGTCGGGTTTATTCCCTTAGCCTTTAACTCGCGATGTTGTTGTTAATGTTAACGGTGTCATCCAGCAAGACCTGGATCACTGTAAATACAAGATAGTTACTTAAAAATCCAAAAGGGAAATAAGGAGCAATTTCTTTACTCATGGTTAGACTTTGGAACTCATTACCACAGGAAGTAATTGAATCAAGTAGCCTAGATACTTTCAAAAGGAAAATTTATGAATACATGCAAGCAAAGGGAACTGAAAGATACACAAAATAGCTGAAATGAGGTAGATGAAATGGAAGGAAACACATGTGGCATATAACACCAGCTAGTGGGGTTGAATGGCATGTATTTTTGTTGTATATTCTATGTACATCGAAACACCATTATTGAACGCTAAAAGAGCAAGACCCACATATACATCAGTTAATGAAGAAAAGAAGAAGGAATAGGAACAGACCTTGCAGGGAGGACCCCAAAATGAGTTTTTCAAAATGATACCTGGACTCTTATTGTGAGGAGTGGTTACACAAAGCAGAGTTGTGTTCCCTGAAATTTAGAAGATTAAGGGATGAGTTGATCTATATTTTCAAGATATTAAGGGGAACAGATAGAGTAAATAAAGAGAAACTACTTCTGTTGGGTTGGAAAGTCGAGGACCGCGTGTTTGGTCTAAAGCTAGTGCCAGATGTTTCAGGAGTAACATTAGGAATACATGAATAGGGATTACTTCTACATGTAAAGGGTGGTGGAAGCTTGCAATTCTCTTCTGCAAAATGGCAATTGATGCCAAATCAATTGTTAAAGATAAAGCTGGGATTGGTTGGTTTTTATTAACTAAAAATATTAAAGGATATGGGGTAAGGGCAGGTGTATGGAGTTAAGTTCGAGTTCCATCATGATCTCACTGAATGGTGGAACAGACTTGACAGTCCAGTCCATATGTTCCTGTGCAAAGCCTAACTCGAGACTAGCTGAAACAGCCATTCACTAGGCTCAAACAGCACACTATTTTCTTAACCCGCAAATATGGCCACTGCATAGACAGTGCTGTAGACAAAGTCACGGACTCTTCACAGTAGGGTTTCGCCTATAATGATTTAATCTTCTAGGTATCTCACAACATTCCAATTCATGCCATCATGCTTGCAAATCTTTCATAGAATCATTGAGTCCCTACAGTGTAGAAGAAGCCAGTTGGCCCATTGAGTCTGTACCGACTCTCTGACAGTGTTTTACCCAGATCATCTCCCCGACCCTATACTTGCAACCTCACAGATTTCACCATCTAACCTACACGTCTTAGGACACTGAGGGGGCAATTTAGCATGGCCAATCCACCTAATCTGCACATCTTTGGACCGTGGGAGAAAACCAGAGCACCCGGAGGAAAGAATACTCTATATGCAGCTGCAGTTTCAAGTTGAATCTTTGCTGTATATTAAACAAATGTTTATTTTTCATGTGAACACTTTCTGTTTGCACGTTCAGTCATTATGCAATTTGCCAAGTCTTTCAGATGGACCAGAGAGTTAGAATTGAGTTTCCTTGTAAACTGATGGCTAAACTTTTGAGAGTTTGACTGAAGAAATGAAAGTTCCTAATATGCAAACAAAGATAATTTTATAAATTTTGAAACATAATACAGCAGAGTGTTATGCTTGTGGGCCTACCATCTGTTTTCCTGGAGAGACTGAAATACACATTCAGTACTTACCCAGATTAAGGGGACATTTCAGTTATCAAAGAAAACTTGTTGTCGCTGGCATTACAACATCTGAGAGATGTAAACTGTTTTACTCCTAGGCTTGATGGATGTTTTTGAACATAAACTGTGGTGAATGAAGCTAGTTCTGGAAGAGTTATTGGCCTGGATTTCATAGTCAGCAGCAAAGTGACATCTCTCACTACTAACAATCTAGTAATCACTGTGGCATGTATTTCCCCTTTCCCAACATCAATTTCAATTTGGTGCTCGGTCAGAGGGACCTCCAGACATGCAGCAACAGAGATGCTGTGAAGCAGGGTGAACAGCCAATCATATTTAAGTATTCTTATTGACGGAAAACCATGACTTAAATCCACTGTACTTTAAACTTTTAGTTAAAATTTCACAGAAAGCAAATTAAGTGGCTGTCACAAAAATCAGAATAAGGTAGAAGCTGAAATATCATAAACTGGAAAGAAATTGCTTTAAAAAGACTGGGTGGGACTGGTGGCAGTGCAGACTTGATGGGCTGAATGGTCTCCTTTTGCATTGTAGGGATTCTCTGATTTCTATGATTTAAAATTGCAACCTTTTTATCATAATGAAGAAATGTGACATTCAACAAATATAAAATTAATTTTCAGGACCAGAGAGGCTGTTTATTGGTGATTACAAGCTTAGCATTCCATTTAAAATCTGATTATGCCTCATTCAACCAGCTGTAACTTTTTCAAAGATTTTTACGGTGAGGCTAATAACGTAACAGGTGACATTTTGTCAGTTCAACTTCTACTTGATTGCATTCCAGGGGTGTAGTGGTGGTTTAAGTTTAAGTTTATTTGTTAATGTTACAAGTAGGCTTACTGCAATGAAGTTACTGTGAAAATCCCCTCGTCGCCACACTCTGGTGCCTGTTCAGGTACACTGAGGGAGAATTTAGCATGGCCAATGCACCTAACCAGCACTTCTTTTGGTCAGTGGGAGGAAACCGGAGCACCCGGAGGAAATGCACACAGACACGGGGAGAAGGTGCAGACTCTGCACAGACAGTGACTCAAGCTGGGAATCGAAGATGGGTTCCTGGCACTGTGAGGCAGCAGAGCTAACCACTGTGCCACCGTGCCAGCATGTGGAAATGTGGAGTGTTGGGTGCCCTTCACCAGCACAGCTTCTGAAGAAGTATATAACCACTGACAACGGCTTCCAAATTATATGCGGACTCCAGGATTTGCTCTCAGTTTCAGATTAATTATAACAGTGAATGCTATCCATTTCATTGTCATTGCAGCCACAATATCTGGGCCTGACACAAATTGGAACTGGATAATTGTAAGCTGATTAATACTTTATATGCTAATTGATAGTGTCTAATTTAAAATATTTAAAAATTATGGCACACCATAACATTCAAGGCTATGAGCCAAGTGCTAGCAAGTGGGATTAGGTGGGGAGGTCAGGGCCTTTCATGCGTCAGTGCAGACTCGGTGGGTCGAATGGCCTCTTCTGCACTGTGGCATTCTGTGACTCTGTGAAAAATTGCCAAAGCTGAAGAATAATAAATTGATAATCTTGTTTAAGAGATTGAAAAGTGGGCTCACTTTCTGTTCAACAGTGGTCAGTGTTATTGGGGCCACATTTCCATTTTACACTTTGTCTTCAATCCTGTTTACAATTTCTCTTATTGCACATCATCCTTTTAAACTCAACAAAGTAATTTCCATATCTTTTTTAATTCTGTCATATTTTAAGCCAGTTTAAGCTGCTATAGTTTATGTGGCTGGTTGGTACAGGCATGTTATTGAAATATGTGTTATGAGCTCCAACATTTAAAATTCTTGCTGTGTTGCCTTCTTTAATCTTTGATTTTTGCACTCCATTTTCACCTGCAATTTAATATTTCAGAGTACTGGCTTAATAAAGGTCACATGTTGCTTTTCCAATTGATAATTGGATTTTTATCTGTAACATTCCATTGCATGTAAGTAGAAAATAGTAATTTAACAGCTATGTAATGGATTTTTGCATAGTTGGTGCCAAAATAAGCCATTAGACGCACAAAGAACTGTTCAATCATTACTCTCAAGTCTTCCATGTTGAACCTTTGCTGTAAATTCAAACAAAGTAATATTTTCAACTTGACCATTTTTGTTTGAATATTCATCCATTAATGTCTTTTGCCAAACATTCTGGGGAATTCAGATATATAAAATTGTGAACTGATGACTAAACGTTTGAAAGACTGGCTTGTTAGGAACTCCATTGATGTTAAAGTCGAGGTTATACCAAAATCCAGAAAGGTAACTTGGAATACCGGTTCTTAGTGGTGTATATTTTCAATTTAGCATAATATGAGGAAATATTTGCAAACCAGCGAGGAACAGTTAGCAATAAATTAATAAAGAATATTTATTAATTTTTTAAAAACACACAAAAAGAAAGACTACAATACAAGACTACAACAGAACATTTAACTACAAATGTCGTGGCTATGCACACACATAGTATTGTGAAATTAACCCCTGTTCTCAGCTATCTATGCTCCTGAACTCTGAGAAATGCCCCTTTTCCAAATAACATCCAATATCACAGAACTATCAGCTAAATCCAGCATATCGTTACCACTCACAAGTGATGCTCCAGTTTAGGAAGACCTTTTTTCAGTTCAGCATAGTGTTTCTTCTCTCTGAGAGTTTTTAAAACAGTAAAGTTCAGTATCACCTTGTTTTCAGGGGACAAACTGCCTTTGCAGCTGACTGTGGATATTGTTGCAGCTGCTTAACAGCTGTATCTCTCTTCCACCGCTCCTGCTGTACTCAGTTACTCTGCTATGGATATGCTGTTTCGCTCTTTTGATGTTACCCTACCTAGATAACTGATGGGAAGATTTTGGCTGGAAAAGATCAGATTAAATTGGGTCCAGGTAAATCTCATGACAGACCCTTGAGGAAACATACCAGTGTCTTCAACAATGAACTGGGAAGATGAAGGATATCTCAGTAATGCTGAAGATAAAGGTAGAAAGTCAAGTTAGATGTTTAAAGGCTAGGCCAGTGCCGTACACAATCAGACCTAAGGTAGAGGCAGAATTAGAAGCCCTAGGAATCATTTTCAGAATAAAAAGGTTCTACAAATTCCTGTATGGAAGGAAATTCACTTTATCATCGTCTAGTAACAACAATTTTTGGATTTCATACCGGGATTCCATCACTGGCAGCAAGCACAATGCAGAGATGGGCATTGCTGTTGTCAGTTCACACATACATGCTCAAATATCATCGGTCAAACCTTCATGGGAACGCTTATGGACCCTCCCAACTACCCTTAAAAAATAGTTTGTTGATGGAAACATTTTCTACTTTGAGCAAGTAGATAATACTCCTGTGACCACAGGACAAGTTAAGAAGCATACCAGAAATTATCCAGTACTGTCAGAGGTTATGGACATGGTGCTTTGAGGCAATACCTCAAGAGCAAACCCTGAGTTAAAGCCACATTCCATCTGAGTTGTTCAGGGTAACCGAGTCTGCTGAAGATTTCACTCAATCACTCAATCACTTTTTCATGGTTGACATTGACTCTGTGATGGCCACTTCTGGCCATTCCAAGTGAGCATCGACTAGAATGAGAAACATACACCCTTCTAACAGGCCTTTTAATCAATACGTACCCATTGCCAGGCCTCTTCTGGCAATTCCCATAGGGTAACGGTGCCACCTGAAGACTTGAATTATCTGTACAGGCAGGTTGTCTCCTTTGGGGAATGAGAGTCATCATTCCAACATTATTAAGGAAATGTGAAATAACCTAATTACACAAAAGCCACTGTGGTATTTAGCCAGAAGTTATTTTTAGTGGATGGGGCTCGATGCCGAGAAGAAGACGGGAATGTGTCTATCTTGTTATAAAGTACGGAACCTGCTGCCATTGGCACCGTTACCCCCATGGGAATTGCCAGAAGAGGCCTGACCATGGGTACATATTGATTAAAAGGCCTGTTAGAAGGATGTATGTTTCTCATTCGAGTCGATGCTCACTCAGAATGGCCTGAAGTGGCCATCACAGAGTCAACGTGTCAATGTCAAACGTGAAAAATCAGTTGAGGGATTGTTTACCCTAAACAACTCATGAGCAATAATGGGCCGCAGTTCATTTCGCAAGAGTTCATAATCTACTTTAAGGAGAACGGAATTTAACATAATTCGATCTGATCTGCTTCTTATCATCCTGCCACAAATGGGCTGGCAGAACATTCTGTACAGATGATGAAACATTCGTTGAAGGTAACTGGAGAACCACGTTCATTGTCTAAATATAAGCGCTTGAGTCAATTCCTTCTCACGTCCAGGAATACTGCGCACTCAATAATCCAAGTTTCTCCAGCGTTGCATTAGCAACGCTGGAGAACTATGCACAGCATTCGATTTGCTAAAACCACCCAAAACAAAATAAATTGTCCATAAAAAGCAACAGGATCAGATAATATGGCGGGAGAACCAGGCGAAACATCTTGTCTTTCACCAATGTCAAGAAGTGAAAAGTGGATACCTGCCACCATCTTGGCATGGACAGGACTAGTCTCCTACACCGTACAAACATGAGAAAATGTAATATGGAGGAGACATGCGGATCAACTTTTGGAAACAAGAACTAATCTGCCAGAGACAGAACTGACAGAGAGTCCACATCAAGCTGTGCCAAGAGGAGACCTGAACCTTCCTCAGAACATGACACTAACCGAACCAATTGGAGAAAGCAGTACCCAGTTGAGAACTAGACACCGAGTCAAAAAGATAAACACAAAATATTGCAGATGCTGGAATCTGAAACAAAAACAGAAAAATGCTGGAAAATCTCAGCAGGTCTGACAGCATCTGTGGAGAGAGAATAGAGCCAATGCTTCGAGTCTAGATGACCCTTTGTCGGAGGGTCATCTAGACTCGAAGCATTCGCTCTACTCTCTCTCCATAGACACAGGGTCAACCCAGGGCACTGTTGATTCCGGTTAAACATGGACAATGTCCAAATCAAGACAAAGACACCAGAGGTTGCAGCAAGCACTAAAAAGCAGACACCTGAGGTTCACCGACAACCACACAGACATGTCCTCTGAAATGTCTAACCTATTGACTGTCGTTGTTCATTGATTGTTCATGTTGCTAATTGATTGTTAATGTTATGCTGTTTATTGTGTTAGGAAACTTTTTGAAGAAGTGACCAAAATGGTTGACGAAGGAAGGGCCGTGGATGTTGTCTATATGGACTTTAGTAAAGCGTTTGACAAAGTCCCTCATGGTAGGCTAGTGAAAAAGGTTGGATCCTATGGGATAAAGGGGGAGGTGGCTAGATGGGTGGAGAACTGGCTTGGTCATAGAAGACAGAGGGTGGTAGTGGAAGGGTCTTTTTCCGGCTGGAGGCCTGTGACTAGTGGTGTACCGCAGGGCTCTGTATTGGGACCTCTGCTGTTTGTGATTTATATAAATGATCTGGAAGAAGGAGTAACTGGGGTGATCAGTAAGTTTGCGGACGACACAAAACTGGCAGGACTTGCAGATAGTGAGGAACATTGTCAGAGGCTACAGAAGGATATAGATAGGCTGGAAATTTGGGCAAGGAAATGGCAGATGGAGTTCAATCCTGATAAATGCGAAGTGATGCATTTTGGTGGGAATAATGTAGGAAGGAGCTACACGATAAATGGAAGAACCATAAAGGGAGTAGAGACGCAGAGGGACCTGGGTGTGCAAGTCCACAGATCTTTGAAGGTGACGTCACAGGTGGAGAAGGTGGTGAAGAAGGCATATGGCATGCTTGCCTTTATAGGACGGGGCATAGAGTATAAAAGTTGGGGTCTGATGTTGCAGATGTATAGAACGTTGGTTCGGCCGCATTTGGAATACTGCGTCCAGTTCTGGTCGCCACACTACCAGAAGGACGTGGAGGCTTTGGAGAGAGTACAGAGGAGGTTTACCAGGATGTTGCCTGGTATGGAGGGGCTTGGTTATGAGGAGAGATTGGGGAAACTGGGGTTGTTCTCCTTGGAAAGACGGAGGATGAGGGGAGACTTAATAGAGGTGTATAAAATTATGAAAGGCATAGATAGGGTGAACGGTGGGAAGCTTTTCCCCGGGTCGGTGGTGACGTTCACGAGGGGTCATAGGTTCAAGGTGAAGGGGGGGAGGTTTAACACAGATATCAGAAGGACATATTTCACACAGAGGGTCGTGGGGGCCTGGAATGTGTTGCCGGGCAGGGTGGTGGAGGCGGACACACTGGGAACATTTAAGACTTATCGAGACAGCTATATGAACGGAGTGGGAATGGAGGGATACAAAAGAGTGGTCTAGTTTGGACCAGGGAGCGGCGCGGGCTAATTGTTCCTTGTTTCTCGTTTCATGGCTTCATTCTATGATCATCTTGCTGGTGCCAGTACAGAGCGAGACTGCGGATAGTTGGGAACCTGTCTCGGGGGCAGGGAATTCATATGGTGTTCGTGGAAGTGGAAATGACTAGGGTTGGGAAGCATTTTCCGATCAGGGCCATTGTGATCTCCTGGACTCGTTTCGATCGCTTCAGGGGGTCGGAGAGGAATTTCCCAGATTTTTTTTCCCCATATTGGCCCTGGGGTTTTTCACTCTGGGTTTTCGCCTCTCCCTGGAGATCACATGGTCGGGAATGGGGGGGTGGGGGTGAGTTAATAGGTTGTAATGAACAAAGCATCGTAGCTGTGAGGGACAGCTCGGTGGATAGGATATTGGTATGTAGATAGGCTGGAAAATTGGGTGGGGATCCTGGATTCAGGATTCAATCCTGGACCGGGGAGCGGTGCGGGCTTGGAGGGCGGAAGGGCCTGTTCCTGTGCTGTATTGTTCTTTGTTTGAAACTGTGATCTAAATAGGGAGGAAAATGTTATATGTTCATGATATTTCTAGTGTTTCTTCATTTGCAGCTCATTTGCAGTGGAACAGGGGCACTTTAAAAGACTGATCATGTGATGTCATCAGGATGTCACCGGCTATTTGCATGGACAAATGGGCAGTGTAATATAGCAGCCCGTAATGTTAACATCTCCCGAATGAAATTCTTTGTTTGCTGAGCCTCTGAGGCCTGCAGACTTAATTTTAAAACTACCACCTGTAGGATTACGGTACAAAACTGAAATATCATAAATAGACTTTAAAGAAATATTATTTTGAAAATATGTGAGTTTTGTTATCATAATGGAGAAATCTGAAACTCCACAAATATAAAATTAGTTTTCAGGGCTAATTAGGCTGTTGAGCAGTAGTTTTGAGGTGAAGGTAAATGCAGGTGCCAACAGCTGACCCGGAGGTTGGCAGCGATGCTGCTCGCTCTGGAAGTGGCCAGCTGTCAGACATCACACAGCTTCTGTCGTGGCATTCCACGATTCTGCCCTCCACACTTGCCAGTGACCTGAGTGCCTCCAGTGGAAGAGGCATTCAGAAGAGGGCGCTGCTGTGATGAGAGAGCCCCTCAGCAGGCCAGGTCCTTCAAAGCCTCGAGCACCCAGAGGATAGCCTTCATCTCAGGCAATGGGACAACATGCTCAGCAACCTACCCCTGGCTCAGCTGCAGATACAGGGCCAATCCTTGTCATTACAATCGTAAGCATTTTGGTAAGTTGTTTTAGTTGATGCCCTCCTTCCTCAGCCTTCTCCTACAGGGGACCAGTCACTCAATGTCTGGGAATGCCCCGTCACCTACAGAGAGACCTGTCCCTCAGTGTCTTGGATCACCCCCTCTCCTACAGAGACTTGTCCCTCAGTGTCTGGGAGCAGCACTTCTCTTACAGAAACCTGTCCCTCAGTGTCGGGGAGCACCCCCTTCTCTTACAGAAACCAGTCCCTCAGTGTCTGGGAGTACCCCCTCTCCTACAGAGACCTGTCCCTCAGTGTCTGGGAGTACCCCCTCCTACAGAGACTTGCCCCTCAGTGTCTGGGAGCACCTCCTCTTATAGAGTCATAGAATCATAGATGTTTACAGCATGGAAACAGGCCCTTCGGCCCAACTTGTCCATGCCGCCCTTTTTTATGCTAATCCCAGTGGCCTGCATTTGGCCCATATCCCTCTATACCCATCTTACCCATGTAACTGTCTAAGTGCTTTGTAAAAGACAAAATTGTACCCCTACTACTACTACCTCTGGCAGCTTGTTCCAGACACTCACCACTCTGTGTGAAAAAATTGCCTCTCTGGACATTTTGAATCTCTCCCCTCTCACCTTAAACCTATGCCCTCTAGTTTTAGATTCCCCTACCTTTGGGAAAAGATATTGACTATCTAGCTGAACTGTGCCCCTCATTATTTTATAGACCTCTATAAGATCACCCCTCAGCCATATACGCTTCAGAGAAAGAAGTCCCAGTCTATCCAGCCTCTCCTTACAACTCAAACCATCAAGGCCCGGTAGCATCCCAGTAAGTATTTTCTGCACTCTTTCCGGTTTAATAATAACTTTTCTATAATAGGGTGACCAGAACTGTACACAGTATTCCAAGTGTGGCCTTACCAATGTCTTGTACAACTTCAACAAGACATCCCAATTCCTGTATTCAATGTTCTGACCAATGAACCAAGCATGCTGAATGGCTTCAACACCACTCTGTCCACCTGTGACTCTACTTTCAAGGAATTATGAACATGTACCCCTAGATCTCTTTGTTCTGTAACTCTCCCCAATGCCCTATCATTAACTGAGTAAGTCCTGCCCTGGTTTGATCTACCAAAATGCATCACCTCACATTTAGAACATAGAAACATAGAAAACTAAAGCACAAAACAGGCCCTTCGGCCCCACAAGTTGTGCCGAGCAAATCCCTACCTTTTAGGCCTACCTATCACCCTCCATCCTATTAAGTCCCATGTACTCATCCAGGAGTCTCTTAAAAGACCCTATTGAGTTTGCCTCCACCACCACTGACAGCAGCCGATTCCACTCGCCCACCACCCTCTGTGTGAAAAACTTCCCCCCAACATTTCCCCTGTACCTACCCCCAGCACCTTAAACCTGTGTCCTCTCGTAGCAGCTTATCTAAATTAAACTCCATCTGCCATTCGTCAGCCCACTGGCCCAGCTGATCAAGATCCCATTGCAATCGGAGATAACTTCCTTCACTGTCCACTATGCCACCAATCTTGATGTCATCTGCAAACTTACTAACCATACCTCTTATATTCTCATCCAAATCATTAATATAAATGACAAATAACAGTGGACCCAGTCCTGATCCCTGAGGCACACTGCTGGTCACAGGCCTCCAGTTTGAAAAACAACCCTCTACAACCACCCTCTGGCTTCTGTCAAGAAGCCAATTTTGCATCCATTTAGATACCTCACCCTGGATCCTGTGAGATATAACCTTATACAACAACCTACCATGCGGTACCTTGTCAAAGACCTTGCTAAAGTCCATATAGACAACATCAACTGCACTGCCCTCATCTACCTTCTTGGTTATCCCTTCAAAAAACCCAATCAAATTTGTGAGACATGATTTTCCACTCACAAAGCCATGCTGACTGTCCCTAATCAGTCCTTGCGTCTCTAAATGCCTGTAGATCCTATCTCTCAAAATACCTTCCAACAACTTACCCACCACAGATGTGAGGCTCACTGGCCTGTAGTTCCCAGGCTTTTCCCTGCAGCCCTTTTTAAACAAAGGCACAACATTTGTCACCCTCCAATCTTCAGGCACCTCACCCATGACTATCGATGATTCAAATATCTCTGCTCGGGGACCCACAATTTTCCTCCCTAGCCTCCCACAGTGTCCTGGGATACTCTTTATCAGGTCCGGGGGATTTATCTACCTTGATGCGTTTTAAGACTTCCAGCACCTCCTTCTTTGTAATATGTACACTCCTCGGGACATCACTATTTATTTCCCCAAGTTCCCTAACATCCATGCTTTTCTCAACAGTAAATACTGATGAGAAATATTCATTTAGAATCTCATCCATCTCTTGTGGATTCGCACATAGATGACCTTGTTGATCCTTAAGAGGCCCCACACTCTCCCTAGTTACTCTTTTGTCCTTTATGTATTTTGTAGAAGCTCTCCTACTGAGACCTGTTCCTCAGTGCCTGGGAGAACCTCCTCTCCTACTGAGACTTGTCCCTCAGTGTCTGAAAACACTTCCTCTCCTACTGAGACCTGTCCCTCGGTGTCTGGGAGCACCTCCTTGCCTACTGAGATCTCTCCCTCAGTGTCTGGGAACATCCCCTCTCCTACTGAGACCTGTCCCTCAGTGTCTGGGAGCACCTCCTCGCCTACTGAGATCTCTCCCTCAATGTCTGGGAACACCCCCTCTCCTACAGAAACCTGGCCCTCAGTGTCTGGGAGCACCTCCTCTCCTACTGAGACCTGTCCCTCAATGTCTGGGATCACCCCTTCTCCTGCAGAGACCTGTCCCTCAGTGTCTGGGAGCGCCCCCTCTCCTACTGAGACCTGTCCCTCAATGTCTGGGATCACTTCCTCTCCTACAGAGACCTGTCCCTCAATGTCTGGGAGCGCCCCCTCTCCTACAGAGACCTGTCCCTCAGTGTCTGGGAGCGCCCCCTCTCCTACAGTTTAAATACAGTGCATAAGCTAAATAGACAGGAAAAGCATACTATCAATAAAGGAGTAGGCGGCTTCAGAGTGAACACATGATGAAGCTGATTTCTGCAGCGTGGGGCAGCAATCTCTTGTCCTATCTGCGGCCTGCTTTTGTTCTTTTTCTTCTCGAGCTAACCAAGGTGAAAAGAAGTTCTCTCTCTCTCCCAGCTTTCCTCTTTCTGAGGAAGGCTGGTGACCATGGGTCACTTTGAAAAACCTTTCATGTCCAAAATTATTTTCTCCTCCCAAGAGCCTGCTTTTAACCGTTTTCTCTGATAGTTGGTTTATGTATGGCTCATGAGATCCAAACTTATCAGCAATGTCTGTACTGGAGACATGTCCTTGGCAGAAATAACTGGCCTGTCCTATGTCTTTCAACCAGCAAACTTTCTTCATCAGATTTCTGCAACATTCAATGAATTCCTTGGGATTTTTTACGGTTATTTTACAGCAGTTTCTTATACAGACTGTATGATTTCTCCCACCGCTCTTGGCTTCGGGCTTTCAACATTCCATCTCCTGGGTGATTCTATGCCCTCTCACAATTCCTGCTCTTGCGTGTTTCTTTAAATTTGATTTGATTTATTATTGTCACATGTATTGGGATACAATGAAAAGTATTGTGTCTTGTACTATACAGACAAATAGAGTACATGGGGGAGAAGGAAAGGTGAGGGTGCAGAATATAGTGTTACAGTCATAGCTAGGGTGCAGGGAAAGATCAGCTTAATATATGATAGGTCCATTCAAAAGTCTGATGGCAGCAGGAAAGATGCTATTCTTGAGTCAGTTGGTACATGATTTCAGACTTCTATATTTTTTCCTGATGGAGGAAGGTGGAAGAGAGTGTGTCCGGGATGCATGGGGTCTTTAATTATGCTGGCTGTTTTTCTGAGGCATTGGGAAGTGTCAAGGCGGAATTAATGGATGGGAGGCTGGTTTGATTAGATTTAATTTGATTTATTATTGCCACATGTATTGGGATACAGTGAAAAGTATTGTTTCTCGCATGCTACACAGACAAAGCATACCGTTCATAGAGAGGGAAATGAGAGAGTGCAGAATATAGTGTTAAGGTCATAGCTATGGATTAAAGAGAGATCAACTTAATGCAAGGTAGGTCCATTCAAAAAGTCTGATGGCAGCAGGGAAGAAGCTGTTCTTGAGTCAATTGGTATGTGACCTTAGACTTTTGGATCTTTTTCCCGACGGGAGAAGATGGAAGGAAAAATGTCTGGGCTCCGTGGGGTCCTTAATTATGCTGGCTGCTTTGCCAAGGCATTGGGAAATATAGACAGAGTCAATGGATGGGAGGCTGGTTTGCGTGATGGATTGGGCTACATTCATGACCTTTTGTAGTTTCTTGTTGTCTTGGACAGAGCAGAAGCCATGCCAAGCTGTGATACATCCAGAAAGAACGCTTTCTATGGTGCATTTGTAAACATTGGTGAGATTCATAATTTCCTTAGCCTCCTGAGAAAGTAAAGGTCAATGTAATATGCTATTAAAAACCCAGTTACACTTTATTTAGCAAACTGTGGCTTTTAAGGGTTTTAACAGCAAGACTATAAATGTAAAAGTGGATGGTCTCATCAGTTTAATGACTTCTACATGATTTCATTCTGATTGGACAGCACACCTTATGGAGGAACATAGAATTACTGAGAGCAAGTCTGGATGCTGCCTTTAACTTTCTCTGCACTGACTCTCAAAGGTGCTGCCAGTTGCAGAGGTGTAATGACAATGAATGTTGGCAGTTTCAACATCATTACTGCCATGAAACCCTAGCCATTCTTTCCGAATACAACCTGCACAATAAGGTTAATTAATATCATTAACCTGGAGAGTTCTCTTTTTTTATCACTAGCTGTTGCAGGGTAGAAAGAGAATGAAGTGAGAGATGTAATGTAATGCATAATGACACGAAGTATAATGATGCACTAATTCTCCAAACTATTATCCATGACTCAAGATGTTCAAGTTGTCTCGCAAAGTCCAGCCTATTGACTCAGGACAATTTCCAACCATTTGGTTGCTATGCGATTTGTTTGCCTGGCTGCACTGAATTATTATCTGCTCCCTCTACCCCTGTTCTTTTTTAATCCTAGAACATGTAGCCATCCATCTAAAGTCAGGTTCATGAAGTTGGACAAATAATTGAGCAGATTCCTATATCATGAAGTTCATGCAGCATTAAAACAACATTGGAACACAGGACTGTACGTGACCAGAAAGTCTCCACAATTTATATAGCTGGCCCCAAACACTAATACTGGCATAATGTGAAAATAATCTAAGAATCAAAAATATATATACAAATAAAATGTTGATGGGTGAATGATAACATTCTATTTGCCGTATACTCCATCCAGTACCAGCTGATGTCTAGATAAGCAATTGATCATGCTGAAATTGGTGTTGCCAGCAAATTTAGAATTGATCACTATTTATGTCACTTTGATCAGCCTTAAAAATGACCTGTTAGGTGATTAAAAACCACTTTACTAGCTATTTATATCTCTAACAACTACAATATTATTAAGTACTCTTCTATTCCAAACAACTTTGAGAGTATGGCACACTTTCAACTAGATAGGTAACAATAACATAATCCAGATGGAGACTTTCATTGCATTTTTTTCTTAGTTTCTCTTACATCCTTCGCTTACCCAGCCACTTTTCCCCAACTAAGACAGTGGATAGATATCCCACTATCAATTAAGTCTCCGGCTCAAAACAGATTCTCTGATATGGGGGGGGGGGGCGGAATTTGACGATCAGCCATGATCAAAATGAATGGTGGAGCAAGCTCAAAGGGCCGAATGGTCGAATGCTCCTGCTTCTATTTTCTATGTTTCTATTTTTTTCTATGTTTCTCTGCCATTTTTGAGCTGCGCAAAAATATTGCATTTTCCTCTCCATCCTGTGGGGTGCGCCAGTGCTTCCAATCGGTGCATTAGTCAGCTAAGACCAGGAACTCACCATGTAAAAATTCCACAAGTGAACCTTTATATTACCAACCTAATAGTTCTTCATATATCAATATTTCTATGCTGTTGGGCCTTGTGTTTATCTGACAATGTAGCCTTTTCCTCTTGTCTTATCTATTGGGCAAGTTAGAAAACATTACAGTCTGTTCCGATTAGAATGGGCTTTACCCTCCTGACTATGGACCTTATACCTTTGATGAGAGTTTAATGACACTGGACTAAAGTTAAAGTATTTCAATATGCTTCTGGCATTATAGTTTGTTTTAATGACATAAATTAAAATTTAAGATAAATGCTGTATCCGGACAACCCAGTGAAATTCCAGGCACATATCCAGCTGTAGAATTAGCTTGATCCCAAAATCCATGGGAACTTGTTTTCTATCTCTTTAATGACTATCCTCCTACAATGCAACGTTCTGCAGATTTGGAGCAGCCATGCAGCTGTGCTGGGAGAATGCTTCCAAGTTTATTTTCTCAGTGGTGGTCTGGCCAGGATGATGTAGATGCTTGCCACATCTCTGGATGATATATCGTGTGTGGCTCTTATAAAGGAAGTAAGTGGAGTTGAAGAATGTCTTGCAAGCTTGACTCTTACTGTACATAAACTGTCATTTCACTAAAATCTATGACCTGCTTTCCCAATGAAAAAGCTGATCAGCTAACGCATTTCTCTATCAAGCCTTTTTAAAATTTTGTAACTATTTAAAATGACATTGAATGTTACCATTCCCATTTGTTTAAGTTTATTTATTAGTGTCACAAGTAGGCTTACATTAACACTGCAATGAAGTTATTGTGAAAATCCCCTAGTCGCCACACTCCGGCACCTGCTCAGGGACTGAAGGATAATGTAGCATGGTCAATGCACCTAACCAGCACATCTTTCAGACTGCAGGAGGAAACCAGAGCACCTGGAGGAAAGCCACACAGACATGGGGAGAACATGCAGACTCCACACAGAGCATGCCCCAACCCAGGAATTGAACCAGGTCCCTGGCACTGTGAGGCAGCAATGCTAACCACTGTGCCACCATGCCGCCCATGCATAGTGAGCTTAAAAACTAATTAATAGGAAAGCATAATGAAGGGGAAGGATACAAACTGCTAACTTCCCAGACTCCTTCCCTCACATTCTGCATCTAAAATTTGAGAGTTAGCCAAAGGGCATCTGGTATGTTAGAATAAATGCAGTTAACTGCTGGCATGTGACAATCAGCGTGATACAATTGTTGCATAGGAAAATACAGAAAATAGAATTGCCAATTATCAGTTGGGAAAGGCTGTTCTCCCACACATGTATGCCATTTTGCAATTTGTGACTCCCTGCCTTTTTCCCCTCATCTTATCCATCAGAAATCCAATACATTAATTCACACGAAAATATTTGTTGTGATTACTGGGACAGTCTCATCACATACAGAATTAAACTGTGACAATAGGATCTGATGATCGGTTCGATTCAGATCACACATTGTCTGATTACAATACATCCAATGTTACTCATAGCTTTCAAATGTAAAAGCAATGTGCAAATAAATCTACTAGAAACTATCCAAAAGTGTGAATTCTCATTATGAATGTTTAACATATGTTGATGATAAATTTTGATGGTAATTTGTGATGTAGGATTCTAATTCAATTCCTTTAAAACTACACCAAGGACACTTTGAAAGTGTTCTGAAAAGTGTATCTACTCAACATTATTTTAATAGCAGATTTGTTCAGAATAGTGCAGAACTTATAAGGAGAAGGACTATAAGCCAGAAGGTTTGTTTTACTGAAAATACTTATTTCACAGAATAAACTTTAGGGATCTGGCTGAAAATTGATTTCTTGCTGTTATGGCTTCTACTAATTGTAAAGAAACAAAATGCTATTTAAAGATTAGGAGTTTGTTTTTGAAATAGTTGTGGTCATTTTAATATTGAAAATATTTTGTTTTGCTTTAAGCAAAGTCTACCCGATTTCAAAAAGATCAGTAGTTCACTTGCAAACTCAGTTTGAACTTGGGTCCTGTTGTATTAAGAAACTTATTATAAATTGTTGCAGTTATACACTTCTCGATTTGTTTATACTATAAGCTATTTTGGACAGGATGGCATCACTGAGCCCGACTTGTAATCTGTAACAGTGTTTATATAAATATACACAAATTTTATGGCTTTTAAATAAAAACATATTTGTTACTTGTGTATGAGCCAAAATGTCATCCCTATATATCTTTCACTAGCAACACAGCAGGTCACATATTCATCCATGGCATAAACCTCAATACAGATTCATAGCCAGTCACTAAAAGATTTGCTTGTGGCAGAATAGACAGGAATCTGTCTCCTTTTCCTTCTATCCCCTCTGAAAAACAATACTGTGCTTTGGCACTCGTGTGAGAAAGGACAAATGAGAATGAGGATTGACAGATTGGTGGCAAAACAAGAAATGATCCCATGCTGATCACCAGAATATAACCCAGAAATAAATCAGATTCATTCTTACACAATTATGTCCACCTTATGTATGGTCATTTTTATATATTTATTCTAAAGTTAGAATATTGAAAAAAGTAATTTAGTTAATTCACGCTGTTAAATGATTAAAATCATAAATTCCTCTTTGAGACCATACAGCAATTAAGATTGACACATTGAGAATAGACCACTAATAAATGGCAGAATAAAACATGTTGAGTTGGAGTGTAATTTCCCTGTCATTGGTCCACCAGAAGCATAAAGCTTGTCATAAGGGATTCTGTTATGCTGAGAATGACTGAATTAACTTGAGCTTTAATTTCCTTTTAAACTTAGATTCCAATTGTAGCCATGACAGGCAGGAAAATGTTGAGCAGAAGTTGCAAGGGAACACAACACAGAGGTTTGAAGAGTAAGACAAGCCTGGAAAGCTCCTGATGCATTCTGTCAAATGATAGTAGGAGTCTAAACTGTCAAATGATAATAGGAGCCTATGATATGAGCCTGGAAACAAATCATAAACTTATTTTACTGATGTGATGACCTGAAGTAAGTCGGCAAAGAAGGTTTATAACTAATGGGAATCATGGAAAGCTTCACGCACAACTGACATGCAAATACAATAGAAAGCGAATATTCCACTAACTGGATATTACTTGTCTGCAATAAAAGCAAAATACTGCAGATCCTGGAGATTTTAAATAAAAACAGAAAGTGTTGGGAAAATGCAGCAGGTCTGGCAGCATCTGTCGATAGAGAAATAGGGTTAACATTTTGAGTCCAATATGTTCCGAAGGAGTCATATTGGACTCGAAACATTTTGCGGGATTTTACGGCCTCGCTCGCCCCGAAACCGTGAAATCTCACCCGAGGTCAGCGGACCTTTCCATTTTCCCCCACCCCTCACCCGCTCCGATTCCCATGGTGGGCGGGGCGGTAAATTTCCAGCCATTAACTCCGTTTCTCTCTCCACAGATACTGCCAGACCTGCTGCGTTTTCCCAACACTTTCTGTTTTTATTATTTGCATGAAGCCTGTACACTTAAAATGGTGTTATAAGCACATTAGGTCATAACCCCAAACTGTTAGACACTTATTAGGATCAGATGGGTTGAAAATCACAATGGGTTATCTTCACCACGTTAACAGTGTTAAGACAACCAGCCTTTAGAAAATGAACTTTAAGGAAACCACACTTCTAAGTTGTATTTTGTGCGTCAGATTCGTGTTGTTGTAGTTTCACATGGATCAAGTTATTATTGCATTCTAGTGAGTAAATAATAATAGTGATAGGTGGGCACATGCAATGTTTCAACTTTGGTGTTTTTACATTTAAATAAATGCAAGGGATAAATTTCTTGATATTGTGTTGTAACATAGAAGACAAAAATCTGGTTATAATAAAACTGCATGCAATATTATCACATCCCATTTTTCTCATGCAGATTGTTTTTCAAACACCCTGTAATTCGCTTTATGAACATTCTGGTATGAATTTACCAAAAAAACAGGTACTAAAGTCCTTAAGGCTGTTTTTGGTTTTGCTGCATTGGACATGTCTGGAGGGAAGACCTTGTAAGCCTTTTCTAAAAGTGATGACTGCACAATGGGTCTCATTGCTACACATTTTTCATTATACTATGTTTACTCTTGGTTACACTGCAAGTTTTATCATCAGAGTAAATCCAAATTTCATACAATGTACCCTGATCAGAACTACTTTAATCCATTCTCGCTTTAACACAGATTAAATTGGGTGATTGGATTATAAAGATAAAGAAATGTAAGACTTGTTTTCATACAACACCTGATTATGCCACAGAGAAATGTCTTAAAGCACTTCACATCCAATCAATCATTTTGAAATACAGACCGTTGCTGTGTAAATAAATGTAGCAACCATTTTGGAAACAGAAATAGTTGCAATCAACAAGAATTATCCCAACAATTAAAAGGATGAGTATATTCTGTTGTACCTGAGATCAGTAAGTTCAGAATGTGATCTGCAGGCCTAATCAAATTGCTTGGCTGCCAATTGGAATCTTGCCACCTAGATTTGTAACTAAGATCTTGAAGAGCATTTGCAGGAGTGCCGTTTTATGAATCGTTATTAGAAAAGATTCTGCCTAAGTTTAAAAAGTACCCAGCAGATTGAATGGACCTCCAAGTTCTTTTTAAATGCAACTGGGCATCTTATATACTTAAACTGCACAGACATTGAATCCAAGGAGTGTGTGAGGACAAAGGACTGCAGGTCTTTAGCCATACAGTCGCTAAGAATTTGCCACAAGGTAGAAAGTGATTTGTAGCAAACAGAAGTGTCAATATAATGACACTTTATGTTCGAGAAATGCATGTGTTTTCTTTAGAGTGAAGATCGAGAGGGCACATGACACGGGTCATTAACATGTTGAAAGCTACAAATAATGCAGATATGGGTAGGTGATTTGTGAAACTGAATGAGTACAAGATTAACAGGCTTGAACGGAGCAGTGAAATAGGAGTAAATGTGGGAAACAGACTCACAGAAAAACAGTAATGCCGCATTGCTGAATATCTTTAAAAAGAACGAGATAAATAGCTGATTAAGAACAGTAAAACTGGCGGTACAGACATAGCTGCATAACTCTTGATCATCCCATTATAATCGACATATCCCTGAGAGAAACAGTTGCAGTGGACAAGCTCGCAAATGGTTAAAAGCAGCTTATGTGCCAGTTTTACAGAAAGTCACACTCCCACACCAAGCAGCAGCCCATCCCTTTTTAGGTCGAGAGGAATGCACAAATGATCAATGATCGGGGATATTGGACTCTATATAGTTGGCGAAATGAAAATGAAATCTGTGGAATATGACAGCTCAAGGTTTTTCCGATTCGTTTTTATGTCCTTACACACATAAATGAGATTGAGCAAACCACCACACGACGAGAACAAAAAGTCAATTACAAGCTTCAGAGAATTATGACTTCAAGAATAGCCCAAATAAAAACAGAGTTGGCTCTTAGGGAGGTTAGCAATGAGATAAATTATTTTGCTATATTGACTCTGCTAAACTGCCAACCAGTTATTGCAACTGTCTCTTTCCTGTACTTGGAACAGGAAAGCCAAGAGAACCTGAAATGTTGTTCCAGTAGCCCCATTGAGATAACAGAGGAAGCAATCAGCCACTTGATTGGCCGACTTAAATCGAGGTTATAACCAATCAAGAAACTACAAATTGAAAAGGGAGCGCTCCAGCTCAAACTCAGGATGGCACATTAAAATTTTAAACTCAAAATTAAGTTAAAAATATAGTATCAGTAAGTAATATTTTATAGATGTAATTTGGTAAATATCTTGGAACAAATGGAAAAGATGATACAAAAATGTGAAATGAAATTCCCCTAAAAGCTGAGCAATCCAGTTACTTCTGTTTCGGCTTCGTGGTGCTTTGAAACAATACTTGGCCAAGGAATGGAGATGCCGGCGTTGGACTGGGGTGGGCACAGTAAGAGGTCTCACAATCTGGTGTTGTGAGATTTTTTACTGTTGCCAAGGATAGTCTTGGAACCATCACTGTTAAAAGGTTGTGCGCCTTTCTGTCATCGAAAGTGAAAATTCAGCTCCAAGCAATATCATTGAGATGGCGCTTCACATACTTTCCACTCTCAGAAAGCTAAATTAAATTAAACCCTGAATACTTCGGATCCACCGCCATTAAATGGGTGCTGTGTTACGACGAAATGCCTGTTTTAAAGAGACAAATTTCGGGCTAATTGATGACTGATTATTTTGAACATTCTTGCAAATGCTAATTAATATATTGCAGGTTCAGCACCCAGTTGCCTATTAGGCACACTCTTGGTGGAACTGTACATATGGGCTCTTTGTATCTATTTCTACTGAAGGTGCGAAGTCTTCTGGCTGACTCGCAGCGGCAGCTTTCGAACTGGCCCCGATCCAAAGGAAGCTACTGGGGATCCAACTTCTCCATGGAAGTCATTGCCCTCCTGCCCCTCTCTCCTGCAGCGACTGGTGTTTTTCTGTCCAGCATCATTTCCCTTCCAATTCCACGCCCAGACCAAGTGGGACCCGTGATAAGATGCCGCCAAGCAAGTGCTCATTTTCTCTTGGGGACTCCAATACAGTCGAGTAGCAGAACGCTCACTCCTCTTTGATGGAGCATTCAGAGAATTTCCAGAATAAATGTTGTTTGGGTGTCGATGAATGTTGACAATGTGCCAAAGTGTCTCAGAAAGTCTCCGGAGGTGTTACAAAAGGCCTTTTCATTGTCCCAGCAGCAGTAATTATGAAATGGTGAATATTCGTTTAAATGGTGAGTATCTTTATAAGTAGCACTTGAAATCGACATCAGCGCCATGTTTACTCCTGAACAGCTACTCCACTGTTAGTTGCAGGCTTTAGCTGAAGCGCTGCCACCCGAATGCCTTTGAGCCAAGTGCTGTTGGACTTTAACCTGGTGTTGTGAGACTTCTTACTGTGCCCACCCCAGTTCAACACCGGCTTCTACACATCATGACAATTTCAGTGACAGGCCACACTTTGAACCATCCTCCGGGCGAGAAAACCTCGTGCATGTTTTAATTCCCTTACCAAACTGGCATCTTAAGCTAAATGCGGGATTAAACCGATGTTTCAACTTCACAGAATCCATAATCGTTACAGCGCAGAAGGAGGCCATTTGGCCCATCGTACCTGCACTAGCTCTCCAAAAGAGCATCATGACTTGGTGCCATTTCCCTGCCTTTTCCCCGGTACCCCTGTAATATTGTTTTATTATTCAAATAATCGCCTAATACCTTCTATGCCTCGATTGAACCTGCCTCCACCATACTTCCAGACAATGCATTCCAGACCAGAAGCACTCGTGTGTGAATAAGTATTTTTCTCATATCACATTCTGTGCCCTCTTATTGATGATCCTTTTACGAGTGGGAATAATTTCTTCCCATCTACTCTGTCATGATTTTGAACATCTCTATCCTCTTAGCTTTCTTCTCTTCAAGGAGAACAGTTTCAACCTCTCCAATCTGTCCTCATAACTGAAATTTCTCATCCTTGGAACGATTCTTGTAAACGTCTTTGCACTCTCTCCAATGCGTTTACATTCTTCCAATAGTATGGTGCCAGAACTGTACACAATATTCCTGCTGAGGTTAACTAGTGCCTCGTGAAAGTTCAGCATAACCTCCTTGCTTGTATTCTTTGCCCCTATTAATAAAACATACAGTAATTGGGCTTTATTAACTGCACTCTCCACCTGTCCTGCCACCTTCAATGATCCCTGCACATATATACCCAGGTCCCTCTGCTCCTGCATCCCATTTAATAATTTGACCCTTTATTTTATATTGTCTCTCCATGCTCTTTCAAATAAAATGCATCACCTCACACTTCTCCACATTGAAATTCATCTGCCACCTCTCTGCCCACTCCACCAACTTGTCTGTCCTTTTAAAGTTCTACACTGTCTACTTCACAGTTTACGATACTTGCCATGTTTGTGTCATCCATAACCTTTGGAATTATCCCCTGCACGCCAAGATCTAGACCATTAATATATATCAGGAAAAGCAATACCGACCCCTGGGGATCACTTCAAACCTTCCTCCTGCCCAAAAGATATCCATTGACCATTACTCTCTGCTTCCCATCATTCAGCCAATGTCTCCATGTTGCTACTGTCCCTTTTATTCCATGAGCTATAACTTCCTTCACAAGTCTGTTGTGTGTCACTATATCAAATGCCTTCTGCAAGCCCATGTACACCAACTGCATTACCCTCATCAACCCTCTTTGTTACCGCCTCAAAAAAACTCCAGCAAGTTAGTTAAACACAATTCGCCCATCAGAAATCCGTGCTGGCTCTTCCTAATCAACTCACATTTTTCCATGTGACTACTAGTTCTATCCTGACTAACTGATCTGGAAACTTGACCATTATTGATGTTAAACTGAATTTTTTGAACAAGGGCATAATCTTTGCAATTGAGATCCCACTTGAGTGCCTAAAGTGCCCGAATTATTCAACGAAAATCAACCCACTTGATGCCTTGCTGGTGGATAATCTCACACTGATTACATTCTCAGACATTGCCTACATAGCCATCGGGTGTGAATGGATGGGCATGGTGTGGGCAGGGGTCGGGGGGAGCTGGGTAGGAATCACCGTTGAACCCTGATCCTGTGCAATGGCAGTATCCTTATGCCTGGACCAACAGCCGGGCTCAGCCACTGAATAGCAATCTGAGCCATGTATTCCTCTCCCTAAACCCTCCTGCCAACCTGACTGAGATGAACGATCAGCACAGGCTGGCGAGTAACTCTGGGAGATCTCCCAACCTGCGTGGTTTGGCCAATTGCGGGATAGGAGAAATCTAATATACGAATTCTAACTTGTATGTGGCACCACGTATATTAGAATCAGAAATCAGATTAGGATAATATCATCTCGCCCAGAAACCAGTTAAGCCTGCTTTGCAGCTTGACAGAGAAGATAGTTGTTCTCTAGAACCTACTTCGTTACAGCTAGAATCACCTTCCCCTTCAAGCCTAGAGCTGCAAAGTGCCTTTTTTTGTTCGCGAAGCGATATTACACCTGAAAGGGTTTCTTTAGCTTATTTTTTTTTAAAATCAGTACTTCTTCTGTCGCACAGGGTCAGCAATCGTCTCTAAGCTCCAAGGATGCAGAGCTGGCGCAGATGTTTGTTTTCTTTGAGGCCGCGCTCAATAACATGAGATATCTCTTGCTTATCCGTTTAGTGGAAGAAATAAACAAATCATTCCCGTTGTCACTTGGTTGCGTCCATTGTCGAGGTTCAGGATCTGTTGGAAACAGACTATTACAGGTAATCAATCAGGGGACAAACATGTGAGTACACATACACATCCACATATGTCTGGCCTGACTCGAGAAAGACCAAAATACATACCCACACGGCTACAGACGTTTAAATATAAAGCAAACTTTTATTTACATGATGTGAAAAAGACCTGTGGTTAAAGAAAATATATATCTTTTATATGTTGCTTTCTTACACAGCAACTGACTGTCGAAGTCAGCTCTGAAATTCAACATATCTACATATCTTGCAGGACAACACTAAAGTTTGTCACAATTAGAAATGAACGCGTAAAAAAAATCCCTTTGGTACTTTGACCAGCAAAGTACTGGAACAATATGGACAAGATAGGAATGGAAGAACACTCTCTGGTGATGCAGCCCAGGCTGAGATGCAGACAGAGCTCCAGCCGTCTCTTCGCTCGATTTTGCCCTCTGCAGTTTCTCCTTTATTCCCCCGGGTTTGTTTCGGCCGGTTATTTTCCTCTCAGTCACGACGCTGTAGTCCCACACAAACGGCCCGTGTTAACAACCTCCTTGAGCTCGTTCTCAGGCTTCCCCGCCACCATAAACGGCCACGTCTGAAATTTAAAACAAAAGGGAAGACATGTGGGGAATAATTCTTGTTGACTGAAACCTGGTGCTGCCTGTGTTTCCCGCATCACGGTTTATTATCTCCATAGTGCAAACGAATGCGTTCAAATGAAACAGAACTAAAGAGAACAAATGCCCCATCTAAGCCTAACCCAAACTGCCCAAGGAAACATTCCTCATGCACCTTTACCAGAATGTAGAGGTGAAACCTCCCACAATGGAAACCAGTCATCACTTTGTACTGATCATTCGGTAAATGGCTGGGTGAAACTGGACGAGAACCTATTGACACTATAAGCACAGTCTAATAAGATAATTAGGTTGAAATGTGAGCGGTTGTGCATGTTCTCAGGTGCCCCCGAATCGCTACCATGCTTTAGATAACGGAAAATGCAGTTTAAGTATTTCTCCTGAGCTTTCATACTTATATATTTAGATATGCCATGGGTGACCTAGTCATAAAAAGGTTTAAATTTGTATTTCCGATTGCAAGTGTTTCAGCAGACAACAAATCCACCCCAGTTATCAAAACAGGTCGCTTTTAGACTGTATGCTACTCCTGTGTTTTTACCACAGATCCTGCACAAAGAACCGATTTAATCGATCTTGTTCGATGTTACACCTAGTCCGATTTAAACACTTCGACAGTGTGAACCGACATCAAGTATTTCGTAAACTAAACCACCAATTTTCGCACAAAATTTGCTAAAATATTTCGGATGAAAAATCTGTTTAAAAGGTCAGAGTGGTGGGGGCGGGGTGGGGGGTGGATTGTGTCGACTACAAATCAGCACAGTTACACCATGTTCCACCTTTATCGTTGAACGGTGTGTAACATCCATTTTTAAAAAATAATAATTCACTGAGGTCAGCAATCAGGAAAAAATACCACTTTGTTATTACTTTTTTAAAAAATATGCACAAAATTTGGGAACTATTATACATTATGATATTTAGAGGGATTTCTTAAATTCCCCGGCGTTGAGAAATGCTAGTTCCCATTTGCCTCAATTAACGGGAAAGTGTTCAAATTAATTTTTCTTCCGGGAGATTTTAGTTCTGAAGATGATTTGAACTTTGCAGCAATCTTGCCATTTTAACCGAGGAACTGCAGATCCGCATTTCCCCAAAACGGGGGAGGAATTTTTAAAGTCCACACTCTTGTCATCTGCTTAGTTTTAGTTGGAAATCTCCCAGGGGATCAACGTGTTCCGAATTATAACTGGAAAAGGTGACTTCAGAAAATGAGACAAACGGGGACAATGAGGCTATGGCTGAGTATCAAACAGATCTAGTGTGACCCCACGACTCAAGCACTCACTGAAGTTCCACAATATCTGCACTCAGATTTCTTTTTCGCAAACGTCCCATCGATTTTGTCTCAATGCGGCAGTGAGCCAGCGGAACATTGTGCAGAGAGGAAAACACGAATGGACATTATTGTTTAAAACATGACACAAAAAAATAAAGCAGTTCCGCCTCAGAACGTGGCAGAGTTAAAAAAACTCTTAACATGCATTCCCTCCGTTTAAAATGTAACATCTTTCTTTAACCCGATTGATGTGTAACTGGCTATTCCAAATTCAAAGTAATGTGGACTATTTTTATGCGGGGCTGTTGTCAAGTGCACTGTATCTTACTGGAGTTTATACTGCACAAATATTTTGGTTATAGCCCAGGCTGGCTCACCATTCATCCTGTCAACATCTTTTACATTTAATTGAAATTTGCATACAATATTTCTGCAACATACTAATAACTTTACATTTCAGTAATTGTCGTTTGATTTGCTTCGTGCTTCTGCGCAGTTTGGGGTATGTTTTATTTTGATTTTTAAAAGTTCATTCACTAAACTGTCACTGCTTCGTACATTGAGCATTATAAGCCTCTCGCTGCTCATGTTAAACTTCTGGTAATTGTGCTCAGAGAGATTATTTCTTCCTGACCACCAAGAATTACAACAATCTCTAACTCCTAAATGGAAGCGGGCTTTCTGGTTCTGTTAAGCAGCATTATTGCTGCCTCTGAATTTCCTAATCAAAGCCACGGCCCTTGTTTGCTTGGGGTTGGGTTTTCTAAATGCAAAACCGCAGAATGGTCTGAAATGTACAATGATTGATTTATTGGGACAAAGCTCGACTAATTGATTAATGTGCATCCACCTATATACACAATTACACAAACCGATTCACATTGTCACACACACACACACGTATAGAGAGAGAGCCACACACACATTCAAATAGATACATACAAATAACTTCACAGACCCACATGCGTACATGCATAGGTCAACAGACACAAATGCACGCATTGCTACTCCCGAACATGCTTACTTACACTTACATACAAACACACACAGCTTTTTAAAACTCCCATTTAAAAAAAACTGTTTTGCCAGAAGATGGACTCCTACCAGGTTGACTGGGTGGATGTAGCCATTCTCATACTTGTCATTGGCTAGGATCTGTCTCAGGTGAGCAATGTAGCTGGATGCCAGCCGGAGGGTATCGAGCTTGGAGAGTTTTGTGTCTGGTGGCACCCAGGGTAAAGTGGTTTTGAGCCTGGAGAAGGCTTTACTGAGCACCCTCATCCTGGCCCTCTCCCTGGCATTCGCTGCGTTTCGCTGGATCTGTTTCCCTTCCTGGGTCACTCCACTCAGGGGAGACTTCTTGGAGGCCGCCTTGCGGCTCTTTCCCGAAGCCCCCCTGCCCTTCTTTGGAGACTCGTGTTCGCAGTTGGAGCTGTCTTCGTTGCTGTCGTTGGAGGTGCAGAAATCCTTGGCAGCTTTTCTCTTTATCCCATCGCATTCCTCCTCTGTTCCCAGCACTTCCATTTCCTGGAGATCTTCTGCATCGCTGACGGACCCAGTGGACATGGTATCGCCACCGATCTAGCTGCAAACCGACTTGGAATGATGGAAAAGACACCGAAACAAGTGAGGAATGTGCAGCTTTTCGGCCGGAGTGAATTCCTCGACTCAATTTGATTGAAGACTGCGAGCTGATTGAGACACCCGGAATTTATGTCGCTAGTTTGGAGGCGTGACCGAGCAGTTTGGGAGGAGGGACAAGTAGATTTGAACAGACGCTCTAACCGCGCAATCCTTTCTCCTAAGTATATATTTTCAGTAACGGGCAAAGAAACTCAGCTGAGTGAGCTTAGTCTACAACACCAACCTTAAAAACATTCAACAGCCTAATCTGTACAATGTGACATTTATGTGTTCAGAGGTTTTCGGTGAAGTTCAGATTTTTTGAAAGGGAAAAAAACCTATTTTAAAGTTTTACAGGCAATTCTAATAGATTATATATTCCTGAAAAAGGATGATTTTCTTTAAAAAAGACGAATAGATTTGTAATAATTCGTCTGTTGCCGCAGCGCTGCCATTCACCTCCTCTGGTGTGATGGGAAATAGAGGATAGTGTGTAGCTTCCGCCGCCAATTAGTCAAGGCCGGCCTCAGTCAAAGGATTTAGTATCAATTAACCTGTTTATACCCTTTACTCTGCACTAAGCATTCTTGTTTCTATAGTTTACTCTGCACCAAGCATTCCTGTTTCTATAGTTTACTCAGCACCAAGCATTCCTGTTTCTGTAGTTTACTCTACACCAAGCATTCCTGTTTCTATAGTTTACTCTGCACCAAGCATTCCTGTTTCTATAGTTTACTCTGCACCAAGCATTCCTGTTTCTGTAGTTTACTCTACACCAAGCATTCCTGTTTCTATAGTTTACTCAGCACCAAGCATTCCTGTTTCTATAGTTTACTCTGCACCAAGCATTCCTGTTTCTATAGTTTACTCAGCACCAAGCATTCCTGTTTCTATAGTTTACTCAGCACCAAGCATTCCTGTTTCTATAGTTTACTCAGCACCAAGCATTCCTGTTTCTATAGTTTACCCTGCACCAAGTATTCCTGTTTCTATAGTTTACTCTACACCAAGCATTCCTGTTTCTATAGTTTACTCTGTACCAAGCATTCCTGTTTCTATAGTTTACTCAGCACCAAACATTCCTGTTTCTATAGTTTACCCTGCACCAAGCATTCCTGTTTCTATAGTTTACCCTGCACCAAGCATTCCTGTTTCTATAGTTTACTCAGCACCAAGCATTCCTGTTTCTATAGTTTACTCTGTACCAAGTATTCCTGTTTCTATAGTTTACCCTGCACCAAGCATTCCTGTTTCTATAGTTTACTCTGTACCAAGCATTCCTGTTTCTATAGTTTACTCTGTACCAAGTATTCCTGTTTCTATAGTTTACTCTGCACCAAGCATTCCTGTTTCTATAGTTTACCCTGCACCAAGCATTCCTGTTTCTATAGTTTACTCAGCACCAAGCATTCCTGTTTCTATAGTTTACTCAGCACCAAGCATTCCTGTTTCTATAGTTTACTCTGCACCAAGCATTCCTGTTTCTATAGTTTACTCAGCACCAAGCATTCCTGTTTCTATAGTTTACTCTGCACCAAGCATTCCTGTTTCTATAGTTTACTCTGCACCAAGCATTCCTGTTTCTATAGTTTACTCTGCACCAAGCATTCCTGTTTCTATAGTTTACTCTGCACCAAGCATTCCTGTTTCTATAGTTTACTCTGTACCAAGCATTCCTGTTTCTATAGTTTACTCTGCACCAAGCATTCCTGTTTCTATAGTTTACTCTGTACCAAGCATTCCTGTTTCTATAGTTTACTCTGTACCAAGCATTCCTGTTTCTATAGTTTACTCTGCACCAAGCATTCCTGTTTCTATAGTTTACTCTGTACCAAGCATTCCTGTTTCTATAGTTTACTCTACACCAAGTATTCCTGTTTCTATAGTTTACTCTGCACCAAGCATTCCTGTTTCTATAGTTTACTCTGCACCAAGCATTCCTGTTTCTATAGTTTACTCTGCACCAAGCATTCCTGTTTCTATAGTTTACTCTGTACCAAGCATTCCTGTTTCTATAGTTTACTCTACACCAAGTATTCCTGTTTCTATAGTTTACTCAGCACCAAGCATTCCTGTTTCTGTAGTTTACTCTACACCAAGCATTCCTGTTTCTATAGTTTACTCTGCACCAAGCATTCCTGTTTCTGTAGTTTACTCTACACCAAGCATTCCTGTTTCTATAGTTTACTCTGCACCAAGCATTCCTGTTTCTATAGTTTACTCTGCACCAAGCATTCCTGTTTCTGTAGTTTACCCTGCACCAAGCATTCCTGTTTCTATAGTTTACTCTACACCAAGTATTCCTGTTTCTGTAGTTTACTCTGCACCAAGCATTCCTGTTTCTGTAGTTTACTCAGCACCAAGCATTCCTGTTTCTATAGTTTACTCAGCACCAAGCATTCCTGTTTCTATAGTTTACTCAGCACCAAGCATTCCTGTTTCTATAGTTTACTCTGTACCAAGCATTCCTGTTTCTATAGTTTACTCAGCACCAAGCATTCCTGTTTCTATAGTTTACTCTGCACCAAGCATTCCTGTTTCTATAGTTTACTCTACACCAAGTATTCCTGTTTCTGTAGTTTACTCTGCACCAAGCATTCCTGTTTCTGTAGTTTACTCTGCACCAAGCATTCCTGTTTCTATAGTTTACTCAGCACCAAGCATTCCTGTTTCTCTTGTTTACTCTGCACCAAGTATTCCTGTTTCTATAGTTTACTCTGTACCAAGCATTCCTGTTTCTATAGTTTACTCTGTACCAAGTATTCCTGTTTCTATAGTTTACTCAGCACCAAGCATTCCTGTTTCTATAGTTTACCCTGCACCAAGCATTCCTGTTTCTGTAGTTTACTCTGCACCAAGCATTCCTGTTTCTATAGTTTACTCAGCACCAAGCATTCCTGTTTCTCTTGTTTACTCTGCACCAAGTATTCCTGTTTCTATAGTTTACCCTGCACCAAGCATTCCTGTTTCTATAGTTTACTCTGCACCAAGCATTCCTGTTTCTATAGTTTACTCTGTACCAAGCATTCCTGTTTCTATAGTTTACCCTGCACCAAGCATTCCTGTTTCTATAGTTTACTCTGTACCAAGCATTCCTGTTTCTATAGTTTACCCTGCACCAAGCATTCCTGTTTCTATAGTTTACTCTACACCAAGTATTCCTGTTTCTGTAGTTTACTCTGCACTAAGCATTCCTGTTTCTGTAGTTTACTCTGCACCAAGCATTCCTGTTTCTATAGTTTACTCAGCACCAAGCATTCCTGTTTCTATAGTTTACCCTGCACCAAGCATTCCTGTTTCTATAGTTTACTCAGCACCAAGCATTCCTGTTTCTATAGTTTACTCAGCACCAAGCATTCCTGTTTCTATAGTTTACCCTGCACCAAGCATTCCTGTTTCTATAGTTTACTCTGCACCAAGCATTCCTGTTTCTATAGTTTACTCTGTACCAAGCATTCCTGTTTCTATAGTTTACTCTGCACCAAGCATTCCTGTTTCTATAGTTTACTCTGTACCAAGCATTCCTGTTTCTATAGTTTACTCAGCACCAAGCATTCCTGTTTCTATAGTTTACTCTGCACCAAGCATTCCTGTTTCTGTAGTTTACTCAGCACCAAGCATTCCTGTTTCTGTAGTTTACTCTGCACCAAGCATTCCTGTTTCTATAGTTTACTCAGCACCAAGCATTCCTGTTTCTCTTGTTTACTCTGCACCAAGTATTCCTGTTTCTATAGTTTACTCTGTACCAAGCATTCCTGTTTCTATAGTTTACTCTGTACCAAGTATTCCTGTTTCTATAGTTTACTCAGCACCAAGCATTCCTGTTTCTATAGTTTACCCTGCACCAAGCATTCCTGTTTCTGTAGTTTACTCTGCACCAAGCATTCCTGTTTCTATAGTTTACTCAGCACCAAGCATTCCTGTTTCTCTTGTTTACTCTGCACCAAGTATTCCTGTTTCTATAGTTTACCCTGCACCAAGCATTCCTGTTTCTATAGTTTACTCTGCACCAAGCATTCCTGTTTCTATAGTTTACTCTGCACCAAGCATTCCTGTTTCTATAGTTTACTCAGCACCAAGCATTCCTGTTTCTGTAGTTTACTCAGCACCAAGCATTCCTGTTTCTATAGTTTACTCAGCACCAAGCATTCCTGTTTCTATAGTTTACTCAGCACCAAGCATTCCTGTTTCTGTAGTTTACTCTGCACCAAGCATTCCTGTTTCTATAGTTTACTCAGCACCAAGCATTCCTGTTTCTATAGTTTACTCTGCACCAAGCATTCCTGTTTCTATAGTTTACTCAGCACCAAGCATTCCTGTTTCTGTAGTTTACTCTGCACCAAGCATTCCTGTTTCTATAGTTTACTCAGCACCAAGCATTCCTGTTTCTATAGTTTACTCTGCACCAAGCATTCCTGTTTCTATAGTTTACTCAGCACCAAGCATTCCTGTTTCTATAGTTTACTCTGCACCAAGCATTCCTGTTTCTATAGTTTACTCAGCACCAAGCATTCCTGTTTCTATAGTTTACTCAGCACCAAGCATTCCTGTTTCTATAGTTTACTCTGCACCAAGCATTCCTGTTTCTATAGTTTACTCTGCACCAAGCATTCCTGTTTCTATAGTTTACTCAGCACCAAGCATTCCTGTTTCTATAGTTTACTCAGCACCAAGCATTCCTGTTTCTATAGTTTACTCAGCACCAAGCATTCCTGTTTCTATAGTTTACTCAGCACCAAGCATTCCTGTTTCTATAGTTTACTCAGCACCAAGCATTCCTGTTTCTATAGTTTACTCTGCACCAAGCATTCCTGTTTCTATAGTTTACTCAGCACCAAGCATTCCTGTTTCTCTTGTTTACTCTGCACCAAGTATTCCTGTTTCTATAGTTTACTCAGCACCAAGCATTCCTGTTTCTGTAGTTTACTCTGCACCAAGCATTCCTGTTTCTATAGTTTACTCAGCACCAAGCATTCCTGTTTCTATAGTTTACTCTGCACCAAGCATTCCTGTTTCTCTTGTTTACTCTGCACCAAGTATTCCTGTTTCTATAGTTTACTCAGCACCAAGCATTCCTGTTTCTATAGTTTACTCTGTACCAAGCATTCCTGTTTCTATAGTTTACCCTGCACCAAGCATTCCTGTTTCTGTAGTTTACTCTGCACCAAGCATTCCTGTTTCTATAGTTTACTCAGCACCAAGCATTCCTGTTTCTCTTGTTTACTCTGCACCAAGTATTCCTGTTTCTATAGTTTACCCTGCACCAAGCATTCCTGTTTCTATAGTTTACTCTGCACCAAGCATTCCTGTTTCTATAGTTTACTCAGCACCAAGCATTCCTGTTTCTACAGTTTACCCTGCACCAAGCATTCCTGTTTCTATAGTTTACTCTGCACCAAGTATTCCTGTTTCTATAGTTTACTCTACACCAAGCATTCCTGTTTCTATAGTTTACTCTGTACCAAGTATTCCTGTTTCTATAGTTTACTCTGCACCAAGCATTCCTGTTTCTATAGTTTACGCAGCACCAAGCATTCCTGTTTCTATAGTTTACTCAGCACCAAGCATTCCTGTTTCTATAGTTTACTCTGCACCAAGCATTCCTGTTTCTGTAGTTTACTCAGCACCAAGCATTCCTGTTTCTATAGTTTACCCTGCACCAAGCATTCCTGTTTCTGTAGTTTACTCAGCACCAAGCATTCCTGTTTCTGTAGTTTACTCAGCACCAAGCGTTCCTGTTTCTATAGTTTACTCTGCACCAAGCATTCCTGTTTCTATAGTTTACTCTGCACCAAGCATTCCTGTTTCTATAGTTTACCCTGTACCAAGCATTCCTGTTTCTATAGTTTACCCTGCACCAAGCATTCCTGTTTCTATAGTTTACTCAGCACCAAGCATTCCTGTTTCTATAGTTTACTCTGTACCAAGTATTCCTGTTTCTATAGTTTACTCTGTACCAAGCATTCCTGTTTCTATAGTTTACTCTGTACCAAGTATTCCTGTTTCTATAGTTTACTCTGCACCAAGCATTCCTGTTTCTATAGTTTACCCTGCACCAAGCATTCCTGTTTCTATAGTTTACTCAGCACCAAGCATTCCTGTTTCTATAGTTTACCCTGCACCAAGCATTCCTGTTTCTATAGTTTACTCTGCACCAAGCATTCCTGTTTCTATAGTTTACTCTGCACCAAGCATTCCTGTTTCTATAGTTTACTCTGCACCAAGCATTCCTGTTTCTATAGTTTACTCTGTACCAAGCATTCCTGTTTCTATAGTTTACTCTGCACCAAGCATTCCTGTTTCTATAGTTTACTCTGTACCAAGCATTCCTGTTTCTATAGTTTACTCTGTACCAAGCATTCCTGTTTCTATAGTTTACTCTGCACCAAGCATTCCTGTTTCTATAGTTTACTCTGTACCAAGCATTCCTGTTTCTATAGTTTACTCTACACCAAGTATTCCTGTTTCTATAGTTTACTCTGCACCAAGCATTCCTGTTTCTATAGTTTACTCTGCACCAAGCATTCCTGTTTCTATAGTTTACTCTGCACCAAGCATTCCTGTTTCTATAGTTTACTCTGTACCAAGCATTCCTGTTTCTATAGTTTACTCTACACCAAGTATTCCTGTTTCTATAGTTTACTCAGCACCAAGCATTCCTGTTTCTGTAGTTTACTCTGCACCAAGCATTCCTGTTTCTGTAGTTTACTCTACACCAAGCATTCCTGTTTCTATAGTTTACTCTGCACCAAGCATTCCTGTTTCTGTAGTTTACCCTGCACCAAGCATTCCTGTTTCTATAGTTTACTCTACACCATGTATTCCTGTTTCTGTAGTTTACTCAGCACCAAGCATTCCTGTTTCTATAGTTTACTCAGCACCAAGCATTCCTGTTTCTATAGTTTACCCTGCACCAAGCATTCCTGTTTCTGTAGTTTACTCAGCACCAAGCATTCCTGTTTCTATAGTTTACTCTGCACCAAGCATTCCTGTTTCTGTAGTTTACCCTGCACCAAGCATTCCTGTTTCTATAGTTTACCCTGCACCAAGCATTCCTGTTTCTGTAGTTTACTCAGCACCAAGCATTCCTGTTTCTATAGTTTACTCAGCACCAAGCATTCCTGTTTCTATAGTTTACTCAGCACCAAGCATTCCTGTTTCTATAGTTTACTCTGTACCAAGCATTCCTGTTTCTATAGTTTACTCAGCACCAAGCATTCCTGTTTCTATAGTTTACTCTGCACCAAGCATTCCTGTTTCTATAGTTTACTCTACACCAAGTATTCCTGTTTCTGTAGTTTACTCTGCACCAAGCATTCCTGTTTCTGTAGTTTACTCTGCACCAAGCATTCCTGTTTCTATAGTTTACTCAGCACCAAGCATTCCTGTTTCTCTTGTTTACTCTGCACCAAGTATTCCTGTTTCTATAGTTTACTCTGTACCAAGCATTCCTGTTTCTATAGTTTACTCTGTACCAAGTATTCCTGTTTCTATAGTTTACTCAGCACCAAGCATTCCTGTTTCTATAGTTTACCCTGCACCAAGCATTCCTGTTTCTGTAGTTTACTCTGCACCAAGCATTCCTGTTTCTATAGTTTACTCAGCACCAAGCATTCCTGTTTCTCTTGTTTACTCTGCACCAAGTATTCCTGTTTCTATAGTTTACCCTGCACCAAGCATTCCTGTTTCTATAGTTTACTCTGCACCAAGCATTCCTGTTTCTATAGTTTACCCTGCACCAAGCATTCCTGTTTCTATAGTTTACTCTGTACCAAGCATTCCTGTTTCTATAGTTTACTCTACACCAAGTATTCCTGTTTCTGTAGTTTACTCTGCACTAAGCATTCCTGTTTCTGTAGTTTACCCTGCACCAAGCATTCCTGTTTCTATAGTTTACCCTGCACCAAGCATTCCTGTTTCTATAGTTTACCCTGCACCAAGCATTCCTGTTTCTATAGTTTACCCTGCACCAAGCATTCCTGTTTCTATAGTTTACTCTACACCAAGTATTCCTGTTTCTGTAGTTTACTCTGCACTAAGCATTCCTGTTTCTGTAGTTTACTCTGCACCAAGCATTCCTGTTTCTATAGTTTACTCAGCACCAAGCATTCCTGTTTCTATAGTTTACCCTGCACCAAGCATTCCTGTTTCTATAGTTTACTCAGCACCAAGCATTCCTGTTTCTATAGTTTACTCAGCACCAAGCATTCCTGTTTCTATAGTTTACCCTGCACCAAGCATTCCTGTTTCTATAGTTTACTCTGCACCAAGCATTCCTGTTTCTATAGTTTACTCTGTACCAAGCATTCCTGTTTCTATAGTTTACTCTGCACCAAGCATTCCTGTTTCTATAGTTTACTCTGTACCAAGCATTCCTGTTTCTATAGTTTACTCAGCACCAAGCATTCCTGTTTCTATAGTTTACTCTGCACCAAGCATTCCTGTTTCTGTAGTTTACTCAGCACCAAGCATTCCTGTTTCTGTAGTTTACTCTGCACCAAGCATTCCTGTTTCTATAGTTTACTCAGCACCAAGCATTCCTGTTTCTCTTGTTTACTCTGCACCAAGTATTCCTGTTTCTATAGTTTACTCTGTACCAAGCATTCCTGTTTCTATAGTTTACTCTGTACCAAGTATTCCTGTTTCTATAGTTTACTCAGCACCAAGCATTCCTGTTTCTATAGTTTACCCTGCACCAAGCATTCCTGTTTCTGTAGTTTACTCTGCACCAAGCATTCCTGTTTCTATAGTTTACTCAGCACCAAGCATTCCTGTTTCTCTTGTTTACTCTGCACCAAGTATTCCTGTTTCTATAGTTTACCCTGTACCAAGCATTCCTGTTTCTATAGTTTACTCTGCACCAAGCATTCCTGTTTCTATAGTTTACTCTGCACCAAGCATTCCTGTTTCTATAGTTTACTCTGCACCAAGCATTCCTGTTTCTATAGTTTACTCAGCACCAAGCATTCCTGTTTCTGTAGTTTACTCAGCACCAAGCATTCCTGTTTCTATAGTTTACTCAGCACCAAGCATTCCTGTTTCTATAGTTTACTCAGCACCAAGCATTCCTGTTTCTGTAGTTTACTCAGCACCAAGCATTCCTGTTTCTATAGTTTACTCAGCACCAAGCATTCCTGTTTCTATAGTTTACTCAGCACCAAGCATTCCTGTTTCTGTAGTTTACTCTGCACCAAGCATTCCTGTTTCTATAGTTTACTCAGCACCAAGCATTCCTGTTTCTATAGTTTACTCAGCACCAAGCATTCCTGTTTCTATAGTTTACTCAGCACCAAGCATTCCTGTTTCTATAGTTTACTCTGCACCAAGCATTCCTGTTTCTATAGTTTACTCTGCACCAAGCATTCCTGTTTCTATAGTTTACTCAGCACCAAGCATTCCTGTTTCTATAGTTTACTCAGCACCAAGCATTCCTGTTTCTATAGTTTACTCAGCACCAAGCATTCCTGTTTCTATAGTTTACTCAGCACCAAGCATTCCTGTTTCTATAGTTTACTCAGCACCAAGCATTCCTGTTTCTATAGTTTACTCTGCACCAAGCATTCCTGTTTCTATAGTTTACTCAGCACCAAGCATTCCTGTTTCTCTTGTTTACTCTGCACCAAGTATTCCTGTTTCTATAGTTTACTCAGCACCAAGCATTCCTGTTTCTATAGTTTACTCAGCACCAAGCGTTCCTGTTTCTGTAGTTTACTCTGTACCAAGCATTCCTGTTTCTATAGTTTACTCTGCACCAAGCATTCCTGTTTCTATAGTTTACTCAGCACCAAGCATTCCTGTTTCTATAGTTTACTCTGCACCAAGCATTCCTGTTTCTCTTGTTTACTCTGCACCAAGCATTCCTGTTTCTATAGTTTACTCAGCACCAAGCATTCCTGTTTCTCTTGTTTACTCTGCACCAAGTATTCCTGTTTCTATAGTTTACTCTGTACCAAGCATTCCTGTTTCTATAGTTTACTCTGTACCAAGCATTCCTGTTTCTATAGTTTACTCTGCACCAAGCATTCCTGTTTCTATAGTTTACTCTGTACCAAGCATTCCTGTTTCTATAGTTTACTCTGTACCAAGTATTCCTGTTTCTATAGTTTACTCAGCACCAAGCATTCCTGTTTCTATAGTTTACTCAGCACCAAGCATTCCTGTTTCTATAGTTTACCCTGCACCAAGCATTCCTGTTTCTGTAGTTTACTCTGCACCAAGCATTCCTGTTTCTATAGTTTACTCAGCACCAAGCATTCCTGTTTCTCTTGTTTACTCTGCACCAAGTATTCCTGTTTCTATAGTTTACCCTGCACCAAGCATTCCTGTTTCTATAGTTTACTCTGCACCAAGCATTCCTGTTTCTATAGTTTACTCAGCACCAAGCATTCCTGTTTCTCTTGTTTACTCTGCACCAAGTATTCCTGTTTCTATAGTTTACCCTGCACCAAGCATTCCTGTTTCTATAGTTTACTCTGCACCAAGCATTCCTGTTTCTATAGTTTACTCAGCACCAAGCATTCCTGTTTCTACAGTTTACCCTGCACCAAGCATTCCTGTTTCTATAGTTTACTCTGCACCAAGTATTCCTGTTTCTATAGTTTACTCTACACCAAGCATTCCTGTTTCTATAGTTTACTCTGTACCAAGTATTCCTGTTTCTATAGTTTACTCTGCACCAAGCATTCCTGTTTCTATAGTTTACGCAGCACCAAGCATTCCTGTTTCTATAGTTTACTCAGCACCAAGCATTCCTGTTTCTATAGTTTACTCTGCACCAAGCATTCCTGTTTCTGTAGTTTACTCAGCACCAAGCATTCCTGTTTCTATAGTTTACCCTGCACCAAGCATTCCTGTTTCTGTAGTTTACTCAGCACCAAGCATTCCTGTTTCTGTAGTTTACTCAGCACCAAGCGTTCCTGTTTCTATAGTTTACTCTGCACCAAGCATTCCTGTTTCTATAGTTTACTCTGCACCAAGCATTCCTGTTTCTATAGTTTACCCTGTACCAAGCATTCCTGTTTCTATAGTTTACCCTGCACCAAGCATTCCTGTTTCTATAGTTTACTCAGCACCAAGCATTCCTGTTTCTATAGTTTACTCTGTACCAAGTATTCCTGTTTCTATAGTTTACTCTGTACCAAGCATTCCTGTTTCTATAGTTTACTCTGTACCAAGTATTCCTGTTTCTATAGTTTACTCTGCACCAAGCATTCCTGTTTCTATAGTTTACCCTGCACCAAGCATTCCTGTTTCTATAGTTTACTCAGCACCAAGCATTCCTGTTTCTATAGTTTACCCTGCACCAAGCATTCCTGTTTCTATAGTTTACTCTGCACCAAGCATTCCTGTTTCTATAGTTTACTCTGCACCAAGCATTCCTGTTTCTATAGTTTACTCTGCACCAAGCATTCCTGTTTCTATAGTTTACTCTGTACCAAGCATTCCTGTTTCTATAGTTTACTCTGCACCAAGCATTCCTGTTTCTATAGTTTACTCTGTACCAAGCATTCCTGTTTCTATAGTTTACTCTGTACCAAGCATTCCTGTTTCTATAGTTTACTCTGCACCAAGCATTCCTGTTTCTATAGTTTACTCTGTACCAAGCATTCCTGTTTCTATAGTTTACTCTACACCAAGTATTCCTGTTTCTATAGTTTACTCTGCACCAAGCATTCCTGTTTCTATAGTTTACTCTGCACCAAGCATTCCTGTTTCTATAGTTTACTCTGCACCAAGCATTCCTGTTTCTATAGTTTACTCTGTACCAAGCATTCCTGTTTCTATAGTTTACTCTACACCAAGTATTCCTGTTTCTATAGTTTACTCAGCACCAAGCATTCCTGTTTCTGTAGTTTACTCTGCACCAAGCATTCCTGTTTCTGTAGTTTACTCTACACCAAGCATTCCTGTTTCTATAGTTTACTCTGCACCAAGCATTCCTGTTTCTGTAGTTTACCCTGCACCAAGCATTCCTGTTTCTATAGTTTACTCTACACCATGTATTCCTGTTTCTGTAGTTTACTCAGCACCAAGCATTCCTGTTTCTATAGTTTACTCAGCACCAAGCATTCCTGTTTCTATAGTTTACCCTGCACCAAGCATTCCTGTTTCTGTAGTTTACTCAGCACCAAGCATTCCTGTTTCTATAGTTTACTCTGCACCAAGCATTCCTGTTTCTGTAGTTTACCCTGCACCAAGCATTCCTGTTTCTATAGTTTACCCTGCACCAAGCATTCCTGTTTCTGTAGTTTACTCAGCACCAAGCATTCCTGTTTCTATAGTTTACTCAGCACCAAGCATTCCTGTTTCTATAGTTTACTCAGCACCAAGCATTCCTGTTTCTATAGTTTACTCTGTACCAAGCATTCCTGTTTCTATAGTTTACTCAGCACCAAGCATTCCTGTTTCTATAGTTTACTCTGCACCAAGCATTCCTGTTTCTATAGTTTACTCTACACCAAGTATTCCTGTTTCTGTAGTTTACTCTGCACCAAGCATTCCTGTTTCTGTAGTTTACTCTGCACCAAGCATTCCTGTTTCTATAGT
Organism: Mustelus asterias; assembly: GCF_964213995.1. Classification (NCBI taxonomy): domain Eukaryota; kingdom Metazoa; phylum Chordata; class Chondrichthyes; order Carcharhiniformes; family Triakidae; genus Mustelus; species Mustelus asterias. Next base: position 48,755,142 of record NC_135805.1, read on the forward strand.
TTACTCAGCACCAAGCATTCCTGTTTCTCTTGTTTACTCTGCACCAAGTATTCCTGTTTCTATAGTTTACTCTGTACCAAGCATTCCTGTTTCTATAGTTTACTCTGTACCAAGTATTCCTGTTTCTATAGTTTACTCAGCACCAAGCATTCCTGTTTCTATAGTTTACCCTGCACCAAGCATTCCTGTTTCTGTAGTTTACTCTGCACCAAGCATTCCTGTTTCTATAGTTTACTCAGCACCAAGCATTCCTGTTTCTCTTGTTTACTCTGCACCAAGTATTCCTGTTTCTATAGTTTACCCTGCACCAAGCATTCCTGTTTCTATAGTTTACTCTGCACCAAGCATTCCTGTTTCTATAGTTTACTCTGTACCAAGCATTCCTGTTTCTATAGTTTACCCTGCACCAAGCATTCCTGTTTCTATAGTTTACTCTGTACCAAGCATTCCTGTTTCTATAGTTTACCCTGCACCAAGCATTCCTGTTTCTATAGTTTACTCTACACCAAGTATTCCTGTTTCTGTAGTTTACTCTGCACTAAGCATTCCTGTTTCTGTAGTTTACTCTGCACCAAGCATTCCTGTTTCTATAGTTTACTCAGCACCAAGCATTCCTGTTTCTATAGTTTACCCTGCACCAAGCATTCCTGTTTCTATAGTTTACTCAGCACCAAGCATTCCTGTTTCTATAGTTTACTCAGCACCAAGCATTCCTGTTTCTATAGTTTACCCTGCACCAAGCATTCCTGTTTCTATAGTTTACTCTGCACCAAGCATTCCTGTTTCTATAGTTTACTCTGTACCAAGCATTCCTGTTTCTATAGTTTACTCTGCACCAAGCATTCCTGTTTCTATAGTTTACTCTGTACCAAGCATTCCTGTTTCTATAGTTTACTCAGCACCAAGCATTCCTGTTTCTATAGTTTACTCTGCACCAAGCATTCCTGTTTCTGTAGTTTACTCAGCACCAAGCATTCCTGTTTCTGTAGTTTACTCTGCACCAAGCATTCCTGTTTCTATAGTTTACTCAGCACCAAGCATTCCTGTTTCTCTTGTTTACTCTGCACCAAGTATTCCTGTTTCTATAGTTTACTCTGTACCAAGCATTCCTGTTTCTATAGTTTACTCTGTACCAAGTATTCCTGTTTCTATAGTTTACTCAGCACCAAGCATTCCTGTTTCTATAGTTTACCCTGCACCAAGCATTCCTGTTTCTGTAGTTTACTCTGCACCAAGCATTCCTGTTTCTATAGTTTACTCAGCACCAAGCATTCCTGTTTCTCTTGTTTACTCTGCACCAAGTATTCCTGTTTCTATAGTTTACTCTGCACCAAGCATTCCTGTTTCTATAGTTTACTCTGCACCAAGCATTCCTGTTTCTATAGTTTACTCTGCACCAAGCATTCCTGTTTCTATAGTTTACTCAGCACCAAGCATTCCTGTTTCTGTAGTTTACTCAGCACCAAGCATTCCTGTTTCTATAGTTTACTCAGCACCAAGCATTCCTGTTTCTATAGTTTACTCAGCACCAAGCATTCCTGTTTCTGTAGTTTACTCAGCACCAAGCATTCCTGTTTCTATAGTTTACTCAGCACCAAGCATTCCTGTTTCTATAGTTTACTCAGCACCAAGCATTCCTGTTTCTGTAGTTTACTCTGCACCAAGCATTCCTGTTTCTATAGTTTACTCAGCACCAAGCATTCCTGTTTCTATAGTTTACTCAGCACCAAGCATTCCTGTTTCTATAGTTTACTCAGCACCAAGCATTCCTGTTTCTATAGTTTACTCTGCACCAAGCATTCCTGTTTCTATAGTTTACTCTGCACCAAGCATTCCTGTTTCTATAGTTTACTCAGCACCAAGCATTCCTGTTTCTATAGTTTACTCAGCACCAAGCATTCCTGTTTCTATAGTTTACTCAGCACCAAGCATTCCTGTTTCTATAGTTTACTCAGCACCAAGCATTCCTGTTTCTATAGTTTACTCAGCACCAAGCATTCCTGTTTCTATAGTTTACTCTGCACCAAGCATTCCTGTTTCTATAGTTTACTCAGCACCAAGCATTCCTGTTTCTCTTGTTTACTCTGCACCAAGTATTCCTGTTTCTATAGTTTACTCAGCACCAAGCATTCCTGTTTCTGTAGTTTACTCTGTACCAAGCATTCCTGTTTCTATAGTTTACTCTGCACCAAGCATTCCTGTTTCTATAGTTTACTCAGCACCAAGCATTCCTGTTTCTATAGTTTACTCAGCACCAAGCATTCCTGTTTCTCTTGTTTACTCTGCACCAAGTATTCCTGTTTCTATAGTTTACTCTGTACCAAGCATTCCTGTTTCTATAGTTTACTCTGTACCAAGCATTCCTGTTTCTATAGTTTACTCTGCACCAAGCATTCCTGTTTCTATAGTTTACTCTGTACCAAGCATTCCTGTTTCTATAGTTTACTCTGTACCAAGTATTCCTGTTTCTATAGTTTACTCTGTACCAAGTATTCCTGTTTCTATAGTTTACTCTGTACCAAGCATTCCTGTTTCTATAGTTTACTCTGTACCAAGCATTCCTGTTTCTATAGTTTACTCTGTACCAAGTATTCCTGTTTCTATAGTTTACTCTGCACCAAGCATTCCTGTTTCTATAGTTTACTCTGTACCAAGCATTCCTGTTTCTATAGTTTACTCTGTACCAAGTATTCCTGTTTCTATAGTTTACTCTGTACCAAGTATTCCTGTTTCTATAGTTTACTCTGTACCAAGCATTCCTGTTTCTATAGTTTACTCTGTACCAAGCATTCCTGTTTCTATAGTTTACTCTGTACCAAGTATTCCTGTTTCTATAGTTTACTCAGCACCAAGCATTCCTGTTTCTATAGTTTACTCAGCACCAAGCATTCCTGTTTCTATAGTTTACCCTGCACCAAGCATTCCTGTTTCTGTAGTTTACTCTGCACCAAGCATTCCTGTTTCTATAGTTTACTCAGCACCAAGCATTCCTGTTTCTCTTGTTTACTCTGCACCAAGTATTCCTGTTTCTATAGTTTACCCTGCACCAAGCATTCCTGTTTCTATAGTTTACTCTGCACCAAGCATTCCTGTTTCTATAGTTTACTCAGCACCAAGCATTCCTGTTTCTACAGTTTACCCTGCACCAAGCATTCCTGTTTCTATAGTTTACTCTGCACCAAGTATTCCTGTTTCTATAGTTTACTCTACACCAAGCATTCCTGTTTCTATAGTTTACTCTGTACCAAGTATTCCTGTTTCTATAGTTTACTCTGCACCAAGCATTCCTGTTTCTATAGTTTACGCAGCACCAAGCATTCCTGTTTCTATAGTTTACTCAGCACCAAGCATTCCTGTTTCTATAGTTTACTCTGCACCAAGCATTCCTGTTTCTGTAGTTTACTCAGCACCAAGCATTCCTGTTTCTATAGTTTACCCTGCACCAAGCATTCCTGTTTCTATAGTTTACTCTGCACCAAGCATTCCTGTTTCTATAGTTTACGCAGCACCAAGCATTCCTGTTTCTATAGTTTACTCAGCACCAAGCATTCCTGTTTCTATAGTTTACTCTGCACCAAGCATTCCTGTTTCTGTAGTTTACTCAGCACCAAGCATTCCTGTTTCTATAGTTTACTCTGCACCAAGCGTTCCTGTTTCTATAGTTTACTCTGCACCAAGCATTCCTGTTTCTATAGTTTACTCTGCACCAAGCATTCCTGTTTCTATAGTTTACCCTGTACCAAGCATTCCTGTTTCTATAGTTTACCCTGCACCAAGCGTTCCTGTTTCTATAGTTTACTCAGCACCAAGCATTCCTGTTTCTATAGTTTACTCTGCACCAAGCATTCCTGTTTCTATAGTTTACTCTGCACCAAGCATTCCTGTTTCTATAGTTTACTCAGCACCAAGCATTCCTGTTTCTATAGTTTACTCTGCACCAAGCATTCCTGTTTCTATAGTTTACTCTGCACCAAGCATTCCTGTTTCTATAGTTTACTCTGCACCAAGCATTCCTGTTTCTATAGTTTACTCTGCACCAAGCATTCCTGTTTCTATAGTTTACTCAGCACCAAGCATTCCTGTTTCTGTAGTTTACTCAGCACCAAGCATTCCTGTTTCTATAGTTTACTCAGCACCAAGCATTCCTGTTTCTATAGTTTACCCTGTACCAAGCATTCCTGTTTCTATAGTTTACTCTGTACCAAGCATTCCTGTTTCTATAGTTTACTCTGCACCAAGCATTCCTGTTTCTATAGTTTACTCTGTACCAAGCATTCCTGTTTCTATAGTTTACTCTGTACCAAGTATTCCTGTTTCTATAGTTTACTCAGCACCAAGCATTCCTGTTTCTATAGTTTACTCAGCACCAAGCATTCCTGTTTCTATAGTTTACCCTGCACCAAGCATTCCTGTTTCTATAGTTTACCCTGCACCAAGCATTCCTGTTTCTGTAGTTTACTCTGCACCAAGCATTCCTGTTTCTATAGTTTACTCAGCACCAAGCATTCCTGTTTCTCTTGTTTACTCTGCACCAAGTATTCCTGTTTCTATAGTTTACCCTGCACCAAGCATTCCTGTTTCTATAGTTTACTCTGCACCAAGCATTCCTGTTTCTATAGTTTACTCTGCACCAAGCATTCCTGTTTCTATAGTTTACTCAGCACCAAGCATTCCTGTTTCTACAGTTTACCCTGCACCAAGCATTCCTGTTTCTATAGTTTACTCTGCACCAAGTATTCCTGTTTCTATAGTTTACCCTGCACCAAGCATTCCTGTTTCTATAGTTTACTCTGCACCAAGTATTCCTGTTTCTACAGTTTACCCTGCACCAAGCATTCCTGTTTCTATAGTTTACTCTGCACCAAGCATTCCTGTTTCTACAGTTTACCCTGCACCAAGCATTCCTGTTTCTATAGTTTACTCAGCACCAAGCATTCCTGTTTCTATAGTTTACTCTGCACCAAGCATTCCTGTTTCTATAGTTTACTCTGCACCAAGCATTCCTGTTTCTATAGTTTACTCAGCACCAAGCATTCCTGTTTCTACAGTTTACCCTGCACCAAGCATTCCTGTTTCTATAGTTTACTCTACACCAAGCATTCCTGTTTCTATAGTTTACTCTGTACCAAGCATTCCTGTTTCTATAGTTTACTCTGCACCAAGCATTCCTGTTTCTATAGTTTACGCAGCACCAAGCATTCCTGTTTCTGTAGTTTACCCTGCACCAAGCATTCCTGTTTCTATAGTTTACTCAGCACCAAGCATTCCTGTTTCTATAGTTTACTCAGCACCAAGCATTCCTGTTTCTATAGTTTACTCAGCACCAAGCATTCCTGTTTCTATAGTTTACTCAGCACCAAGCATTCCTGTTTCTATAGTTTACTCAGCACCAAGCATTCCTGTTTCTATAGTTTACTCAGCACCAAGCATTCCTGTTTCTATAGTTTACTCAGCACCAAGCATTCCTGTTTCTGTAGTTTACCCTGCACCAAGCATTCCTGTTTCTGTAGTTTACTCAGCACCAAGCATTCCTGTTTCTATAGTTTACTCAGCACCAAGCATTCCTGTTTCTATAGTTTACTCTGCACCAAGCATTCCTGTTTCTATAGTTTACTCTGCACCAAGCATTCCTGTTTCTATAGTTTACTCTGCACCAAGCATTCCTGTTTCTATAGTTTACTCTGCACCAAGCATTCCTGTTTCTGTAGTTTACTCAGCACCAAGCATTCCTGTTTCTGTAGTTTACGCAGCACCAAGCATTCCTGTTTCTATAGTTTACTCTGCACCAAGCATTCCTGTTTCTGTAGTTTACTCAGCACCAAGCATTCCTGTTTCTGTAGTTTACGCAGCACCAAGCATTCCTGTTTCTGTAGTTTACTCAGCACCAAGCATTCCTGTTTCTATAGTTTACTCAGCACCAAGCATTCCTGTTTCTATAGTTTACTCAGCACCAAGCATTCCTGTTTCTATAGTTTACCCTGCACCAAGCATTCCTGTTTCTGTAGTTTACTCAGCACCAAGCATTCCTGTTTCTATAGTTTACTCAGCACCAAGCATTCCTGTTTCTATAGTTTACCCTGTACCAAGCATTCCTGTTTCTATAGTTTACCCTGCACCAAGCGTTCCTGTTTCTATAGTTTACCCTGCACCAAGCATTCCTGTTTCTATAGTTTACCCTGCACCAAGCATTCCTGTTTCTTTAGTTTACTCTGCACCAAGCATTCCTGTTTCTATAGTTTACCCTGTACCAAGCATTCCTGTTTCTATAGTTTACCCTGCACCAAGCGTTCCTGTTTCTATAGTTTACTCAGCACCAAGCATTCCTGTTTCTATAGTTTACTCAGCACCAAGCATTCCTGTTTCTATAGTTTACTCTGCACCAAGCATTCCTGTTTCTATAGTTTACTCAGCACCAAGCATTCCTGTTTCTATAGTTTACCCTGCACCAAGCATTCCTGTTTCTGTAGTTTACTCAGCACCAAGCATTCCTGTTTCTATAGTTTACTCAGCACCAAGCATTCCTGTTTCTATAGTTTACTCTGCACTAAGCATTCCTGTTTCTGTAGTTTACTCAGCACCAAGCATTCCTGTTTCTGTAGTTTACTCAGCACCAAGCATTCCTGTTTCTATAGTTTACTCTGCACCAAGCATTCCTGTTTCTATAGTTTACTCAGCACCAAGCATTCCTGTTTCTATAGTTTACCCTGCACCAAGCATTCCTGTTTCTATAGTTTACCCTGCACCAAGCATTCCTGTTTCTATAGTTTACTCTGCACCAAGCATTCCTGTTTCTATAGTTTACTCTGCACCAAGCATTCCTGTTTCTATAGTTTACTCTGTACCAAGCATTCCTGTTTCTATAGTTTACTCAGCACCAAGCATTCCTGTTTCTATAGTTTACTCTGTACCAAGCATTCCTGTTTCTATAGTTTACCCTGTACCAAGCATTCCTGTTTCTGTAGTTTACTCAGCACCAAGTATTCCTGTTTCTATAGTTTACTCAGCACCAAGCATTCCTGTTTCTGTAGTTTACTCTGTACCAAGTATTCCTGTTTCTATAGTTTACCCTGCACCAAGCATTCCTGTTTCTGTAGTTTACTCAGCACCAAGTATTCCTGTTTCTATAGTTTACTCAGCACCAAGCATTCCTGTTTCTGTAGTTTACTCTGTACCAAGTATTCCTGTTTCTATAGTTTACCCTGCACCAAGCATTCCTGTTTCTGTAGTTTACTCAGCACCAAGTATTCCTGTTTCTATAGTTTACTCTGTACCAAGCATTCCTGTTTCTATAGTTTACCCTGCACCAAGCATTCCTGTTTCTGTAGTTTACTCAGCACCAAGTATTCCTGTTTCTATAGTTTACTCTGCACCAAGCATTCCTGTTTCTGTAGTTTACTCTGTACCAAGTATTCCTGTTTCTATAGTTTACTCTGTACCAAGCATTCCTGTTTCTATAGTTTACCCTGCACCAAGCATTACTGTTTCTATAGTTTACTCTGCACCAAGCATTCCTGTTTCTACAGTTTACTCTGCACCAAGCATTCCTGTTTCTATAGTTTACCCTGCACCAAGCATTCCTGTTTCTGTAGTTTACTCAGCACCAAGTATTCCTGTTTCTATAGTTTACCCTGCACCAAGCATTCCTGTTTCTATAGTTTACCCTGCACCAAGCATTCCTGTTTCTATAGTTTACTCTGTACCAAGCATTCCTGTTTCCAAAGTTTACTCTGCACTAAGCATTCCTGTTTCTGTAGTTTACTCTGCACCAAGCATTCCTGTTTCTATAGTTTACCCTGCACCAAGCATTCCTGTTTCTATAGTTTACTCTGCACCAAGCATTCCTGTTTCTATAGTTTACTCTGCACCAGGTATTTGTGATGCTATAGTTTATTCGCTCTTCGTCATTTCTGATTGAATAATTAACTCTTCGCCAAGTATTGCTGTTTCTATGAATTATTCTACCTGAAACATTCCTGTTTCCAAGTTTACTCTGCACCAAATATTTTCCGAAGGAAATATGGCTGATGGGATTTCTTTCTCGGAACACGTCAGGTTGGCGAGAGATTGATTACATCTTGAGCTTAGTTCTTCGCATTAATTTGTGCTATGATGAGAAGAATCCAATTTCTAGAGAGATCGCAAAAACACACATTCTGACCAGCAAGTGAGGCAAATGCAGACTTGAAATGTCCCCGTTTGTTGATTCCGATCAATTTTCCTCCCTTTCTGAAATTGTCGATCTAATTCGGATTGTTTTCCCGCACCTTGCCGCTGCCTTCATCGCCACTTGCTGCACTTTCCAGAACCAGTGCTGTATGGAATGTTAAACAACTGGACAGTAAATTGTGAAACTGTAAAGGCAGCCGTGCTAGATTTATGAAGGCCGACTTTTCTCTGTTCTTAGACTTGTTTGTGCAGGTGGAGATGGAAATGAGTGGCCCGCAGACAAGATTTACGGTGGAAATGATTGATTTCGTAAACGAAAAGAAGTTCCCCTGACTGAGCAGATGAATGGCTCATCATCAACTCAGATTCAGTCTCGGACCGCCGCCTCCGAACCTCAGACAGGCAGGCAGGCAGGGGAAGTGAGATTTTTCTTCTTGAACTGGGCTTTCCACTTTTCACAGTGCGGTCGGAGCTGAGGAAAATTCGATCCCTGCTGGAAATAGAAACCAGTTCTCTGCTTCACTGTGCAAATAGAAACCAGTTCTTTAACAGACGGCGGGGTTACTTTTTTGGGAAGGGGTTAGTTGTCTACTTGATAACAATTTTACCGGATCGAATAGCGGGCTGCTTGAATTGGGATGATGTCCCAATCAGACCGAGAATGGCATAATTGTTGAAATGAACATCCAATTTATAGGCGGACTAATGCCATTAATGTAACCAATGTGGATATATCTCTTTACATCCTATACATCAAAAAAAGGTATTTAATTCTTGCTGTAGGCTACAATCGGATTAAATTTTGGCACTAGCTCCCGAACACTGAAATCCATTGGAAATGCGGGCCTGACAGATTGGCCTGCTTGTCATTTCCAATCGATTCTTCGGGATTCTGTGGCCTTAAATGATTTGCCCTTATTTGCGATTAATATAGAGTTTGACAGCTCAGGCCTTCATGTGGGAAAACGGTTTATGTTGGGGGCGAACCTGTTTGTGGTTCTAAGCCTATGTAGCACTGGGAATTGGTGAAATGTGAGGACAAGTCTGTAGATCCGAAACTTTCCGCCTTGCTGCGTTCCCGAATACGTCGAATAATTGACACTGCGCACTTTATATGGATGGCAAGTCCAAATGAGAATCAAGGCCGAAAATACAATATCTACAGCATTGCCTTCGTCCGCACAGTCAGTAACCTGCTTGAAGAATTTGCTTGAATTACTGTAGCACGATTCGCTCTTTATAAATCTGTACTGACACTCATTGGTTCAGAGAGACCATTCTAAGTGTTCACTAATGTTGTATCTTATCATCTTTGGCAGTTTCAGGAGCAAAGTGAGATGAAGTGGTCTTTAATTACCCGGCAAAACAAAATGTGCTTTTTTGCCATTTCTTTGTTCTGCACTATAATATTGCTTCTTGCTCTCTTAATAGTGCTACCCCATCTTTGATTATCTTCTTGCTTCTGATGTGTTTAGAGAAAGCTTTTGCTATTGTCGAATGTTATCGTTTGAAACAGAACAGATCATTATTCCTTTCCAATTGGTCTGAGCTTGAACCGCACTTTGTCGTAAACAGTAACACCAATTCACATTTATACTCATCTCTGGAATCCATCACTGCATGATGAACACATCACATATCATCTTACTTTTATGACCTTGAATTCTAATTTCATTCTGAGACGCACAGCACTAGACAAACTCTGCCTCCCATCACATGGCCTTCAAAACCATATGCAGCAACTTCAGAGGGACACATTGGTCTTCGTCCAAATTATAATAGTTCAAATTCTAACTCTGCTGATCCAACCACCGTGGCTGATAAACAGCAGCTCATGAAAGTCCACCAATTTCAATTTCACAACAAATATAAAACTCTTCCCATTTCATGACAGTGACCCTCAGTTCATTGTATTGCCCCCTCAAACTGCAAGCTATCAATTATATCACCCAATTGACTGAGTCGCTTAATATAATTCAAGTAGTGTTATTAGGGTACAAGTTCTTGTGACTGGTTTTCAAATGATTAACCAGAAATATGCCATCTGTGTTTCTGGACCAGGAGTCCCAAGACTGGCTCAAACTTGGACCTCATTTATATTGTTTGGTTAGCTACTTGTGTCTGTTCCATCACCTCAGCCAGTTTGATCTTGTTAAATAGGTGATTTTTGTGCCACTTGCATCACCAAAAATGGCCCTAAAGTGAGAAGATGTCATAATGGTATTATCACTGGATAACTAATCCAGAAGACCCAGGATAATAATCTGGGGACCAGGTTCGAATCCCACCATGGCAGATGATGGAATTGAATTTAATAAAAGAACTTGGAATTATAAGATGAGCATGAAACCATTGCGAATTGTCGAAAAGACCCATCTGGTTCACTAATGTCCTTGAGGGAGGGAAATCTGCTGTCCTTACCTGGTCTGGCTTACATGTGACTCCAATGTGGTTGACTCTTTCTAAACTGCCCTCAAGGATGGATATTAAATGCTGGCCCAGCCAGCAATGCCCACATCCTATGAACAAATTAGGAAAAAAGCCCTGAGGGGAGCTGAAGAGGCAATAAGAAATGGGCGTGTGTCTTAACTTGTAGCAAGTTCTGTTCCCCTATCAGTAACGTGCTCAGTGACCTACACTTAATTAAAGATGCTCATCTTTGTTTCCAGATCTCTCCATGGCCTTACCTCTCCCTATCTCTGTAATCTCCTCCACCCCACAATCCTCCAAAGATTTCTGTGCTCCTCTAATTCTGGCCCCTTGTGCATACCTAATTTAAATTGCTCCACCATTGGTGGATGTGTCCGCAGTTGCCTGGGTCCCAAGATCCGGAATTCCCTACCTCCATCTTTCTACCTCGCCTTCCCCCTTTAAGAAACTCATTAAAACTGCTTGGACCAAGAATTTGGGCCACTGACCAAATGTCAGGTGTCTGTGAAATACCTTGGGTCACTTAGTTACACTAAAGTTGCTATATCAATATAAATTGTTGGTTTTCTAATTGTGAGGGCTGTGGATTTTTGGGAGCAGTCATATTCAGTGACTATTACTAACTGACCTTTTTTTGGCCACTGAAGAATCCTGAGCAAAACAGGCCCAGCTCCCACGCTGCTCATTCCAGTTCAATTTCTGCAAGGGGGCCTAAAACAGTTGCAAAATTCCTCATTTGCATATATAAGTGGCTTTAGGCCCATTCAAGGTAAATGCCGAGCATGCCTGAAAATTGCCTTATCTAACATTGAGTTGGATGCCTTTCTAGTGCCGTTAGGCCACAGGATATTTATTAATCCCTGAAATATGGCCTTATTATGCATATTCAATGTTCATAAAACAAATACAGTGAGACTCAATTTTTACCCCCAGTTTCGACTGTAAATACTATCTGAATCATGGTGTTCTGTGACTTCAATATTTGCCAAATGATATCACTCGCTAGAAACCCCCACCATACAGGCGGCACGGTAGCACAGTGGTTAGCACTGCTGTCTCACAGTGCCAGGGACCCGGATTCAATTCGGCCTTGGGTGACAGTCTGTGTGGAGTTTGCTCAATCTTCCTGTGTCTGCGTGGGTTTCCTCTGAGTGTTCCGGTTTCCTCCCACAGTCCAAGGATGTGCGGGTTAGGTGGATTGGTCATGCTAAATTAGTGTCAGGGGGATTAGTAGGGTAAATATGTGGGGTTACAGAGATAGGTGCTGGATGGGATTGTTGTCAGTGCAGGTCAAAGGGCCAAATGTTCTCATTCTGCACTGTATGGATTCTATGATTCTACGATTTGCTCAAAGGCATCAGAATTCTACCCTTGTGATGGTGCTGCTGAAATGAATAGTCTTCATATCATCAATTCCATAGTTTGCGACTCTCTTCCTCCATTATGAGTTGTGATGAATGTGCAATGGTATATTTTTCCATAAACTGCTGGTTAGAAACATTTTCTGTAGATTGTCCTATAGTTGTACTAAATATTGCATTACGGAAACTTAAGTTTAAATATCCTTCCCCAAAATTACACACCATTTAACATTTGGCACTGGTGATGTACATTGAGGTTGGGAGTAGATTTGCTACTTTATCTCTGTGCTGGGTAAAATGACCTCCTTCTGTGCCTTAATGACTCAATGACTCTAACTAGAAATTGGACACTAGCCTGAGATCACCCAAGAATTGGATCTTACCTGAACCTCATAAAAATGAACATTTTATCTCATGGAAAAGATAAGATGGCATTCAAGGGTATAAAACATCCATTTAGCAGCATAGGTTGGAGTAAATTTCTTATGAACATTGAAAAGTTTATTTATTAGTCACAAGTAAGGCTTACGTTAACACTGCATTGAAGTTACTGTGAAAATCCCCTAGTCACCACAGTCCAGCACCTGTTCAGGTCAATGCACCTAACCAGCACGTCATTCAGAATGTGGGAGGAAACCGGAGCACCTGGAGGAAACCCATGCAGACACGGGGAGAATGTGCAAACTCCACACAGACAGTGACCCAAGCTGGGAATTGAACCTGGGTCCCTGGTGCTAACCACTGTGCTACCTGTAGCCTAGACTAGAAGACTAGAAGAAATGTAGGGGGCTTCCCCTTTTTTGTGGTAATATATTGTGACGCTCTGATCACTGAAAGGTGATGATATCAGCAGCTAATTAATTACCTTAACATTTCTTTTGACCATTTTCTGGCACTGTTTAGCCAATCCCACGAATGATGATTCATGGCAAAGCATTGACAATTGACAACTTTCAGTGCTCCATTCTCATAGCTCAAGTGGGGGATTAGTAGGGTAAATATGTGGGGTTACAGAGATAGGTGCTGGATGGGATTGTTGTCAGTGCAGGTCAAAGAGCCGAATGTTCTCATTCTGCACTGCATGGATTCCATGATTCTACGATTTGCTCAAAGGCATCAGAATTCCACCCTTGTGATGGTGCTGCTGAAATGAATAGTCTTCATATCATCAATTCCATAGTTTGTGACTATCTTCCTCCATTATGAGTTGTGATGAATATGCAATGGTATATTTTTCCATAAACTGCTGGTTAGAAACATTTTCTGTAGATTGTCCTATAGTTGTACTAATGGTGACACAGTGGTTAGCACTGCTGTCTCACAGTGCCAGGGACTCAGGTTCAATTCCCGGCTTGGGTCATTGTCTGTGCAGAGTCTGCGCGTTCTCCCCGTGTCTGCGTGGGTTTCATCTGACCAACCGCTTTCCTCCGGTTTCCTCCCACAGTCCGAAAGACATGCTGGTTAGGTGCATTGGCCATGTTAAATTCTCTCTCTGTGTACCTGAACAGATACCAGAGTGTGGCGACTAGGGGATTTTCACAGTAACTTCGCTGCAGTGTTAATGTAAGCCTACTTGTGACACTAATAAATAAACTTTAAGGTAAAAGTTGGGAAACAAGGGATAATAGGAAGGAAAAAATAAAGTTTTGAAAATTTTTAGGCATGGCTATCTAAAATAATTCTACATGCAGTGTTTTTTATAATTTTGCTAAGTGTAATTTTTGTTTTAACACAAATCAGCAGCACCAAATATCAGTGGTTAGATGCACATTAGCAAACGGACCAGTTGCAACATCTGCAACGTTCTGTGTAAAACACTTGCCCCGCACATCTCCTTTGAACTTTCTCTCTCTCACCTTAAGTGCATGCCCCCTAGATCAGACAATTCAACTCTGGGAAAAAGATTCTGACTGTCAAACTGTTTAAAAAGTACATTTAATCTTATATATGACAGGATCATAGAAGTTTATAAAATTATGAGAGTTATACATAGGGTGAACAGTTGGAAGCTTTTTCCCAGGGCAGAAATGACAATTACAAGGGGGCACAAGTTCAAGATAAGAGGGGAAAGGTTCAGTGGAGATGTGCGGGGGAGGTTTTTTACACAGAGGGTGGTGGGGCCTGGAATGCATTACCAAATGAGGTGGTTGAGGCAGTTATGTTAGCCACATTTAAGACTTATCTTGACAGGCATATGAACAAATGGGGAATAGAGGGATATAAGCGGTTAGTCTAGATAGGACAACGTGATCACCAAAGGCTTGAGGGCTGAAGGGCCTGTTCCTGTGCTGTACTATTCTTTGTTCTTTGTAATCCCTAATATAGGGAGTCTCCAACTCAGACCCCACCCACTTCTAACCCCGATGGCTATGTTTGGAGTGAGTAGAAGTCCCAGCCCCAATAGGCCACCCTGAAGGCTCAAGGTGAGAACAAGTCTGAGTGCATCCAGGAACCAGCCCAATATTTGGATTCAGTGGTAGCTTCTGTCTAGTAAACTGAAGCTTTACACTGTGCTGGTCAACTGTGCTTTAAACATCGCCTCATATGGCTCAAGTGTTACATTGTGGCAAGGCAATCTTTGCCACATTTGTTGCAGAGGAAGACTGTGGTTTGAGAAGTTGCAAGATTGGCTGGCCTTTGTTTTCTCTGGCCCTTTTATCAGCCAACTAAGCTTTCATTTCTGCTTGTCTTTTCCAATGCTCTTCCAAACAGTCAGCCTCCAGACATCACAGCCATCAGTCAACTGTCTCCTGGTTTTTTATGTCAATATCTGCCATCTTCATATCTCATTTACAGATGTCCTTGTAGCAGAGGTATGGATACCAAGTGGTCAGTTCACTGTATAGAACGTCTTTGAGCATACGACCATCATCCATCTGATAAACATGGCAAAGCCAGCCCAGATATCATTGGCCGAGCGATGAGTTTATGTGGATGGAATTAGCATCTCCTGCACCCCTGTGTTAATTGTCTTGTTTTGTAAAGAGATGCCAAGCATTTGAGATAGTGAAGGTGGAAACTGTTCAGTCATTTCTCCTATCTAGCATCTGGTGTGTAGGCCTCACTACTTTAGAGGTGAGAACTGAGAACATAGGCTTGGTAGTTTCTGGATATTCCAGCACACTCCCATCAAAGTTACAGTGGGAGTGCACTGAATACTCAGATTTGCAAGACTACTTGCCTTGCTACTTGAAGTATTGTCCCCTCTAATCTTTCCTATTATCATTCTATTTTTTGAAGGCGATGAGTTATGACTGAATACATTTAACAGCATTGGTGATACCTCATCCTCTGGTCATTCTTCAAGTGTCACTTTTCTTAGTAAATGTTAGCAGGCTATTAAATTACAGAAACTATCAAACCAAACATCCTAATCTTGTAGAAGTGGTCACTGGATAATGATCAAGAGTGAGATTGATACACTTCGTTCATTTCAGGCCCCATCCCCTCCTATGACAATGGCTATCAGAGAGTGGGGCAGGAGTTCCAGACACAAAAGGCCACCCTAGAAGGTTCAGTGCAAGAACAAGACTCAGTTATCAAGCTATCAGCCCAGTGTCTGCATTTTCCAGCATGCTCCCACCAGACCTACAGTGGCAGTCTGCCAAATAGCCATAGATTAACGTTGGAAAGCTGCGACCATATTACCACACTGACTAAAATCAGTTAACTGAGCATAGGCTAGGAATTAAATCGGGAAGTAGTAATTTACTTTAAAGTAACTTTATTTAATATAAAAATGATATATGTACAACAAATCTTAGACACTTTATCAATTCTGTTAATTTACTCAAGACTCTATTTTACCAGAAATAAATCCTACACAATTATTCATGATTCTAATGTAAGCATTTGTTCAAACAATGATTGATGCAAGTGAGGGTCTTTTGATCACATAGACTTCCCATTATATTAACTATGAATATATTTTTTAATTTGTTCATGTGATGTGGGCATTTCTGGCTGGGCCAGCATTTATTGCCCATCCCTGAGGGCATTTAAGATTCAGCTGCATTGTTGTGGTTCTGGAGTCATATGTAGGTAAGGACATCAGATTTGCTTCCCTGAAGGACATTAGTGAACCAGATGGGTTTTTATGACAATCGACAGTAGTTTCATGGTCATCATCAGACTTTTAATTCCAGATTTTTCCTTATTGAATCCAAATGTAATTATCTGCTGTGGTGGGATTCGAACCCAGGTCCCCAGAGCATTACCCTGGGTTTCTGGATTACTAGCCCAGTGACAATACCACTATGCCACTGCTTTCCCTATATAGTTATCATATAAAATGGAGCAAGAATCTAACTTTTTTATGAAGCCTGATTTCTCAGAGCTTTGTCATCAGTTGTAACTGAGGATCATTGATGTGTAGTCTCATATCTATCAGACTAAAAGTCCCTCCAAAGAAAATGTTAATGATTCTTTCGGGAATGAAGGCCATCAGCTGCAGCACATCAGTGAGGTCAGCTATTGGCTACATTTCTCCAAAATATCTGGAACTTTATCTTAGTTTTAGGGACAATCATTTTTACATTTTTGTTTATTTTGTCCACTTGATTTTGTAATCCAAAAAAATGATATTTTCTCTTAAAAACCTATCCCCTATAGAACATTACAAATGTCCGGTCCAGGATCTTAACTCTGTACTGATGAAATATTTTTTTCTGGATGCCATTGTGCTCACACCCTGGACTTTCACCACTGGGACCCAGGCTTAAATCCAATATAGACTTATAGGATATATGTCTTTTTTTTCTGTTCAGTCCTATATAATGCGAGTTCTGGCAGGCTCAGACCAATTTATAATGTGCACTGCCTCTTAGGAATAAGCTTTCCCAAGTTTGTTGCTAATTGCCAGTGGCTCAGTGTGGCTGTTAAGGAAAACATCACCCTGTACAATAATGGAGTAATCCTCAGCGATGGAGTTCAGACACTTTGTTAAGACTGAGTTCAGGCAATTTGAAGCTGCATCTAACTGTTTTCTACCTGGCCTTGAAGTGACTAATGTTGCCTAAAATGGAAAATGTTTTATTTCCCAGTTCTACTATCCATCATCTTGAAAAGCAAAAATTTAAAGGGAAGTGCATTCCCCCACATAACTGAAGAGTTTTTGATCTAGCTCCACTTATGGCGACATTTGATCTTTGTACATTTTAAAGTAATATTCACAAACTTGCCAAGTCAATTAGAAATGAGATCCATTAATAATTTGAACTTTCACTGAATGTTTCATTTGTTTTGAGTTCCCATTTGTGACATTATATCATTATTTTAATGTTAGGAGGGATTGTTATGGATATGAGTACACTTTAATTGAGTATTAATGACTGATTTATTGATGACAAATGAATAAACAGAGCTGGTGCTATAATTCTTTGCGGAACGGAACTGCTACAGCATTAATCTTCAGCTTGTCCTACACTGAAAAGTTCAGTAATTCTGGGACAAATACATTCAGATTGCTTGGTCTATGTTTAGGACTGGATCGTCCTTAAATCTGAGTGTGCTCAGCATAACTGGCTCCTCACTCACCAGCAAATGTGGCTGGACCTAACTTAAGCAATCTTGTTAAATCCTACTTCTGCTCGAGGATTATCCAGCCTCTTGTTCTTGATAATAGACCATCTCCATTTATCTCTTTCTTTTTATCCCCCATTCTCAACTTGAACAACTTGAGAAGTTCATAATTTTTTTTTCTTTCAAAGATTGAATTGATTCACTCTTTTGGATCAGCCTCTTTATTTTCTCCTTTGATCTTCCATTAGAGCATAAAAATAAGAGCAGGAGTAAGTCATGTGATCCCTCGAGCCAGCTCTGCCATTCAATGTCCTCCATGCCCAAATTTAACCTGAGCTGAGCTAATAAATCCATATCCTAATCACCTCCATAATATTGCCTGCTCCATAATATTTCACTCTTATTGAAACTTGAACATTCATCCACACATTTGTCACCTCCTTACCATTCTCCCGAGCTTCCTCCTGCATAAGCTACAACTCATCCAAAAGCCTTCTGCCTATATCTTGGTACCTGACATATTTCTGATAAAGCCACCCAGAAATCTTAAACCCTCTTCTATTTCCTATTACC
This sequence comes from Mustelus asterias, assembly GCF_964213995.1. Taxonomy (NCBI): domain Eukaryota; kingdom Metazoa; phylum Chordata; class Chondrichthyes; order Carcharhiniformes; family Triakidae; genus Mustelus; species Mustelus asterias. Next base: position 48,773,192 of record NC_135805.1, read on the forward strand.
CAACAAACAAGAACAAATTTTCATAGCACATACCTGCTCCAAGAGTAAAAAATGTATTTCGTCATGGTGGCACAGTGGTTAGCACTGCGGCCTCACAGCACCAGGGACCTGGGTTCAATTCTGGCCTTGAGCCACTGTCTGTGTGGAGTTTGCACGTTCTCCCCGTGTCTGGGTGGGTTTCCTCTGGGTGCTCCGGTTTCTTCCCACACCCCAAAGATGTGCAGGTTAAATGGATTGGCCAGAGTAAAATTGCCTCTTAGTGTTGCAAGATGTATAGGTTAGATGGCTTAGCCATGGTAAATATGTGGGGTTATGGAGATAGGGCGGGGGAGAGGGTCTATTAAGATATTCTGTCAGTGAGTCAGTGCAAACTCGATGGGCCAAATGGTCTCTTTCTGCACTGTAGGGATACTATGATTCTATGATCATATGGTTCTTCAGTTCGGTCCTCCACAATCCCCTAATAATATATGTGCCAAAATGTCTAGTTCTCGAATGTAAAGTAAAACAATGCAATGAGTATCACACTGTTAAAGTGTTAACTTGATCAGTCTCCGCACATAAGGAAATGTTGAACAAGGAAAGACCAATCAGTCCCTCAAGACGTCTCATACATCATTGGTCCCTTGTGTATGATATTCCATATACCATTGCTCTGTAATATCTATTTTGTATAAAATAGCATAAATCTAATTATCTTTAACACCCTTGAAATTCCCAATATCTTTTTTGCTTCGCATGAGTTCTAAACTGTACCTGACCAGGGCTTCAACGGAACACAATAATATCCTTTACAAAGGGCAAAAAGCATGACAATCATACTTATCACTACAACTTTCAATGTCTTGGAGAGAAACCTGGAATATGGAAGGTGTAAACCTGTTAGAAAAGAGCAAATGGGAAGAAGTATTACTTTAAGAAAAGGATCAATAAATATTTTAATATATAAGCTTAACAAAGAAACACCAAATATTGAGATTTAGGATTTCCCGAAGCTTCAGAGGAAATACGTATTCCACTTGGAAGTGACTTAAGTGCTCTGAAATGAAAGTAGTGATTAAGTTCTGAATTGTAGGAAGGTTTCAATAATCAGGAGATCTTCACTCTGACATTAGATGAAATAACATGTCCGCTTGTATTCATGAGATGAGTTGGTGCACTGCTCTACTTTCACTCTTCTTCACAGAAGTGTGGAAAAGTCATGAGTGAGACATATCGTCATCCTGGCTTTTGAAAATTGTTCTGTATGATAGGCTTTCTGTACATGGAGATATAGGTGTGAAAAATACCTAGGGGAATCACAGGACAGGATGGCACGGTGGCACAGCTGTCTCACAGCACCAGGAACCCGGGTTCAATTCCGGTCTTGGGTGACTGTCTGTATGGAGTTTGCATGTTCTCCCCATGTCTGAGTGGGTTTCCTCCGGGTGCTCCGGTTTCCTCCCACACTCCAAAAGATGTGCGGGTTAGGTCGATTGGCCATGCTAAATTTGACCTTAGTGTCAGGGAGATTAGCAGGGTAAATACGTGGGGTTACACGGGTAGGGCCTGGGTGGGATTGTTGTTGGTGCAGGCTTGATGGGCCAAATGACCTCCCTTGTTCTGTAGGGATTCTATGCAGCTAACCTGTGTTTCCCAGAAAAGAATGCCCGCAGCATATACAGAATACCCGTGACAACATGAGCTTCTTCATTCTGAGCTAGATATTCATACCTGTATTGTTTGAATGAGATAACTGATTGAAAGCTTGTGTTCTTGGAGATAATGTTACAATATAAAACAGTTACCCCTTTACACAAACAACAAGAACACTGATTGAGCCTGATGCACAAATAGACCTGATCCATCTTAGCTCAAATATAAATGGGGCAATTTTCACATAACTTGCAGACAGGAAAATTGTGATGTTGTGCAATGCTGGTTTATTTTACCCTCCCACAAAGCCAATAACTTGGTCTCAGGAGGGAGGGATTTCAAATGTATAAAGTCTGCTTAGCTTGTAATGTGTTGCATAATACACAACCTTACAAATCGGAGGGACATTCAGCAAGCTGTCAGTGAGAAAGACCATATAGAAGGAATGACCTTTCTATCTGTTCCACATGTAGTGGATAAACTGTTATTTTACTTTAACAATACCATCGAATGGAGCTGACGCACAGAAAAAAGTGCAGATTCCTTTATTATCAATTATATAAAGAAGTGGCGAACAAAAAAGGTAATTTGACTGTTCATTCCCATTCTTTCAACAAACAATTTGTCCTGTCATTATCCAATTTATTTAATCCATTGAGGGAACTTTCCATGAATTGGCTCCTAAAGGTAATCAAGCAAAAGTCTAAATTATCTATTTGAACTCAGGGCCTACATTATTCATCTTTGGTTGCATTCCACAGTGTTACATTTCCATGGTTCAAGCAGCCCTGGAAACATTGTGTTCCATAGAGTATTTGATCATTTCTAACTGTACATATCCTAAAAACTTTTACTTCTGTCCCTAGCCAGATATTTATCCAGCTGCTTTTTCAGAGGAGTTAATCAACGCAACATTAATCTCTTGATGGAAGTTTGTTCCATATGTCCACCACTGTATGGTTAAAAAAAATCTTCTAATCTTTCCACTTCTATTTGCAATTTAGAATCTGTGCCCCAGAACTATCCTTGTTGCTTTTCTCTTGATCTTCTCAAAGGCATATTTTTTCCTTTTAAAGACAGTATGCTATGCTCAGCACTGGACACAGTGTTCCAAGCATGACCACAACATTGGTTTACAAACAAGAAAATAACTTATTGCAAATTGTAATTCCATGTGCTTGAAATGTGTGTCCTTACTCTGCAATTATTTATCTCACTTTGCATTTATTTTCCTTGAGTTTGTACAAGGGAACAACATCAATTGCAAATTCCACTCTAAACCACACACTTGGATCTATATTTGTTTTTAATATTCTTTCATGGAATGTGGGCATCGCTGGCAAGGCCAGCATTTGTGAACCCATTCCTATTTCCTTTGAGTGGCTTACAAGGCCATTTCAGAGGGCAGTTAAGAATCAACCACATTGCTTTGGATATGCATTCCAAAGCCTTCAAGTCGCAGGAGATGTTGCCAACATTGCGTGGCACTCAGGCCAACACTGCAAGGGTGGTGACCACAGTGGAGAGCCTGGGGCAAGATGTCAGAGCCATGACTTGTGAGTACGAAGCATGACACACTATCTGACAACCATGCCTGAGGGGTTTGACACTATGGTGCAGACATTGGCGGGCCTCATGGACAGGCAGCGCCAGATGATGCTGTGCTTCTGGAGCTCATTTCAGCTGCCCCTCTATCCTATCAAGTAACCCAGGGGCTGATGAGTACTGGAGCAAAGAGGAACCACTGGAGCCCATTGCTGAGCCATCGCCCCAGTAGACCCCCGGAGTGATCAGCCCCCTAAATCCTCCTGATGTCAGCACTTTTCAGGGCAGCAGGCAGAACAGGATAATGTGGCATCAGTGCCACCTGAAAGTAGCTGGGACCCTCAAGATCCCGGCCCTCCATGGGACACCCACCAAGAACATCTAAGGCAACAGGATGTGGAAGGCAGCAGGCTGCCTCCACTTCTGATGTGCGTCCTGGAAATACATCTAAATGTAATGAAAGGGCTTGCAAGAGTAAGGAATTGTAGTGACACTAAATGACGGGTGAAGTTAGGGGTCTAATAATGAAATATCACAACTGTATTTGTCATCTTATTAAAACCTCTTGTTGTTCACAACCTTAAGGTCTCACTCTGTTTGACTGTCCTCCCACTGGGTTAGGTCTTCACCCCAACTGGACACAGCCTTTCTCACAGCCCCTCAAGGGAGTAATGTACACCCTGGAAGGACTCGGGCATTAGTCAGTGAACCCTAGACCTTCGCCCCGAATGTCCCTTGGTGCTATGGGATATAAAGGTGTAGTCCCAAATCTCACTCGTGCATGTGTTGGGGAGTCAGCATGCTGGCATTAGACAGACAGGAGTCAAAAGACTCCTGACTCCAGACATGAGCAAAAGCTGAGGAGCATCAGAGCTTTCCTTACTGCGAGTCATCATCACCCTCCTATATTGACAGGCTAAGCACACTACTAAGAAACCCATTGATGTTATCTGTGAAAGTGTCTCAAAACCCTGAAGGATAACTTAAAACCTTGGTTCTTACTGGTGTGTAATTGTTTAGGATAATGTGAGGGACAATGTATAACCCATTGAGGAACCAGTCCAGCCACTGTGTAAACAATAATAAAGAGTATTTATGAAAGTAAAAGAAAATAAAAACACACATGACTAATGTACACTATGACACTTAAGTATATTGATACTAAACACACCATCTTATCTGAAGTTATCTCTTGTTCCCAAAATATACCCACATTCACTGAACTGACTAAGACACCCCTTTTCCCAAACAACATCCACTTTAGTAACTCTATAAATCAAATCCAGCTGATAGTTACCACACAACACAGCTTAGATGACCAAGTCTGGGTAAATATCTTTTGCTGGTTCAGTAAAAGTTTGAAACTATGTCTTTTGCAGGGAAATACCTTCAGTCATAGCTCTAAATGTTAAATGGAACAGGTCTCCATGGCTCTGATCATTGATGGAACTGACCTCTCTGAAGGTTTTGGCCTGTCTGGATGTTTGCCCGAAGAGGGTGCGAGCAGTTATATCATTCAGCTGCTTTCATATCCCATCCTGTTGAATCGGCTGTCTATCTCTCAAAATCCAAATGTTTCAGTTATCCTTAGCCCCACTGATCTCTGGTAAACAATGTTTATGATGTGGCAATTCGCATCTCAATTTCTCTAGACACCTGCTAATCCCATTACTTGTCTGTCATTTTTGTTTTCATCTCAAATTCATTATTAACCCCGTTAACTTCCAAAGTTTTAAAGTTTATTGATTAGTGTCACAAGTAGGCTTACATTCACACTGCAATGAAGTTACTGTGAAAATCCCCGAGTCACTACACTCCGGTGCCTGTTCGGGTACACTGAGGGAGAATTTTGCATGGCCAATGCACCTAACCAGCACATCTTTTGGACTGTGGGAGGAAACCAGAGCACCCGGAGGAAACCCACACAGACACAGGGAGAACATGCAGAGTCCACACAGACAGTGACCCAAGCTGGGAATCGAACCCAGGGTCCCTGGCACTGTGAGGTAGCAGTGCTAACCACTCTGCCACCGTGCCACAATTTCTAACAATGCAAAAGGACTCCCCAGGCCTAGTATCCTTGTTTTTCATGCAACCACCAACCTTAGTTGCGCAGTGGGTCGTGAAGCTCTTGCTGAGGTGGGGTGGTGGTGGCCAGATGATAGAACTGTTGGACAACAAGATGGTCTTATTGTGTGAAGCAGGAAGTGATGAAGGCATCTCTCATCCTCCTGCCCCTGCACACTCTTGCCCCTGCCTGGCCCCCATCCTCCAGCTCCTCTTTGTTCTCTGCCTCCACTCCCTCCTGAACTTCCTCCAAATCCAAGGAGAAATTCCGCTCCTCCTGGTCATCATCATCCAGGATGTCACCTTGTTGCTGTGCCAGATTATGTAGGGCACAGCAGACCATGCTGATGCGGAAGAACCTCTAGTGACTGTACTGCAAGGCCCCACTGGATCTGTCAAGGCAGCAGAAATGCATCTTAAGCAGCCTGGCGCACCACTCTATTGTAGACCAAGTGGCACTATGAGCCTCATTGTAGCAGGACTCTGCATCGGTCACCAGCCTAGGCCAGCGTGTATCCCTTGTCCCCAACAAACCATCCCTGTAGTTTTGTCCCATTGGGTAGATGCAGCATGGGTTCATGAAAGGCAGGTCATGTTTAACTAATTTACTGGAATTCTTTGAGGACATTATGAGTGCAGTGGACAACAGGGAACCAGTGGTGTGGTGTATCTAGATTTACAAAAGGCATTCGGCAAGGTACCACACAAAAAGCTGCTGCATAAGATAAAGGTGTATGGCATTATGGGTAATGTATCAGCATGGATAGAGGATTGGTTAACTAACAGAAAGCAAAGAGTGGGGATAAATGGGTGTTTTTCTGGTTGGCAATCAGTGACTAGTGGTGTGCCTCAGGGATCAGTGCTGCGGCAGCAATTGTTTACAATTTACATAGATGATTTGGAGTTGGGAACCAAGTGTAGTGTGTCAAAGTTCACAGATGACACTAAGATGAGTGGCAGAGCAAAGTGTACAGAGGGCACTGAAAGTCTGCAGAGGGATATAGATAGTTTAAGTGAGTGGGCAAGGATCTGGTGGATGGAGTACAATGCTGATAAATGTGAGATCATCCATTTTGGTAGGAATAACAACAAAATTGACTATTATTTAAATGGTAAAAAATTGCAACATGTTGCTGTGCAGAGGGACCAAAAGTCGGTTTGCAGGTGCAGCAGGTAATTAAGAAGGCAAATGGAATTTTGTCCTTCATTGCTAGAGGAATGGAGATTAAAAACAGGGAGGTTATGTTGCAGCTGTATAAGGTGCTGGTGAGGCCACACCTGGAGTACTGTGTACAGTTTTGGTCTCCTTACTTGAGAAAGGATATACTGGCACTGGAGGGGGTGCAGAGGAGATTCACTAGGTTGATTCTGGAGTTGAGAGGATTGGCTTATGAGGAGAGACTGAGTAGACTGGGGATATACTCATTGGAATTCAGAAGAATGAGGGAGGAAATTATAGAAACCTATAAAATTATGAAGGGAATAGATAAGATAGAAGCAGGAAAGTTGTTTCCAATGGCAGGTGAAACTAGAACCAAGGGGGTATAGCCTCAAAATAGGGGGGAGCAGATTTAGGACTGAGTTGAAGAGGAACTTCTTCACCCAAGGCATTGTGAATCTGTGGAATTCCCTGCCCAGTGAAGCAGTTGAGGCTACCTCATTGAATGTTTTTAAGGCAAAGATAGATAGATTTTTGAACAGTAAAGGAATTAATGGTTATGATGAGCGGGTGGGTAAGTGGAGCTGAGTCCACGAAAAGATCAGCCATGATCTTATTGAATGGCAGAGCAGGCTCGAGGGGCCAGATGGCCTACTCCTGCTCCTAGTTCTTATGTTCTTATGGGACAAGCCTCAAATAGAATCAAGAGTTTGAGATTGCCCAGGAATGAAGCTATCGTGCATGCTCCCTGGAAAACATGCACCCATGTTGCAGGATCCTCAGCTGCTGGTCACAGACCATCTGGACATTAAGGGAGTGGAACCCATTCCTGTTAATATATGGGACTCCCTGTTCCAGGGAGCACATTAAGTCACATAAATGTCTTCCATGGCCCACTGCACGTGTGGCAGACCAACTTTGGTGATGAATCCTGCAGCCTTGTCGCCCTGATAGATCTGGCCCAGTCTGAAAGCAATGTAATCCAAAACTCTGGCATAAAGTATATCCATGAGCTCACAGGTGTGTTGTAAGCAGATGACTGCATAATGCCAAATGCCATGTCAACTATGGAGCCCTGAAACAATCCCATGATAAAGAAATTGAGGGTTGTTGTGATCCTCAACTTGGGACAGGGAGTGGGTGCCTTCCTCCACCACGTAGCGCCAAGTTGGCAAGAATGTCACACAGATGCCACAATGTCTCCCTGTTGAGGCAGAGTCTCCTGTGGCATATATTGTCTGACAGCTCCATGAAGGACTCCCAAGATCGCTTAGTAAGCTGTGAGGGATGAGAGACAGAGAGAGAGAAAGAATATCTGGCTGGTGTCCAAATCAGTAACTTTCAGGCCCTCTCCTCGCTCTTTGTCCTCCTGTTCCTAGAAGCAGCCGAGCGCTCACTCACATGCCTGCGAGCCTTCCATCTTCAACGCCTAACCGGCTAATCACTTGCCCCTGTGGCCTCCTGTCTGGTTGGCCCTTTCCACTATTAAGGGAAGGGTCAACCAGACGGGAGGCCACAGGGACGAGGCCAATCACTAGCCGGAGGTTGTTCTAACAGGCTGTTTCAACAGTCACCCATCCCTTCTAAGCAGGGTCAACTGGATGCTTAATTTTGAGAGCTAATGGATTTTCTATGGCAAACACTAATGGGTGGGAAGATTCAATGAGGTCTGAAGGTTTGACTTCAATCCCATTAATCAGATTAAATTGCATTCAAATTCATTCAGATCAGGTTCTTGCCTTTTCTGGGCACGAACCTAATCGTGTCACTGGAGAGTGCCCAGGAAGATTGTGTTCCAAAATCTTGTAAGAAGTTTAACAACACCAGGTTAAAGTCCAACAGGTTTATTTGGTAGCAAAAGCCACACAAGCTTTCGGAGCTGCAAGCCCCTTCTTCAGGGGCTTGCAGAAGAAGGGGCTTGCAGCTCCGAAAGCTTGTGTGGCTTTTGCTACCAAATAAACCTGTTGGACTTTAACCTGGTGTTGTTAAACTTCTTACTGTGTTTACCCCAGTCCAACGCCGGCATCTCCACATCATGACTTCCAAAATCTTGCCAGCACAAATCCCATTTTTGGCCTCCCACAATATTTTGCGGCCATAACTGAATTTGCGCTTGTGGCTAACATAAACGATAAACCATGCCCCCGGTCCGATGCTCCACAGAGTGGCATGCCTGGGCCTGTTTCAGACTTGATTTGAAATTCATCCCATTACATTTTTGCCCTCTCAGGTAGATGTAAAAGATGCCATGACACTACTTTGAAGAACAACAGTGGAATTATCCCCAGTGTGCTCGCCAATATTTAGCCCTCAATGCACATCACTAAAACAGATTACCTGGTCATTATCACATTGTTCTATGTATTAGTTGGTTGCTGCTTTTCCTGCATTACCATTGGGAGTTCACCTCAAAAATACTCCCTTGGTTGTAAAGCACTCTGGGATTTCCTGAGATTGTAAAAGGTGCTTTATAAATGCAAGTTTTTCCTTTTACCAGAGGTGTTAAGCTGACTATTTTAAATGGGTGAACACAACTCAGGGCAATTTCAGGTCAACATGGATGTTTGTATCCTGCAAATGTCAGTTCAGTCCTTCGGTTTTCAATATACATGCCATTGTTTTTTTTGAAACCAGACCCACTTTTTGCTGAGAAAATATTGCTTTTCATGACTATTGCCTCTTGCTCCTCTGCCAGTGTGTTTTCATGCAGTAACTTAAAAGAATTAAGAAGACTCACTTCCTGCTTATTGAGACACTTAAATGTGATTATTAATGCTCTGTTATTGATAAATTAAGATGTAACAGATCAGAACATTTAACAGGAAATAGACAGGAGATGTATGTGGTTAATGCCGGCAGAATGTCTGATATATACCTAAGTTCAGTGGTTAGCACTGCTGCCTCACAGAGGCCCGGGTTCAATTCTGGTCTTGGGTGACTGTATGGAGTTTGCACATTCTCCCCGTGTCTGCATGTGTTTCCACCAGGTGCTCCAGTTTCATTCTACAGTCCAAAGATGAGCAGTTTAGGTGGATTAGCCATGCAAAATTGTCCCAAGGTTAGGTTAGGGGAATTAGCAGGGTGAATATGTGGGGTTAGGGGGATAGGGCAGGGGAGTGGGCCTGAGTAAGATGCTCTGTCAGAGAGTCCATGCAGACTCAATGGGTTGAATGGCCTCCTTCTGCACTGTCGGGATTCTATTTTTAAAAATCTCAAATATCTGCCCAATATTTTATAATTGCCATGTCACTGACCTGGATAAAACACCCAGGCAATCTCCTGTGCCTGTATTTCTGGACTTTACATCCCATTTGGGTGGCACGGTAGCACAGTGGTTAGCACTGCTGCTTCACAGCTCCAGGGACCCGGGTTCGATTCCTGGCTCGGGTCACTGTCTGTGTGGAGTTTGCACATTGTCTGCGTGGGTTTCCTCCGGGTGCTCCAGTTTCCTCCCATAGTCCAAAGATGTGTGGGTTAGGTTGATTGGCTAGGTTAAAAAAAATTGCCCCTTAGAGTCCTGGGATGAATAGGTTAGAGGGATTAGTGGGTAAAATGTGTGGGGGTAGGGCCTGGGTGGGATTGTGGTCGGTGCAGACTCGATGGGCCGAATGGCCTCCTTCTGCACTGTGGGGTTTCTATGATTTGCAGCTTACTGTAAGGATTTCTTTAGTACAGTAAAATGATTGAAAAATATTTACCTTTTTCCTAATTGTATCAAATCATAGATATAAAATTTCAGAAATCCCACTCGCTATTCCAGTAATAAAACTGCCTGGTGTGATTCTATATAATCAGTATACTTTATTCCAAATTAGGCTATTTCAAGTTTACAGTTAGCCCTGCCTGGTTTACAGCAGCCTAACAGATCCATACTGATATTATGCATCACACACAACCTTAATTGTGTGGTGACATTCACGAGGGGTCATAGGTTCAAGGTGAGGGGGGGAGGTTTAACACGGATATCAGAAGGACGTATTTTACACAGAGGGTGATGGGGGCCTGGAATGCGCTGCCAGGCAAGGTGGTGGAGGCGGACACACTGGGAGCGTTTAAGACTTATCTAGACAGCCATATGAACGGAATGGGAATGGAGGGATACAAAAGAATGGTCTAGTTTGGACCAGGGAGCGGCGCGGGCTTGGAGGGCCGAAGGGCCTGTTCCTGTGCTGTATTGTTCTTTGTTCTTCGTTCTTTTTGTTCTTAATCCTAACAGAAAATCCTTCTACTTTTCTCTCCTTCATGTGTTTATTGAGATTTCCTTTGAATACATCTATGCTAATCACCTCAACTATTCTTTGTAATTCTAACCTCTCTCTTGGGGTAAAGAAGTTTCTTTAGTACTGTCTGTTGCATTTTTGAGTAACTAGTTGTCATTTTTGTCAGCTCGTTCAGTTCTGCCCTGCAAGTCTTTCATAATCTCAAAGGCTGCTAGCAGGTCTCGGTCTTTCCTTTTCCAGAGGAAAAGAACTCCAGCTTGTTCAATCTGTCCTGAAAGGTACAGCTTTTTGGTTCTAGTATTCTTCATTATGGTGTGGTGCCTCAATCTTTTCTTTAGAATGCGGAGCCAAAATTCTTCATGGTAACCCAAAAATAGTCTAACTAAGGCTCTGTACAAATTGATCATGATTCACTGCTTTTCAATTTTATTTCTCGAGAAATGCTCTTGCCAACTGGTGTTGCTACTTTCCATTGTTTATAACTATCTGTGCCTCCGGATCCCTCTGCTTCTCTACCCCATTTAGACACTTAATTCCCAACTTATGTTTTTTTTTTGTGATATGGGCATCACTTACCCTTGAACTGGGTAGCTTGCTAGGCCTTCTAAGAGGACAGTTAAGAGTCAATCATATTGCTGTGGGTCTGGAGTCACATGTAGCCCAGACCAGTTAAGGATGGAAGATTTCCTTCCCTAAAGAACTTTAGTGAACCAGGTAGGATTTTTTTCTACAACAAATGATGATAGTTTCATGGTCACCGTTCCTGAGACTAGCTTTCAATTCCAGTTTTTAAAAATTAATTCATTGAATTTAAATTCCACCAGCTGCCATCAGGAGATCTGAACCCATGTCCGCAAAGCATTCGCATGGGTCTCTGAGCTATGATTCCAGTGACATTACCACCTCACTGCCGTCTTTCCATATGGCTTCTTTATTCTTTTTACCAAAACATAACACATCACACTTTTTGATTTGATTTGATTTGATTTTTTATTGTTACATCTATTGGAATACAGTGAACAGTATTGTTTCTTGCGCGCTACACAGACAAAGCATGGGGTTCATAGGGTACCCTGACCAATGTTGAAGCATATTGCCCATTATATGCCCATTTTCCAACTTTATTGATGTCTTATATTTTGTTAAACTTCTCTTTATTAACAGCAACCTAGTTTGGTGTCATCTACAAATTTTGAAATTGCACTTCTGATTTCTGAGCACAAATTTCTGTAAATGATGAGCATTAGCAGTCTCTCACCATTCCTTGCGGAACGCCACTTCCCAACTTTTGCCAGTCTGATTAGTCACCTTGAATCACATTTTCTTTATTTCTGTCTCAGAACTAATTTGCTGTCCATTCTGATACAGTATTTGTCCCCTGACTGTGCATGTTCCGACATGAGTAATGGATTAGAGATAACTAAGAAACCAAGGGCAACACGGTGGAACAGTGGTTAGC